>NC_091772.1:79700786-80008044 GCF_029378745.1 Bos indicus
AAAATATATATATATATATCTCAGAACACCCTTTTAGTTGTTAAAAAAAAAAAAAACACAGCATACACACCGAGAATAACCTGGAGAAACCATCCCAAACATCACAGCGGGTTTCAATATTCTGCACACCATATTTCTGTATTGACTGCATTTAAAATTTTTATTTATTTAGCTGAGCTGGGTCTTAGTTGCAGCATGTGAGATCTAGTTCCCTGACCAGGGATTGAAATCAGGGCCCCCTGTACTGGGAGCACGGACCCTCAGCCACCAGACCACCAGGGAAGTCCTTTGGAAGAGCAAGTAGAGATAAAATCTAGAAGAACTGATGCTTTTGAACTGCAAGGAGATCCAACCAGTCCATAAAGAAAATCAGTTCTGAATATTCATTGGAGGACTGATGCTGAAGCTGAAACTCCAGTACTTTGGCCACCTGAGGCAAAGAGCTGACTCACTTGAAAAGACCCTGATGCTGGGAAAGATTGAAGGCAGGAGGAGAAGGGGATGACAGAGGATGAGATGGCTGGCTGGCATCACTGACTCAATGGACATGAGTTTGTGTGAACTCCGGGAGGTGGTGATGGGCAGGGAGGCCTGGTGTGCTGCAGTCCATGGGGTCGCAAAGAGTTGGACACGACTGAGAGACTGAACTGAACTGAGAGGTAAAATGTCATAGATCTACATCTAGAGACAAATTAACAAAAACAAGCGCATGTAAACACTGGTGAGTCTGAGGAAGGTCTGCAGTCTCCTGAATCGACTGTGCTGCTGGCCATTTCCTGGTGTTGATAATGTGCTGTCCTTACGGGGGTGTCATCACTGGGGAAAGCTGAGGGAAGCCAAGGGGCAGGTACCAGGGACCCTTCTGGACTATTCTCACACTTTCTGTGATCTGTAATTACTTCAGATTAAAAAGTTGAAACAGGCCACCTATTAGTTTGTAAATGAAAAACATATGAGAAGACAAAGTGATTCATAAAACTGCTCACTGCATGTTGTAGAAATTTACAGATACGGACGGCAGAGCAGAGTGAATACACAGAACAGATCCAGCGAAGCGGCTCACATACGCTCAGAGAAATACAGTTAGAGGCTGCCAAAGCACCAACAGTGGTTACCTTAGATGGAAGCTTTTCATTTGGCGGGTACTTCCTGGTACTTAATTTTTTGTTTCTTTGGCCAAGCAGTACAGCTTGCAGGATCTCAGTTTTCTGACTAAGAATTTAACTGGGTCACTGCAGTGAAAGCCTGGAATCCTAACCACTAGACCACCTGGGAACTCCCGGTCCTTAATTTAAAAAAAAAAAATTGTGACTATACGTTGCTTTTAACAGTGTTTGTCATTTTTTCTTTTTTTTTCTTTCTCTCTGTCATGTACTTTTCTGAGGTTGATTTTTTCCCCAAACTTAAACATACACACACACACACACATACATGCATATATATGTGTGTATGTTCAATTCAGTTCCGTCGCTCAGTTGTGTCCAACTCTTTGTGACCCCATGAACTGCAGCACGCCAGGCCTCCCTGTCCATCACCAACTCCTGGAGCCTACCCAAACTCATGTCCATTGAGTTCGTGATGCCATCCAACCTGTCATTCCCTTCTCCTCCTACCCTCAATCTTTCCCAGCATCAGGGTCTTTTCTAATAAGTCAGCTCTTCGCATCAGGTGGCCAAAGTTTTGGAGTTTCAGCTTCAACATCAGTCCTTCCAATGAACACCGAGGACTGATCTCCTTTAGGATGGACTGGTTAGATCTCCTTGCAGTCCAAGGGACTCTCAAGAGTCTTCTCCAACACCACAGTTCAAAAGCATCAATTCTTCAGCGCTCAGCTTTCTTTATAGTCCAATTCTCACATCCATACATGACCACTGGAAAAACCATAGTCTCGACTAGACGGACCTTTGTTGGCAAAGTAATATCTCTGCTTTTCAATATGTTATCTAGGTTGGTCATAACTTTCCTTCCAAGGAGTAAGCGTCTTTTAATTTCATGGCTACAATCACCATCTGCAGTGATTTTGGAGCCCAGGAAAAAAAAAAAAAGTCAGCCACTGTTTCCACTGTTTCCCCATCTATTTGCCCTGAAGTGATGGGTTAGGGTTAGCTGGAATCAAAATTGCTGAGAGAAATATCAATAACCTCAGATATGCAGATGACACCACCCTTACAGCACAAAGTGAAGAAGAACTAAAGAGCCTCTTGATGAAAATGAAAGAGGAGAGTGAAAAAGTTGGCTTAAAGCTCAACATATGTGTATGCACATGCATTAATTTTTGGCTTAGGCAAGTACTTCACTCACTGCTTACTCTTCTGGGAAAATCTTTTCACCTGTGAAAATGGAAATAAGACTATTATCTCATAGTTTGGATCCAGCTGTCAGTACTATAAGGGGAAAGCTTGATCTGATATGTTACCCTTGACCTTTAAGGAGAAGGGAATTAGGAAATGCTGGGGACCTACTATGTGTCAGACACATTACATCCTTTCTGTTAGTTATTCCTCAATACAAGCAAATGGGGTAGATATTTTTTTGAATAGTCTTTCAGCAAGTGAGGAAACAGGCATTGAGAGGACGGTGGAGCTCACTGTCAGAGTGAGCTCAGATCAGAGTGGAGCTCTGGATTTGAACCCAGAAAGTGTAGCTTGGGTATTTGCACTCTCAACCACTACTTTATACAACTGCTGGATGGAGACTTAGGACATCACCGTCATCACAATGACTATGTCATAATGACATAATAAATGTACTTCTGCTCTTTTGGACTCTTAACCAGTACCATAAGCAATACATAATAAAGGGCTCAGCAACACAGACTGAGAACGTAATGAATGACTTAGCACCAGACAACTGAATCACTGCTGTAATCAGAATTTCCCATGGCTCAGGAAAGTGCTGCCCCTCACTGGGTGTGTACAGGATGGGGAGAGGGTATATCAGGATGGAAGGACGGACTTGAAGCTGCCAGATTCTTTGCTGTAAACAGAGCTCCAGACAAGACAGGTGGGCAAGAGCAGAAGTCTCAGGGGGTCCTTTGGGAAGAAAGAGGAGTAGCATGTGGGGAAGGTGTCTGCAGGCTTCAAACCGGGATCTCCTGCATTGCAGGCCGATTCTTTCCCAGCTGGGCTACTGGGGAAGCCCTGGACCGACCAGGAGGCACTAAAGAAATGATTGAGGCTGTGATAGATTGAATACCACCACCTCCAAAGATGCCACACCCTAGTCCCTGAGACCTGTGGGTATGTTACCTCATGTGGCAAATGGGACTTTGCACATATGCTTAAATTAAGAATCTTTAGAAAATCAAAGATGATCCTAGATTATCCAGGTGGACTGATACAACTGCAAGGGTCCTTATAAGAGTGCAGCAGCAAGTCAAATAAGGAGGTAAAAGATGTAACAACAGACGCAAGAGGTTGGGTGATATGAAGAAGCCTCCAGGAGCCAAGGGATGCAGGCGGCCCGCAGAAACTAGGTAAGGCAAAGGACATGTGTTTCTACTGGAGCCTCCAGAAGGAGCCAGCCCTGCGACACAGCCTTGACTTCAGTCCAGGGAAAAGAATGTTGACTTCTGGTCTCCAGAACTGTAGGAGAATAGACTTCTGTTGTTTCAAATCACTGAAGTTTGTAATAATTTGTCAGAGCAGCAAGAGGAAACTAATACAAGGAATGTGAGTGCTACTCAGTCCTAAAGGAAACTGAATATTTTTTGGCTGTTCATTGGAAGGACCAATGCTGAAGCTGAAACTCCAATGCATTGGCCACCTGATGAGAAAAGTTGACTCATTGGAAAAGACCCTGATGCTGGGAAAGATTGAGGGCAGGAGGAGAAGTGGGTGACAGAGGATGAGATGACTGGATGGCATTAGTGATTCAATGGACATGAGTTTGCGCAAACTCTGGAAGACAGTGAAGGACAGGGAAGCCTGGTGTGCTGCAGTCCATTGGGTCACAAAGAGTCAGACAGGACTGAGCGACTGAACAGCAGCAACAGTGAGTGCTACGGGCTTTAAATGGACCCCTCTTCAATTGTTTTTATTTATTTATTTTTCAAGGTCCTATCGTATGTGTGTGCATGAGTGTGTGTGCACTCTGTTGTGTCCGACTCTTTGCAACCCCACATACTATAGCCTGCTAGGGTTCTCTGTCCATGGAATTTTCCAGGCAAGAATACTGGAGTGGGTTGCCATTTTCTTCTCCAGGTAATTGTTTTTAGATAGGAAAAAAAAAAAAAAGATAAGAATTCTTTGTAAACTAATATTTGTTGCCTTATTGTGCTTCTTTAAGTGTGTCTTTGTGTGATGACTGAGCTGCATGGAGTCCTTGGTTTTATTTGGATTAATTGTTGGAATCAAGATTGCCGGAGAAATCAAGCTGGAATCAAAATTGCTGGGAGAAATATCAATTACCTCAGATATGCAGATGACACCACCCCAATGGCAGAAAGTGAAGAAGAACTAAAGAGCCTCTTGAAGAAAGTGAGAGGAGACTGAAAAAATTGGCTTAAAACTCAACATTCAGAAAACTAAGATCATGGCATCAGGTCCCATCACTTCATGGCAAATAGACGGGGAACAGTGGAAACAGTGTCAGACTTTATTTTTGGGGGCTCCAAAATCACTGTAGATGGTGAGTGCAGCCATGAAATTAAAAGACGCTTGCTCCTTGGAAGAAAAGCTATGACCACCCTAGACAGCATATTAAAAAGCAGAGACATTACTTTGCCAACAAAGGTCCATCTAGTCAAGGCTATGGCTTTTCCAGTGGTCATGTATGGATGTGAGAGTTGGACCATAAAGAAAGCTGAGGGCTGAAGAATTGATGCTTTTGAACTGTGGTGTTGGAGAAGACTCTTGAGAGTCCCTTGGACTGCAAGGAGATCCAACCAGTCCATCCTAAAGAAAATTAGTCCTGAATATTCATTGGAAGGACCGATGCTGAAGCTGAAACTCCAATACTTTGGCCACCTGATGTGAAGAACTGACTCATTTGAAAAAACCCTGATTCTGGGAAAGATTGAAGCGGGAGGAGAAGGGGACAACAGAGGATGAGATGGTTGGATGGCATCACCAACTCAATGGACATGAGTTTGAGTAAGCTCTGGGAGGTGGTGATGGACAGGGAAGCCTGGTGTGCTTCAGTCCATGGGGTCGCAAAGAGTTGGACACAACTGAGCAACTGAACTGAGCTGAATGTACTGAATACATCCTTAGTGATAACAACCCACGAGCTGAATCTGCTTCACAGAATGGAAAACCATGGCACAGGCAGACCCAAGCTTCTCTAAAGAACCAGTTGGAAGCTGCATGCACATTGCAAACTTTCACCCTCTCCACTATGTTAATGGACACAGAGTCCAGTATATTAAGTCTATAAGGATACAAGGGCAAAACTCAGGCACTTTTGCAGCTACGTACTGAGTCACTTCAGTTCTGACTCTTTGCGACCCTATGGACTACATTTAGCCCTCCAGGCTCCTGGTCCATGGGATTCCCCAGGCAAGAATACTGGAGTGGGTTGCCACGCCCTCCTCCAGGGGATCTTCCCAACCCAGGGACTGAACTCACGTCACTTGACGTAAAGAACCACCATTGGCTGGTGGGTTCTTTATCACTAATGCCATCTGGGAAGCCCATTGTTGCAGGTAGGAGAGGGCAAAAGTAAAATATAAAGGGAGGGTTCTTTCCTTAAAAAAAAAAAAAATACTTCACGTAAAAAGGTACATACTCTTGTAGACACATTTTAAAATACAGATAAAAAGAAAAAGAAATTTACTTGTGAGAATATAAAACAGATAACTTCTGTTGGCGAAAATGACGTCAATGTATTTTCTCTGCCTACATATACTTACAAAGGTTCACCAAAAAAAGATCATACGGCACAAACCACTTTGTGACGGCTTGGTGCACTAAATCGTCACGAACATCTTTCCATGTCAATAAATAAATTTCCTTAAAGCTGGTTTCCAAAGAATGTTAAGAGGTATTGGGAGAAGTTCCAGAGGGAGATGACCTGGCCAGTCTGGGTAAGAGGCATTTGGGGAACATTTCTCAGATACTTGATATGACAGTAACACTGCACAGGCCTCAGAGGGCTGCACAGTAGGAGGTTTTTCCAATCTGGCTTACCATGAGACTGTCCTTTCCCCCTCAACATTTTTTAAAGTTGAGAATAAATGTACATAACATAAATTAACCATTTTGAAGTGAACCATCCAGCGGTATTTCGTGCATTCACAATGTGTGTGACCATCATCCCTTTCAAGTTCCAAAACATTGTCATCCCTCCAAAATAAAACCCTGTTCCATGAAACAGCTGAATCTTCCTTATCCTGGCATCAGGAGCTCCCTGGTTCCTTCTGGTATTTGTTGAATGAATAAATAAAGATAGGGTTTAAGACTATAATAACAACTCTTAAGACTTTGATCTGCAAGGCTACCTATTTACAAGAATACAAAAGCCCATGATATAATAGAGAAATAGAGAATCTGCTAAGATTTGGTTTATTATCACGGTAGCTCAACCAAAACAATATGCTTATGCAAATTATTTAAGCGTAACAAGAACATTTCCAAAGCATTCTGGCATATTACGAACATTTGAAAGAGGGCTCCTAACATCTAAGGATCCTCCGCTCATAAACAGCCAGAAAGGAGGCATCTTGCATTTCTTTTTTAAAAAGGTTACTTTATGCAAGAAGTCGGGAGATGAGAGTCTCCAGGTGACACTCCACAACCAGTGGTGTAAATCTAATATTTGGAATTTGGAATGAGAATGAAGAAAACTTCAACCAGAAAGAGTTAAAAGCGGTTTCCTCTGAGGAATGGGCCTGGGGCAGGGCTGGGCAGTCTGGCCTTTCTTTAGCCCTTCTGTTGTTGATTAATTTTTAACCCCCGGCAAGGAATTCTTCCATTTAAAACAAAACAAAACAAAAATTTTTAACAAATAGGTATTTCTGGACGCTAAGGACGGTAATAGGTCATCTTGCATCAGAGAAGTACAGGAGATCAAATTTTATTCCAACGTGAAGATAAGAGAACATATTGATAAAATATTTCGAGAATGGCACACAAGAGGTGAGAAAGCTGATTCCTACCAGGGAGGGGGCAGAAAAGCAAGAAAGGCTTTCACTGAGCATCTTTTTATACTTAAAATTTTTGAAAGATGCAAATGTATTACATGTAAAATATAAATGTCTTGGGAAGAAGAAAAGCAAGAGTTTTATTTTCAGTAAATGAATGAAGATGGATAAAACTTACTATAATGTATCTTAAAAGCAGATTATTCAAATATAGCCAAATGTCAACTGCGAGGAAATCTAGGTGAAGGATTGGTCAGTTCAGTTCAGTTGCTCAGTTGTGTCCGACTCTTTGCAACCCCGTGGACAGCAGCACGCCAGGCCTCCCTGTCCATCATCAACTCCCGAAGTTTACTCAAACTCATGTCCATCGAGTTGGTGATCCCATCCAACCATCTCATCCTTCTCGTTCCCTTCTCCTCCTGCCTTCAATCTTTAAATACAGTTCATTTAACTATTAATGGAATAAAAAAATTGTTTTTCAATAAAAGTTTGAGGGAAAGTATTATGAAATTAAAATACAGTGATAATCACTTGAGAGGCTTTAAAAAAAAATCCTGGTGC
Source organism: Bos indicus (assembly GCF_029378745.1). Lineage (NCBI taxonomy): Eukaryota > Metazoa > Chordata > Mammalia > Artiodactyla > Bovidae > Bos > Bos indicus. Next base: position 79,708,429 of record NC_091772.1, read on the forward strand.
TTAGGTAACATCCTGGAACAATAAAATTGAAATCTCGGGGGAGGCAGTAGCCTTTAATATATATATTTTTAATTTCCAGATGATTTCAATGTACAGCAAGGTTGAAACCACTGCTCTAGAGAATCTCAAAGAATCCTTTTTTGCTTCAACTTTCTCTAATCTTTTAATTTCCTATGTTGGCAAAATAGCTCCAAAACACCCAGAGTAATTTCTAGCCGATTTTCTAAATAAATTATCTTTAAAGAAATAAGAAACATGAAATTATATACTAGGAGCAGGGAGGTGGTGTCTGTCCTCAGGAAACAAATAGCATATTCTCCGAGAAGCCAGGCAGTGCTGACACATGCTTGGCTCACAGAATACCGAAGGTACCCTGTGTTTTTCTAATTTTATTTGAACTACTGAGTTTGATAAAGTTCCCTTCTCACCTTGTTCCACACTTGGTGACTTCAAGGAGGGGATAGGGTCAGTTCAGCTCCACAGGGGAGGAGAGAAAGTTCTAGATTTTTCAATATACTGGGGAAGCTGGACGGTTAGGACAGTTTTAGCTGCAAAGAACGGAAAACCCAGCTCAGCAGGGCTTGGGCAATCTTGATTAACCGTCTGTCAAGGAGTTTGTCTCCGGCTGTTTCTAGCGGTGGTGACTTAGTTGCATGAGCCAGGCTTTCCCGTTTCTTCTTCTTGGCACACTCCAGCCGCAGCTTGTCTTCCTGGGCTGCCTCCCACCACGGCCCCAAGACGGCTGCAGAGTTCTGAAGTCAGGGAGACAGTGGTTCCCAGAGGCAAAAGGAAAAGTCCCTGCCTTTCAGCCCTCTTTAAGGGTGAGGAAAACCCTCCCTGAAGACCTCTCAGCAGATTTCCCGTCATCTTTTTGTTCAAAGTGGTGTCATGTACCCATTCGTAAACCTTGACTTGGCAAGACACATGAGATACCATAGTGGGCTCACAGTCGCAAGAACACCGTGTGTACACGTGCACGCGCGCACGCGCACGCGCACACACGCACACGCAAGCCCAAGCATCTAAAGCGAAGGTAGAAGACTTCTTTTTTTCCCCCATGCCTCACGGCTTCTGGAGTCTTGGATCCCTGACCGCGATTGAACCGGGGCCTGGCAGTGAAAGCACTGATCTCTAAGCACCGGACCGCCAGGGAGTTCCCCAAAAGACTTTAGTTCTAGTGTATTCTGATTTGGAAACAGTTTCCCTTTGCAATTAGTGAGTTAAAATACACACAACATATGCTTCTCAAAAGTCCTCAATAAGAAGTCCAAGTGGGAATTTAGTATTTGATAGACTGCCTTTCAGATCGGTAGAGGGAAAGATGAGTTACAAAATAAATGGTGGCAATCTAGAAAACAACGTGAAGTTGGAACTGAACTTTGGAACATGTGCGTGCGTGCACGCATGCGTGCTCAGTTGCTCGGGCATATCTGACTTTGCGACCCCATGGACTGTAGCCCGCCAGGCTCCTCTGTCCATGGAATTCTCACGGCAAGAATTCTGGAGTGGGTTGCCATTTCCTTCTCCAGGAGATCTCCTTGACCCAGGGATAGAATCCTTGTCAAGATCCCAAATGTAGCAGAGCAATTAAGCCGACTGCCATAACTAGAGAAGCCCGCGATGCAGTGAGGATACAGCACAGCCAAAATAAATAAATGAATAAAAACATGCCCTTGGCATTATGTGGATGTTGCTTAAAAACAACAACAAAACCAAAGTGGATTAATTTGAACAATTATTCTCCAGAAGAGAGTCAAGACATCTATCTGGCAGCTTTTTTATTTTTTCTGTCTTGTTTGAAATAAAAATTTACAATCTAAGAACAAAACCACAGCTTTTGATGCCTTGTTCTTTTTGATATAAAAGTTACTAAAGCCTAAAAGGATATGCCTGAGCCCATTTGAGAATGCCCCGTTTACAGCTGTGCTGCTTCTCACTGTGTTTTCCAGATTTAGCCACAAGGGTTTTTGTTCCATTGCGTTTGTTTTATTTTGAAGGGACAGAAGTAATAGCCAACACCTCTACAAAGTCAGTTCTTGGTGCTGTCTCTCACTTCTGTCTTCCTCTGACCCAATAAACATAATCAAACCCGACAGAGTGATGGTTAAAAGTCAGTGCAAATTGAGATTGGGCAACTCAGGCTTTCTTACTCACACAGGCCTTATCTTTGCAAAGCTGTGACATTAAATCCTGCTTATCCCTATCAAATATGGACATCCAGCTGTAGACACAAAATCATTTTTTTTCTCCCCCGACCGTGTATATTCCCCTATCCAACTCTGCATTAAGAAAGCAACTGACAAACTAACGTATGGAAAACAACTCTTTGATGCTGCTCATAAAGACCAATTCGTCCTCTGGGCTCACCAAAGCTGTTCAAACAAGAGCTCCATTGTCCCCTTTCGGAAGAGAATAATAGAAAACTTAAATGAAATCTGGAGGTCACTGGACTGCTTAGGAAACTGGGAGGTAGATGTTGCAGCTGTTAGTGTGTGACACGCCATCCACACTCACATTTCCAGAGGAAATGGTGAGGATTTCTGACGTCCAAGGAAGTTGTGCAATAGTGGTTTCCTCATTTCAGGCTTCTGACTCTGCCATGCCAAAGACCCCACCATTTATACTTCATCCAAAACCAAGATTTAAGTAAGTAACCATAATGATCAGCATCATAACAGGGAGCATCATGGCAGCTACCATTTCCTGAATGTGTTTAACCCCACCATGACCCTGTAAGGTGGGCATGACTATTACACCCATTCTATAGATGAACAGACTGAGGCTCAGAGAGGGAAAGTATCTTCTTTAGGACGTATTTTTAAAATCTGGATTATTTGGGAAACTACTTCCTCTCTCCCTCTCTCTTTCTTTTAAACTATTTATATTTGGCTGTGCCAGGTCTATGGCACACAGGATCTAAATCCCTGACCAGGGGTCAAACCAGGGCTCCCTGTACTGGGAACTCAGAGTCTTAACCATTGGACCCCCAGGGAAATCCTGAAGCTTCTTTCTTGAACAGGGCACTCTTCTGCTTCTCATCTTTCACAGACTCTTTTTTGAAATGTTAAAAAAAAAAAAAACTACCATATTAATTATATAATAAATATTAACGCAGATTATAAACTGCTACATACTGAATTTTTCACAACAATGAGACTATCTCCTGGTTCAATTTCCAGAAATGGAATAGTTGGATCAAAGATCAAAGATACCTGATTAACTTCGGCAAATATTGCCAAATTGCCTATCCATCAACAGGAGAGGGACTTCGGTCCAGTGGCTAAGACTCTGCACTCCCAGTGCAGGGGGCCTGGGTTCGATGTCTTCTCCAACTCTGCCCCCCGCCTTTTTGTTGTTGTTTCACTGCTAAGTCGTGTTCAACTCTTTGCGACCCCATGGACTGTAGCCCACCAGGCTCCTCTGTCTGTGATTCTCCCAGCAAGAATACTGGAGAGGGTTGCCATTTCCTTCTCTGGGGGATCTTCCAGACCCAGGGATCAAACCCACGTCTGCTGCATTGGCAGGTGGATTCTTTACCACTGAGCCACCAGGGAAGTCTCCCCATCTAGTCCTTCTCAAACATCCGTCAGACCGTGTCACTCTCCTGCTCGCACCCTCCACCAGCTGCTCGTGGCAGACTGCTGGGTGCTGGACGGTAGGCTCTGAGCCTGATTACCGAGAGGCTCTGGCGGAGGGAGACGGGGCTGGAAGAAGTAAAAGGTGGTGAACCGAACCCGCTCGGTCTGCAGAGGCACAGGCTGCCGACGCGTCGGTGGACTGGAGACTGTCCCCCGGGCGGCCCCGGGGGCCCTGAGCTGAAGATGGCAGGGCCACGCTGTGAAGGAGCCGGGGGCCCTGAGTCGACCCCGTGCGGAACACCTGGATTGAATGGAGGTAGACAGGCTCCCCAGAAAATCCATGAACTTGTACGAACTTGCCTGTTGGGATTCATTCCTCCTGTATTCTCATGATTGAAAGCCCGACTGGCAGTCCACCTGGGGACACCCTTCCGTCCTCTGTCCTTGCGCAAACATTGACCACACGCCAGAGTGAGTGAATGAGTCTTAGAGGAGAGACATCCCTGGGACTTTTGTAGTCAAGCCTGGGCTTCCCTGAGGCAGAGGGAAGTTGAGATCAGGAGACCTCATCTAGGGCTCACTGCGCTCTGACACGCTCCCGTGTGCAGAGAAGGGGGTAGGGCGTGGCACCGCGTGACCCTCTAGCTTTGCTCTCCGACCACGTCCACTCCCTGAATGTCCTGTACAAGTAATACCACGATCTGTGCAGTGAGCAGGGCAGTCAGGGAGCGCGACTTTCTAGAACCTGCGGGACCTCCCCTGCCTCAGCCCTAAGGGTGGTTCGCCCTCGTTGCCAGGCAACTGGTTGTCATAGAGACAGTACGCCACAGGGTTCCGCGTGGTCAGTTACGGCCTATGGGACACTGGAAATCAGAGGCAGAGCTGAGATGCCCGTGGGATCAGCGAGGGCCTGCTGACCGTCTCCAGAATGTCTTCACCACTGGGTCTATGGGATGCTCTCCTGCTGGTCTCTGCGGCCTTGAGAGGAGTCCCGGGTCCCTTGGGGGTTTCCTTGGGAGATCCTGCTGTGTGCGGCCATGGCGCTTTTCATAGTCAAGAGCCGAAGCACTCTAAGAAGAGGGGCAGAGCTGGCCAAGAGGTGTTCTGCCCGTGCTGAGGTTTACAGGAAAGTCAGGGAGAAGATTGGACTCAGGGCACAAGCCTATGAAGCCCTCAAGACGCCCGTGGTGGTGGCCAGGGCTTCCACCTTACAAATCCTGTGCTTGGAGGCCCTCAATAGAAACCCAGGCGGATCATCTCTTGAGGACATGAAAGACCTCCTTGAAAAAGTACAGAAAAGCGAGCCCTCCCCCCAACTTTCGTTTCATGGGCTGATGATGGCTCGTCTCCAAGGACAGATACGGCCACTTGGAGACGTGGCGGAATGCCACCGATTTCAGGTGACCGAGGCAAAAACATCTTGAAAGCCTCTCAGGACAAGGTGCGACATCTCCAGGAACAACTGAGGGAGGGTTTGAATGAAAATAGTCATCTTCAGCAAAGTCTCAAACTGCTCTCCCGAGAAATGGAGGGATGGAGGCACGGGACACAGGCCCTGAAGGGGCGAAAAGATGCGCTGGAACGCTCAAACGCGCACACGCAGCGGCTGCTGGACGATAAAAGGAGCCAACTCAAGTCCCTCGTGGAAGAAGTCACTCGTGGAAGCCGCGCTGAAGACCAGACATTCGCCTGACCTCTCCAGAGAGGGTCCCGTTGAGAGGAGCAACTTGGACGTGGGAGAAAATAGAGAAGCAGAAAGTGAGCGTCCCCCAGGGGGCCTGTCGGAAGCTTATCTGAAGGGTCTCATTCATGCTGTTACCTTAAAAGTGTCCTTGAAAAAGAAAGAAAAAGAAGAAATATCCAGAAAACTGTATGAGGAAAATCAAACTAATGAAGAGCGAATGGGACAAATAAAACGTCTCCAAACCGAGCAAACCTTGCGGTCTGAAAACGCACAGCTGGAGAGGGAGAGCCAGAAGCTGAGGCTGAAACTTGAAATGCTGCCTGAATTACATCAGGAGCAGGTCAAGCAGCTACTGAGAAAGTCGACTGAGGAGGCAACATGCCGCCTGGAGATGGAGACGAGATGTCCCCACGTGTACCGAAGACTGGACGATGCCAGTCAGAAGCGCAGCCTCTACGAGAAGATGGCAGAGGACAGAGAGAGGGAACTGGAGAGAGCCACTTCTTCCTACCGGAGCGAGCTCCTCTGGCAGGAGACAAGGGCCGGGAAAGGTGGGCGGAGCCTCTGTCCACCGAGAGGGCGCTCCACGAGCTGCGCGAGGAGGACGACCGCATCCGGCAGCTACTGGCCAGCCTCCCGCTCAAGCTCCAGCCTTTCCCCAGCGGAGCGTTTGTTGCTGCTGTATCAGGGTATCCGCTGGGTCAGGAGGCTCCCCAGGAAGCTGGAAGGCCACGCTGGGAGGGCTCGGGGTTCCAGGCTCACCCGCCGGTTTGACGCTGCTTCCACAGCAGCTGGGGCTGTAAGACCCCACCCACAGCCACGCCCAGACATGTGCCTGAGTCCTCTGTCTATAAAAGCAATTTTGATTTATCTCTTTCCGGTCTAACTGCTGTGTTTAGTTGAAGCTATGACTGCTCATACTCAAGTTTTATGGCATTAGAATGCCTAGGTAGTATTTTTTCGACTGGAGAGTCCACGTGCCACAAGAAAGACCCAGCACAGGCAAAATTAAAAATAAATAAGCAAACGAATAAATAAAAATAATTCTCTTTCTATATAGTTAAGTGGGAAAAAAAAAACAACGAATATAGACCAATTGAATAGAATGCTACCATTGGTGGGAAAACAAACAATACTTTTATACTTCTTCATATACTTACATAAACTTATGATATATGTTCATATTATATATATACAGACAGACGCATTGCCATGAGTATGCTTAAGATGTATCTAATAAGATGCACATGCCTGGAGGAGGGCATGGCAATCCACTCCAGTATTCTTGCCTGGGAGAATCCCATGGACAGAGAGGAGCCTGGTGGGCTACATAGACCATAGGGTCGCACAGAGTCAGGCACGACTGAAGCGCCTGAGCACACACAGGATGTATATAGAAATGATACTAGTGAGGTGGTCCAGGGCTTAAGCATCCAGCTGGCAACGCAGGGGACACCGCACTGATCCTGGTCCCAGCAGACCCCACATGCCGCAGAGCAGCTAAGCCTGTGAGTGACAACTCCCTCAGCCCACAGAGCCCATGCTTTGTAAGAGAAGCCCGAAGCCCCAGGGCACAACACAGAGCAGTCTCTGCTCACCACAACTGGAGAAAGCCCTCAGGCAACAGTGAAGACCAAAATAAATAGAATTTACACCCCGCAAATGGTACCAGTGATTACCCCTGGGGAGGGAAAGTTAGTTCTGGGAGGCAGAAAAATTTTTTTTTTTTTAACCGTTTTCCAATTTTGGACTTTGAACGATGTGAATTTGTACCCATGAAAACTTACACGACAAGGATGTAAAATAATTTTATATTCTTTTAATGAATATTCTTAAAAAAAAAAAAGGTCGGTCAGTTAATTGGTTATAACCAGTAACTTCCTGTCTTTGGGAAAACAGGCAATAGTGATTTTTTTTTAATTGAGAAAAACTTTACATGCCCATTGTAAATAACTAACATGAAAAAAATGTAAACACCTAACCCCTCTCTTCCCTTTCCTCACCTGTTCCATACCTTGGAGATCACTCATTAATGAGTCCGGCCGGCCGTCCACCACGCCAACCATCCCATCTACAAGTAGATCACATAGTATGTGTAGATTCACGATTTGCCTTTCAATCAGCTGGAGAAGGCAATGGCACCCCACTTCAGTACCCTTGCCTGGAAAATCCCATGGACGGAGGAGCCTAGTGGGCTGCCATCTATGGGGTCGCACAGAGTCGGACACAACTGAAGTGACTTAGCATCAGCAGCAGCAGTAGCAGCAGCAGATGCTTTTCCTGTTGGCATATCTTCTCATTCATCTCAGTGTCCTCTTATTTTTTGCATGTATTACAATTTTTTAAAGAAAACACTAATGGATATTGAGACTTCCCAGGTGACTCAGTGGTAAGGAATCCACCTGCCAATTCAGGAGATGCAAGAGACGCAGGTTCCATCTCTGGGTCGGGAAGATCCCGTGGAGAAGGAAATGGCAACCCACTCCGGTATTCTTGCCTATGAAATCCCATGGACAGAGGAGCCTGGCGAGCTACAGAGACCATGTGCTCACAAGAGTCAGACACGACTTAGTGACTAAACCACCACCTTATACCCTGGGCAAAGTTTCTTTATTGCTTATTTACCAAACAAGAGGGTTAGTTATATATTTTTAAAACTCTAGTGATAGCCTCACTGACAAATTTGACTCAGCTAACTTTAAAAAAAGATCCATGTACCAAAATGACTACTGAAGATCAATTGTTGAGTCAACTGTAGAACTTGGCTTAGGAATCCAAGAACAAAAGTGAAATCAGATACCTTAAGAACCGATCTACAGTTCCGTACAGATACTGTAACAGATAGTACAGTTCTCTGAAATCTTAAGTCAAAAGAGAAAATAAGAGATTAACTTATTTCTAATTTACTTTAGACTCAAGCATATAGATGCATGACTTTTCTCAGCAATTAAAATATTTTTTTGGACAATCGAGAAAACGAATGTGCAGAAAGAACAGAGGATGAGCACACAAAAATTTACATGTGAGGGTATTTTTTGCATCATTTTTTCACAATTGGGAAACTCTGGAAGAAACTTAAGTGGCTGCCAAAAATGAATTGGTTGTGGACATTATGGTACAGCCAACTCACAGACCACTGATGCATAAATGAAAAAGAATGAGGTCAGCTTATGGATGCCAGTGGAATGACTGGCAAATGAAACTGCCAAGATCAAGGGAGTATACACAAGTTTTGGCAAAATTAGTTTTAAAAACACCACCACTAAATATGTGTATTGCTATTGTTTAGTCACTAAGTTATGTCTGACTGTGCAACTCCATGAACTGTAGCCCACCCACCAGGCTCTTCTGTCCGGTACTGGAGTGAGTTGCCGGTTCCTTAAATAAGTGTATAGATCTGTGCCTTTATGCCTGCCTATGGGCATCTATGTTCCCACAAGGGACACGGAGAGACACACCGGAGGGAGGAGGGAGTGCCCTAATTTTAGAAGCACAGGCGCAGCGGAAGGTTTACTTTATAAACTATTGCAACGCTGGGCTCTTCCACCTAAATGCATGCCTCCTGTGCTCCGAAGCGTGCTTTCACTGCAGCAGAAGCACACGCCGGCCGATGACATTAAAATCAGATGCTTTCACCGTCAACATACTTCACTCTTCTAAAAAATAACCTGGTGATTTAAAATTCATCCTTAATCGTAACAGCCAGCCAGCCCATTTGTGGCTCATTCATTTCCCCCAGAAAACAGTGAATAAACACAGCAGGGTATAAATGCATACGTCTGGAGAAGATGAACTTTTACCAGTTCTGTCTTTTCAGAACTCTAAAGTGCGGACCTTACCAATTTCTTTGACCTTTTTTCTTCCCTCTATTCGGATGCATGGCGGTGACAAGGCATTGAATTTCCAGTTTGTCACTAACGCCATAGGCTTTATTATGCCTTTGAACAGAAGCTGGGCTTAAAAAGAAAAGTTTTTCTTAATAAGTAGCTGTTCATCCTTTGATATGCACATCTGGATCCCTCGTCTTATCTTGGGCATGCTAATGCTGCTTCCTGCAGATAATGATAAAAGAACAACTCAAAATAACAAAAAAGGAATAAAATGTGCCAGATGCCTAAAAAATAAGGCGGACAATGCATATAAAAGCAACTGGTTTTTCAATTCCGGAGAATAAACTCTAACCAACAATTGAAGCAATCATTTTAGCAGTCAATTGATGCAAGAATTTTTTTTTTTTTTTAAGGGATTAGGAAGGGAAAAAAAAAGCAAACATTAGCTGACAGCCACCACCACATTCTGTTAGAAATTAAGGGGGAAATGTAAGTTGCTGTAAATCACTTTGGGGTTAATTTTGCCTCTGCCACATGACTTTGTTTCTTTTTTCTCTCTTTTCCCCTCATTGAGCTGTGACTCCAACACTGTTAATTAACACAATTAAAAGCCAAACAGAAAGGCTGATTCACCAAATTTTCAGGAACTACAGAACATTTCAAACACAGAGAAGTACCGAGAATAATATAAGGGACATCTGTGTGCCCATCCTCTGGGCTTAATGACTACCTTTTCATTTTTTTTTCTTTCTATTTTATCAGAATAAATTTCCTTCATTCTCAGAAGGAGTCATTCCAAATGTGACTATTTCTTAATTTCAACATTATCTCTGTTTATTGAAGGAAGGTGCTCTTCTTATAAAAATATTATGATTTTCTCAGTTTTGCTGGGTCTCAAAAGAGCTTTCTTCTACTTAAGTGTGTAAATGGGCCTGATGTTTTGAAAGTGAGATTAGTATTCAGGAAGAAAGAGTAGAATTGTTATATGTTGAATATACATATTTGATTTATAGATATTACTTATGGTTACTATCTAGATGAGCTTTGTCCTTTACGGCTTCTTTTCAAAAAAAGCAGTGACTAATCTGTTTTGTCAGTGAGTGCACACAGCATCAGGAGTTCTGAGGCTGATTGTAAATGATAGAGTAATAGTCAGGCAAATCAAAACTTCTGCTTTACAGAAACTGCCCCCTAAAACAGGCGCTGAGGACTGTGGGGAGAAGGAAAAGGCGGTGGTGCCGTCTACCTCTGCAGCATCACGGCACACTGCGGTTTGGACTCTTTCTTCCCTAACCAGATAACATTTGTGAGTTGGTTCGGCATTAGCATGCAGCAGGCATGGGAAAATGATAAACTCCTATTACCACTGTCATGGCAACTGAAAAAATGGCTGCTTTGGGGGAGCAGGGTCCACAGGAGAAGAAAAGCAAAGACCCCGTCTCTTTCTTCTGTCTGACATCTGTTGTTTAACATACAAAATTGTATTATCATGATGCAAGCTAGTTGGCCAGCACGAAAGCCTGCCTAGGAATTGTTAAAGCCATAGCCCCACCACTGCCCACTCCCTTCTCTTTACCATAAGAGTATATAATTTGACCCTGAGCGTTTCCACTGAGGGTGATAAATTCCCTTCCTTTTCACCCCAGGTAGAGTGTGAAGCGCCCTAAGAAGGTGCAGTGTAGGGAGAAGGGTCTTATGGGGTTAGAGGAGGGTACAACTGACGGATTATACAGCAAAAATCATGCTCTTAATTTTGTAGTTGCTTTTCTGAATTATCCATTCCTCTCTTTGCCCCTATGTCCCTTCTCTTAAGCATTCTGGATTTTTCTAAGACAGCAATTTAGGCAGAGCTTGCGACCAGGAGCAGATAGGATACCAGGAGGAATGGCAAACAGAGGCGCTGGGCTAAAGGTTTAAACTGGTTACTGCAAGAAAAGAGCCAGAAGGAAGTGCACGCAGTGCAGAACCCCGATTCGGGAGAGAGTGGACAAGAGGGATATTTTCTTCTCTATACTGCCCTTTTCCAAATGTTTTAAATCAAGTGCATGTATCACTCTTATAACCAGCAGAAACATCCAGTAAGTGTTTCAAATGGGGCTACAGAAATAAATCTCTGGAAGAAGGCCAGTGCTGACATGCATACAAAAATCCCACAGTATCCAAAGTTACCATCTGAAGCAAGTGCTTGGCTCATATATGTCTGTATACATAGTTTATGCATTTGAATACATATTTACATCTGCATTTTAACACATAATAATACACATATTTTAATATACAGTACAATTTAACACACACGGATTATGTACATATTTGTAATATGTGTGTGTGTTAGTTGCTCAGTCGTGCCCAACTCTTTGCGACCCCATGGACTGCAGCCCACCAGGCTCCTCTGTCCATGGGATTCTCCAGGCAAGGATACTGGAGTGGGCTGCCATTTCCTTCTCCATTTTGTAATATGTAACATTTGCATATTACATAAACACATGTGTCCATGCTAAGTCGCTTAAGTCCTGTCCGACTATTTGCAACCCTGTGCTCTGTGGCTCACCAGGCAGAATGCTGGACTGGGGTGCCATTCTCTTCTCCATTTACATAAATACATATTTAAATGCGTATGTATTTATAAGCAAAATACATATTTAATGACATATAGCCATGTGTTAAAATAATTATAATTATACTTGTTTAGTGAGAAAAGTTAAACGAAACTCCTTTCAAACATTTTGCTCCCCATCCCCTCACAGTTGTGTAAACAGAACAAACCAGGGACCAATTTGGGTTGTTTTCACAATACTGCCTTGAAACGGCTGTTAAGGGCTCCTTTGGGGCTATCCTAAAATAGACAAAACTGAAATTTGGGGCAAGAGTGAGATGAAGCCCAATGACAGGAGAAAGTCAGTGACACGAACAAAAGGAAGATCATTGACGTCATTCACATCAGTCATCGGCAGAGTTGGCAAAAGGAGGCCGTAAAGCAAAACCTGTGCATGGAAGCCCTGGCCTGCTTTAGCGTGGTTTGGAGCATCCTCAAGGAAATGGCAACCCACTCCAGTACTCTTGCCTGGAGAATCCCATGGACGGAGGAGCCTCGGCGGCTACAGTCCACGGGGTCACAAAGAGTCGGACACAACTGAGCGACTTCACTCACTCAAGATTTTTAATAAGGATCACAACCGACGGGCAGGCTGGAGGCGGAGATGCAGGAGCAAATGACATCAGAAAGGTCAGAGCAGCTCTGTTTGTTTTTCCAAACTGTCAGAGTAAAGTTACAACGTGCCACCTGGGTAAGCCACTAGCAAAGTCCCCGGATGACGTCCACTGTAACCGCAGGGATTTCTCACAGTGGGGATTGCTAGAAGAAGAATTTGCTTGGGGGAAGGGAGCTGCCAGAAACCAGCCCCAGCGAAGCACCGGGATGGCTCAACGCTTGACATGACAACGGTCTTATTTTTAATCCTCAACCAGACCCTCTGAGGTAGGTATTACTATTCCCAGAATAATAATGGGGTGGGGGGTGGTGCAGTGATTCGCCCCCTGGTGTTTCCCTTCTCAGATACTCCAGTATCAGGTCATTTCTGCTTCTCTTTTTGGCTTTCAGTGCCATCAGCATAATCTCTGTCAGAGGGTGGGAGTTTTACATTTGCAATTCTAGATTTTTCTTTCTGCTGGGTTTCCGGCAGCCCACTGCTGTTTTTCACATCTCTTAACTGCACATCAAATGAATCAAGCCCTGGAACTAGTCCTAAGGTGTTTCCTGGGGAAGGGGAGGGGGGTGGTCCCTGGGGGATCTCTCTCTTTGCAGTTTAAGATTTTGAAAGGCATAACTTTGTGGTCAGGGGCGAGCAAGTTCTCTGAGTCAGCTTTTTCAGTTCAAACCCCCACTTTCTTCCCTCCCGAGTCACGTGCTTGGGGGCTCCAACCTGCTTCCTGACAGTCATCCTTCCCAAACCTGACTGTGCGATGAAGCACCTGCTGGGTTTTCCAAAAATGAGGATTTCTCAGGCTGGGCTTCTATCTTACAGGCACAGACTCTGATGGCAAGAGTCCCCTCTCTCGAGCCTCAGCCATCAGAAAGAGCTACGGACAAAGGAAAATGCACACTAATTTAAGACTCATTCTGATTACTGACCAAGCCCCATCTCTGTAGGTGCCACCTGTGCTGAGACCACCTCCCTCCACCATTCTGCAACTCCCAGCCTCCTCCGCGCACAGTGACGTCATTTCCTGGTACGTTTGCTGTCCGCTTCTCCCACCAGGAGGGCAGGCCGACCCTCTTCATGGGCACAGCGCCAGCGGGGTGCCCGCACCGCTCAGTGACTCGGGATTAGAGTGAGCGAAGGACTTGACTATAAAAAATTCCATCAGCAGGCAGGGACCCCAGTCCTTTCCGAACCTGATCTCCTTTAGTACAGATGCGGGAAGGCAGTTCAGAGTGGAGCTCCCCTGTGAGCCTCTCAGCTCAGCTGCCGCAGGGCCGCTGAAGCCATCACGTACTCCTAGGACATCTGGGCTTTTGAGATGCAGAAAGATGGGTCTGGCAGCATCCTTCATAGTAGCAAAAAGCTGGAAACAAAAGGAATAAATGCTGGCACAGTCACACTATGGAATGTCATATAGTTGGCCCTTCGAATCCTTGGATGTGGAGCCCATGCGCAGGGAAGCCCAACCATATACTACGTTATTTCGTATCAGGGACTTGAGCCATCTGTGGATTTCAGCATGGGCGGTAGTAGGCCTGAAACCAGTTCAGCTAAGGTTACCAACTGACGGTTACTTATTGTACGACAATAAGTAAAAAAAAATGGACAAATCTGTGAGAATTGAGTCCGGTGAATTTGATGGAGTGACAAGAATAAAATGCACTAAAGCGGAAAATCGGAGAAGGCACTGGCACCCCGCTCCAGTACTCTTGCTTGGCAAATCCCATGGACGGAGAGGCCTGGTGGGCTGCAGTCCATGGGGTCGCTAAGAGTCGGACACGACTGAAGCGACTTAGCAGCAGCAGCAATGCATAAAATACTACCTCATTTAGGGAAAACAATAAGTTATCCTTGTTGAGGATTACTTAAACCTGGATAAAAATATGACATGATAGCAACTTCATTGTGAAGACTGCTAGTGTGTAGGGGCTGAGTGGGAGAAGAGGGGAGAAGATTATGGAGAAGGGAGATGTTGGCAGAAATCAAGAAAAAAAAGAGGAAGAAAATTAGATGGTTGTGATAGTCGGACACCACTGAGCGACTGATCTGATCTGATATTAAAATCATGTATTTATGAAAATTATGTAATTATGCTTGCATGTAGATAAGCAGAACTGCTTTTTTTTTTTTTTTAATGTGAGATGTACCTGAAATTATGGAAGAAACTTTGAATGTATTTTTTAGGAAAGAAAGATGAAGAAGAAATAAGCTAATGTTTAACTTAGGAGCTGACTAGAAAGAGAAACGAGGTCAATGCCAAGAAAGATGGAAATAAAAGGAATCATCTATCTGAGATTTTTTAAAAATGGAAACGTCTTAAAGCTAATACGGAATGTTAGTAGTTGCTTATTAAGCATGAAGAAGACAGGGATGCTCATTGTGTTATTTTTTTCTACTTTTCTGTGTTCTTACACTTTCTTGTTAGGAAAGAAAAAACTACATCAAAAGGCACAGTCAGCAAAGTGTCCCCGTGAGGGCCACTCTCTTCCAGAAGCAGGCGGCACGCCTCCTGGGGCCAATGATTTCAGTGTTCCTCTGTTCTGGGGGCTGCTGCCCCCAAGCCAGGACCTGTACATCAGTGGGGGATACAGACAAACCAGGGGACCCTGATTCTGATTTCCCTCCGCCCGCCTTCACTTCTCTGCCTACTGCCCCCTTACGGAAGGCATCTCTCAGGGTTTTGTCTGATTTTGGTATTTCGGGGGTTGAGCATATGGTGGGGACAGCTGGGGTCCACACTCTGGAGCTGCCCAGGACTAGCTGTGGGATTTTCTTCAAGGAGGAAAGGAGAGGAGGCAGGTGCTCGAGGCGGAGCTTGGCATGGAGGAAGGAGCCTTCTTTCTTCCTCTCGCCATGGGGTCCACTCCCGCATCTCAGTAGCTAATTCTGAAGTCTGCCTTTTTCTGCAGGTTTTACTTCTGGATGGTTCTCCAGTCTGCCTACGGTCACACCAAAACTACGCAGCTCCTTCTGAGCCAGGCAGTGGGCACCCAGCATGGTAAATAGCTACTTACACCTGTCTTCCCGTGGGTCCAGTGGGGAGGGTAGATAAGGACTCAAGTGTAGTCCAGGCACTAAAGTGTAGGGCCAGTAGGTCCTCCATCTGACGAGCTGACAAACAGCAATTTCTCTGAAGCTCAGTTTCCTCTTGTATAAAACCAGCATTACAAACTGGCTTCCCTGGTGGCTCAGTGGTAAGGAATCTGCCTGTCCTACAGAAGCCATGGGAGACGCACGTTCGGTCCCTGGGTCAGGATGATCCCCTGGAGGAGGGCATGGCAACCCACTCCAGTGTTCTTGCCTGGAGAGCCCCATGGACAGAGGGGCCTGGGGGGCTGCCGTCCACGGGGCTTTTTGTGTTGGGCTTTTTGTTTCTGGTGTGTCTTCCGTCGTTACGACCAGGAGGCCACAGTCTTTCATGGTTTCATTCACCATCGTTTTCTTAGAGCCTCGACTAGTACCTGGCATATACAGGTATTCTGTACATATTTGTGGAGTCAATTCCTTTTGTTTTATAGTTGGGCTTTAGAATTTAAAAGAAAATTCCCTTGCTTCCTTCCCTAAGAGGAGATATTTTTAAGGGTCTATCTAAAGACCATATCTAGACATTATATTTTTGGGTGGTAGGAAACTCACACCTTCAGTTTTAACTAGATGTCACCAAATGTTTTCCAAAGGGTTGCATCAACTTCCACTCCAAAGAGAAGTTCATAAGGGGTCTCCTTTGACTGCATTCTTTTTTTTTTGGCCATGCCATGTGGCACGTAGGATCTTAGTTCCCTGACCAGGGATTGAATCCGAGCCCCCTGCGTTGGAAGCCTGGCCTTAACCACTGGACCACCAGGGAAGTCCCTTGTCCGCATTCTTTCTAGGATTGGGTATGATCAGACTTATGCTCTGCCAAAGATTTCTCTTGAAAGGGGAAAATGCAGATGAAGATGTTTTCAGACTATATCACACCTTTAAATGTTTTTTTAAGTACTGTTACTAGATTTTGACATTGTTCTCACCCCAGACCTCAGCTCAAATGTCCCCCCTCTCCCCTCCCCGCAGGCTGGTCCCAAATCCCTATAGAGGCTGGTCTCCTCTTCAGTCCCATCTCTCTGTTTATCTCCTGCATGAAGCACTGGAATCAGAAATAATCTTTTGAACAGTTCTTTTTGATTGCTTTCTCCTCAGTGTGTCTACAGGGGCTCTTATCTGTCATCACCAGATTTCCGAGCCTTGTCCAGAGCCTGAGTAAGAATGTAAGAAATACTTATAAAATAAAGGAAAGAATATACGACCTTTTACAAAGCTAAAGCCATTTAGACATTTATTAGACATCAGGTTTATTTTTTAAATCTTAACAGTGTTAGGCAAGTACTGTTATCAGATAATCTTCCTCCTCTGTTTCACCCTTACCACTTCTGAACCACAGATTTCATAATTCACTCAATAAGTGATTGATAGGTCACTTCTTTGCCAGTGACTGCGCCATGGAAGTACTCACGGGATGAAGACAGAATTATACATCTGCAGTTTTGCTGGAAGTGGGGGTTGGGTGACCGAGCCAGAGTGAAATGTGGAATCTGGCTTCAAGAATTTCTCAAAAGAAGGAACTTTTTTTCAGTAGAGAAGTAATAGTGGGAATAATAATGAGAGCTAAAATATTCTGGATGTTTACCATGTACGAGGCCCTGAACTAGCTGCTTTACGTGAATTGTATTTTTAATCATCAGAAAAGCCATACAGGGTAGTTATTGTTAAAGTGCAGTCACCTCTAGGTCCATTTAACTTCTCTGAATTCTACTATATGTGTGTAGGGAGAAAAGGGAGAGAGAGAGAGAAAAAAGAAGGATTTAAATTACCTGGTCAGGGACTTCCCTGGTGGTCCAGTGGCTAAGCCTCCGAGCTCTCAATGTAGAGGGCCTGGGTTCAATCCCCGGTCAGGGAACTAGGTCCCACATGCTAAGCAGGGAATGCACAGCAGGCCTCTAAGAGTTCACCTACCACAACTAAAGACCCCGCATGCCGCAGTGAAGACTGAAGATTCTGTGTGCTGCACCTAAGATCCGGTGCAGCCAAATAAATACTAAAACAACTGAACAAATTACCCAGGCAGTTGTGTGCCCTGTTACAGGGAACAGGTGGAGTGGGCGGTCCCTGGCCCTGAGTTTTGTCTGGTCTTTGCCAGCTCTACTATTATAACAGAAAGGATGGTCAAGGGCAATTTTTGATCATACTTGATTTTTTCCCCCTCTACACATTAGCTTTTAGAATGAATGCCTGTGCCAGTGGAGGCTCAGAAGAGCTGACTGTCTTCTGTAGCGAAGTTACAGGCTTGCATAAGCAGTTTCAACAACTGCTGGGACCAGTTTCTTTGACCCTAACACATCTCCTAAGTTTAATACGTCACCATGTTTCAGTCCTTGACACAGGTCCATGCTATGAGCACTTTGCATGTGTGCTAAGTCACTTTAGGCGTGTCTGACTCTTTGTGACCCCATGGACTGTAGACCACCAGGCTCCTCCGTCCACGGGATTCTCCAGGCAAAAATCCCATGGGTTGCTGTGCCTTCCTCCAGGGGATCTTTCTGACCCAGGGATCAAACCTGCTTCTCATATGTCTCCTTCACTGGCAGGCGGATTCTTTATCACCAGCGCCATCTGGGAAGCCCAAAATAAAAGTGTTAGTCGCTCAGTCGTGTTCGACTCTTTGGCAACCTGATGGACTGTAGTTCTCTAGGTTCCTCTGTCCATGGGATTCTCCAGGCAAGAATACTAAAGTGAGTAGCAATTTCCTTCTCCAGGGCATCTTCCCGACCCAGGGATTGAACCTGGGTCTCCCATATTGCAGGCAGATTCTTTACCAGTGAGCCACCAGGGCACTTTAGTGCATCAATCATGACTGTTACAGAGATCATTTCCTCCAAGAACACAGAACTGAGCAAGCTCTGGGAGAGCTGCTAAAGACTACCATGAAGTCGCTTTCGCTGGAGGTCTTTTTAACAAGAATAGACTCTAAACTGACTTGAATTTGTTAGATGCGCTGGAGACAGGGGGAAAGAAATCTGGAAGGTTATTCTAAACCCAGGATTCTGTGACCATCTCATTGTTTCCCAGATTTCCTTGATCACGAAATCATTTACTAAAAAACAAAAACAACAACAAAAAAGAAATGCACATTGAAGCAAACAAAATAAAACACGGTGCCTGGCACACAGGAAGTGCTCAATAAACATTTGCTGAATAAATGACGGAAGGAAAAAAATCACAAATTGAAAAACAAAATGTAGGACCCGATCCTTGCCAATAACCTTTCTGAAACCATATATGTTTCTATCTTATGTTGGTACGAAACACACACACCCCTACACCTCTTACATAAGTTTGTATCATCATAGCAAAAAACATCTTGATCTTGGTGTTTAACGAACTGTTTAAAGGAGGTCCTCTCTGGGGCTTCCCTGATGGTGCAGCAGGTAAAGAACCTGCCTGCCAATGCGGGAGACACAGGAGACAAGGGTTTGACCTCTGGGTTGGGAAGATCCCCTGGAGAAGGGAGTGGCAACCCACTCCAGTATTCTTGCCTCGAAAATTCCACGGACAGAGGAGCCTCTAGGGTTGCTGTCCATGGCGTCGCAAACAGCTGGACACGACTGAGCGCACGTTGTTTGCTTGTTGTTTGGGGAGAGAGAAACTGTCTCTGGTGCTAAAATGCTTGAATCTTAAGAAGAGGAAGAGACACCAGAGATCTCTCTCTCCTTCACATCCACACACAGTGAAAAGGCCACGCGAGGAGAGAGCCCCCACCAGAAACCAGTCTTGGACTTCCAGCCTCCAAAAGGGGGTGTGGTTCTCCACGATGGAAGCCCAGGCCGACTAACGACAGCTCTACACGAGGGAGGAGACCACCCCCCACACAGACGGCAGTGTGAAGGGCTCTTCCTCTGGGTGTTATTTCCATTTCACATGTAAAGGCACAGGTATGCAGCTGAGCGGGATTTTGAACCCGGCACAGGTCCTTTTTCCAAAGACTGTGTTCTTTGCCACCATGGTGGGGGCAGGGGGCGGGTGAAGCCCATAATTTTAGGATTTCTCTACGATATGCTTTATTTAAAGTTAAAGGCAGTTCCATTTCTCACTTTGTTAAGGGAGGCAGGAGAGGGGAAACCCTGTGAATTTCCCTTTATCAGGATTTTTTCATTACAAGTACCAATAGATGGATGAAATTTGGCTCAAAGTAGAAGTCCATCTCTTACTTCACACTTATCAAGAGCCCAGAGGTTGACCCAGAGGTTCCAAGACTGGTTGAGGAGATGACCAACGCCATCACGAAAGCAGACCTCTCCAGCCCTCCAGCGCATCATGCTCGTCATTCTCACTTTGCCCCCGAGTCTCCCCACAGTCACAGGATGGCGGCTGTAGCCCTGGCACCTCCTCCTACAACCGTGTCAAAGCCGGAAAAGGGGGGAGCGTCGCTCTTTTCGGAGGAGGAAAATCTTCCTTTAAAGTCCTCTAGCAGGTTTTCCGGTTCCCCCCTCTTGTCTGTGGCCAGAACTGGCTTACATGCCCACTTCTAGAACATTCTCTGGCAAAAAGCCTCAATGGATGGGTGAAAAGCTGTTGGGAACTCACTCTCCTTGAGCACCCACCTCCAGATCACCTGAAGAAAATTCAAGATCTGGACTGCAAGGAAGAAGAGGGAGGTGGCAGTTGCGTGTGTGACTGAGACCTTTGCTTGCAATCTTGTTTCAGGCAGAGCTCACTTGTGAAGCTGGGTAAGTGCGGTTCACTCCGGAAGTGCCTAGACCCTACTGCACTGCCTTGCGTCTTCATATTTCAGGCTTTCAAATCACCTTGCTGCTGCCACGCAGATAAAGTGAGTTACTAAACTGCAAGGCGGGATCGTTCCATTATAAACATACTGCTGGTAATTAAATCCTCCAATTACAGGTAGTCAGATTAGTGAGACGAGCAGGGTATATTGTAACTAGTAACTCAATTGGGGTTACTAAAGATGGAAAGAGATAAATTTAAACAGCCTTAAGCTGGACAAAGAAAAGGGCATGAAATCAATTTGTATGTAAATTTCTCCCAGTTAGAACTTCCCAGAAGAAGAGAGTTACACAGAACACATGTTCTTCTGGATTAAAATCCTTCCGAGACAGTCCTGTAGGAACTTCCCTGGTGGTCTAGTGCTGAGACTCCACACTGCCAACTTAGGGGGCCTGGGTTCAATCCCTGGTCAGGGAACTAGATCCTGCATTCTGCAGCTAAGACCTGGCACAGCAAGATAGTTTTTTTTTTTTTTTTTCCCAAAGAGGGGAACAGAAAAATATCTTTTTTTAAAAAAAGACCATCCTGTCAGTTTAAAAGTAACCAAACAATGATGTCAGGAGTTAAGAGTCTAACTGAAGAAAAGAAATGTCATCTTTCTTGACAGTTTACAGGGAACGAGAGAGAAAAGTACGCAGTGTACCTTCCTGACGTTATGTTACTTTTCTTTCCTTTCCAAGGTGGAAGCCTGTTCTACATCCTGCAGCAATTTTCATGTGGGGAAATAATAATATAGGACAAAGAATTATTGATGTCACCGTCTAGGTCGTAGCTTGAATCCATCTTTCCCTACAGATACTCTGTTGATTTAATTGAAGGGAAGCCCAAATGATAATAAAACAGATGATAATGAACACGCTAGCAATAGCGAACCTTCCCAGAGTACTTTCTCTAAACCAGACGCTGTGCTTTCATGACTAAAACCATGATCGCAAACTGGGTTACTGTGAACCCAGCTTCCGAAGGAGGTGGATCCCTCAGTTAGGCCCATTTTACAAAGAAGGAAATTGAAACCTGGAGAGGTTAAGGAACCATCCTGAGAGTCAGAATACTTCAGGGACCTCCCTGATGGTGCAGTGGCTGAGACTCCACGCTCCCAGTGCAGGGGACTGGCCTCAACCCCTGGTCAGGGAACTAGATCCCATGTGATGCAACCAAGAGTCCAAGCTGCGACAAAGACCTGGCCCAGCTAAACTAAACATATGAATATAGGACGATATCTAGTGTGCATGGGTGACGGTGTTAGCTGCTCAGTGGTGTCAGACTCTTTGTGACTTCATGGACTGCAGCCCGCTAGACTCCTCTATCCATGGAATTCTCCAGGCAAGAATACTCTAGTGGGTTGCCATTCCCTTCTCCAGGGAATCTTCCCCATCCAGGAATCGAACCCAGGTCTCCTGCACTGCAGGCAGATTCTTTTTTTTAATTTATTTTTTTATTGAAGGATAATTGCTTTACAGAATTTTGTTGTTTTCTGTCAAACCTTAACATGAATCAGCCATAGGTATACATATATCCCCTGCCTTTTGAACCTCCCTCCTGTCCCCCTCCCCATCCTTCCCCTCTAGGTTGATACAGAGCCCCTGTTTGAGTTTCCTGAGACATGCAGCAAATTCCTGGTGGCTGTCTATTTCACATATGGTGATGTAAGCTTCCATGTTTCTCTTTCCATACATCTCCCCCTCTCCTCTCCTCCCCTCTCCCCCATCTGTAAGTCTATTCTCTATGTCTGTTTCTCCATTGCTGCCCTGTAAATAAAGTCTTCGCCTATATATGTGTACATATATTTTTAAAAAAGGATAATTCAGTCTTAGTCCTAGCCCTACCACCAACAAGCCTTATAATTATAGTCCAAAATACAAATCCAAGTCCTAATCCTTGGTACCTTGAACATGACCTTATTTGGAAAAAAGGTCTTTGCAAATAATATTAAGTTGAAGAACTCGGGATGAGATAATTCTGGATCACTTGTGTAGATCTTAAATTCAGTGACAAAAGTTCTTGTAAGAAAAGGAGAAGACAGAGATGCAGAAAGGAAGTCCGTGTGAAGACAGAGGCAGAGACTGGAGTGATGTGGCCACAAGCCAAGAAATGCAAGGAGCACCCAGGAATTGGAGGAGGCAGGAAGAATTCGGCCCTAGAAGCCTTTGAGGGAGCATGGCCCTGCTGACACTTCAATTCAGGATTTTCGTCCTCCAAAACTCTGAGAAAAGAAGTTTCTGTTGTGTTAAGCCAGAACACAGCAGGTTCTAGGTTGTTGTCATGGCAACCCTAGAAACTAATGCTGTGACTACAGGTGGCTCCCTCTCAGGTTCTAGGTTGTTGTCATGGCAACCCTAGAAACTAATGCTGTGACTACAGGTGGCTCCCTCTGGGTCTTGGGTTCCTCATCGGTTACAGGCGAGGTTGGGAATATACCAGCCTCTGAATGTGAGGTGATGAACCTGGGCCAGTCACTGTGGGGGGAATATGTAAGCCAGTGGTTCTAGGACAGGGAACATCTGGGAATGTCCAGACCCTGAGGCTGGGAAAGACTGAGGCCAGGAGAAGGGGGCGACAGGGGATGAGAGGGTTGGATGGCATCACTGACTCGATGGACGTGAGTTTGAGCAAGCTCTGGGAGATAGTGGAGGGCAGGGACGCCTCATGTGCTGCAGTCCAAGGGTCACAAAGGGTTGGGTATGACTTGGCTACTGAACAACAACAATGAGAGACTGGTTTTCACGACTGGGTGAGAAGCGGTGGTGAGACTCCTCCTGGCGTCTGGTGAGTGGAGCCCAGGGAAGCTGCTCAGCACCCTCCAACACGCGGGACGGACCCCGCCCCAGAGGACAGCCTGGCTCAAGGTGTGAGCAGCGCGCAGGCTGCAAACCCTGGCGTACACCAGGCTAAGGTGCGGCCTACAAGCAACACCTTATGTGACTGAGAAGTTCACAGTCACTTCTCAGGGCAGGTGATAGTAGGAGTATTTTTCCTATTCTACAGATGAGTACACTGAGGCTAAGAAGTGATTTATTCAAGGTCACAGAGCTAGGAAGTGGTAGAGCTGGGAGTTGAGATTTTTTTCCTTCTGTTTGTTAATAATAGACCTAAATTTATTCAATGAAAAGAACACCCCTTTTTTGGAAATTATCCTTTTTACCCCTACTTTTGGTATTACACTATCCTTAAGAAGAATCATAGTGTGGGTAGATGCCACTCTTTGACTGTGGGTCCTTTTGGCTTGTATCATAAAAAGTTGGTAATCTTATATCTTGTCACACGTTTTGATCAGAGACATTCACTTCTGGGGGAAGCACGGGAAAAGGTCACCTGTAGAGCTTCTTCTAGTTCTAATAGTGGAAACATGTTTCTGTCCCGCTTGGGTTTCTACAAAATCCTCTAAGACATTAATTCACTGGGTGTGTATTAGTGAGCTGGGCAGGGCAAGGCCTGTGCTGACCATCAACTACATCGAGGCTGCAGTGAACGCTTTATAAAGAAGATCCCTGGTCTGGGAAGATTTGACTTGCTGCAGGGTAACCAAGCCCGTGCGCCACAAATACTGAGCCACCCTCTGGAGCCCATCGTCTGAAACAAGAGAGGCCACCACAGTGAGAAGCCTGTGCTCCCCAACTGGAAAGCGGCCCCTGCTGCTTGCAACTTGAGGAAGCGCCCACACAGCCACGGAGACCCAGCACAGCCAGAAAGTAATAAATAAACAATTACAATTAATGAGCAAAGAAGAAGAGATCAAGACGGCTTTCACGGCACCAGGTTCCAAGAGTGTACCACCACCCAGAGTTTGACTTTCGTTTTTTCACTTTTTTCATTTGTCTGTTCATCTGCACATTCATTCATTGTTCACTTATCATTCATTATACCTTCATTCATTCATTCCGTAGCTGTCTATGGGGTCGCGCAGAGTCAGACACGACTGAAGTGACTTAGCAGCAGCAGCAGCAACCATTTTTGGAGGTCACAGTGATGGGCCTGATGTGCGAGGGCTGCAAAGTCAGATGCCATGTTTATGAATTTATTCATAATTTTTATGAATTACAAATTATGCATAAAGTGCAGGAAGAGAAGATAGAATGATATTAGGTCAAACTGCTGCTGCTGCTGCTGCTGCTAAGTCACTTCAGTCGTGTCCGACTCTGTGTGACCCCTGAGATGGCAGCCTACCAGGCTCCCCTGTCCCTGGGATTCTCCAGGCAAGAACACTGGAGTGGGTTGCCATTTCCTTCTCCAGTGCATGAAAGTGAAAAGTGAAAGTGAAGTCACTCAGTTGTGTCCGACTCTGAGCGACCCCATAGACTGCAGCCTACCAGGCTCTTCCGTCCATGGGATTTTCCAGGCAAGAGTACTGGAGTGGGGTGCCATTGCCTTCTCCTAACTGAGCTCAAATTGATTGTGCCAGACCCCCCAAGCTCTTCACCTGCACTTACTCATGTAATCTCTTCATGACCTGTGAGGTGGGTGCTCTAGTTAGCATCCACTTTACAGATAAGAAACCAAGGCATGAGATTTTACATACACTGCTTAAGATCTTGGTAGGGAAAAGGATCTGAACCCAAACAGTTCTGCTCCAGACTCTGTTGTCAGTCATTACCTCTCTGTATAGAAGTCATCAAAAGACAAAGTAATACTTGGGTTGGTTACTTTTTTGCCCCTCCTGTTAGTACTGCAAAGAATAAGCTTTATTACACCAAATTCTCATTGCACTGCGATGTAAAGATACTTTTTCATGATTCCCATTTTATAGATGAGAAGACTGAGGTTTACAGAGGCCGCACGATTGATTCTAACCACCTGGCCTGAAGAGGCGTGAGAGCTTTGCCATAAGCAAGCTGGATGTAAATCCTGACCGTGGGACTTCCCTGGCAGTCCAGTGGCTAAGGCTCTGAGCCTCCAATGCAGCGGCCTGGGTTCAATCCCTGGTGAGGGAATTAGATCCCACACGCTGCAAGTAAGACCTGGCGCAGCAAAAAAAAAAAAAAAAAAAAATCCTGGCCCTGTCACTTTCTGGCTGCATAACCTTGGGGAAGTTATTTAAACTTTCTGAGCGGAGTAATTTCTATTCCTAGGTTGTGGAGACGATTAGGTTAGAGCAAGACTGCACAAACTGGCCCATGGGCCAGGGATGTTCCAGCGTCCATTTGGTATAGCTGTTACCTAAGAATGCTTTTTACATTTTTAAATGACTACAAAAAAATCAAAAGGAGAATAATATTTTGTAACATGTGGAAATGACATGAAATCCAAATTTCAGTGTCCACACCATCTTCCTGGCTCATAGCCATGCCCACCGCTTCACACTGCCTTTTACGCTCAGCAGGTTGAGTAGCTGCCACAGAGACCGCATGGCTTGCAAAACCGAAAATATTGACTCTCTGTCCTTTCATAGACAAAGTTGGCTGACCTCTGGATTAGGTGACAAATAGAAAATCTATGCTAGGTACTCAATAACTATTATTATAAATAACAATGAAAGCAATGATGTATCATTTGAAATGTCCAGTAGATCTGAAGTCAGTGTTCAAAATTATACTGAATCTTGTCTTTATTTGAAGTGAAAAGAAAAATCTTTTGTCCACTGAGGGACTCAGAGGAAGATATAGGGAATTAACATGTATTTATTAAGTATTATTATTTTTTTTTGATGTGGACTGTATGTAAAGACTTTACTGGATTCGTTACAACATTGCTCATGTTTTGGGTTTTTGGCCTTGAGGCATGTGAGGCAGCCCTCTGCACCCGCTGCATTTGAGGGTCAAGTCCCAGCCACTGGACTGCCAGGTAAGTCCCAACACTTTATTAAATAGAAAGCAAACAGGAACAAATAGCTTATATCCTCAAGGTCTGTTATCTCTACTTAATCCCAGTTGTCAGCTGTTCTTGCCTGCAAATATGTACAGTTTTCTTCTTGGCATAAGCACTTCTACAGACTTTACATTTTTTGAAGGCTATATATATATTTTTATAGTCTACCCTCAAATTAAAGGAGAGCTCAGAGTCCAATAATGGAGCAATAATGAAACGAGCTTGGGCACATTTACTATTCAATAAAGTCACACCTAGCCTGTACAAATGAGAAGTAAGACTTTGCAGCAATGTCGGAAACTCATTATAATAATTGATACAATATGATAGATATTTTGTAGAAACATGGAAAAATGTATTTGTGTGTGTATACAAAACATATATATAAAACATTTTTATACATACATATATATATATATAATTACAAAGAAATATGTCCTAAAATGTTGGTATAAATTATCTCTGCGTTATGGAGTAACTTTAATTTTCTTCATTATAAGTTTATAGGTTTCTGTATTTTTTGGTTTTTCTATAATGAGTATAAGCTATTTTTACATTATGGAAAAACATTAAGAGAAAAAGTCAGAACCATAATTGCAGGATTCCATGATTCTAATTGAGAAAAACCTACACTTAAGAAAAAAGACTATAAATGAACACAAAAAAACCCAGAATTGTTTCATAGAGGGTGAAATGCAATAGACCATGTTGTTAGCTTTCTAAGTAAAAAGGATAGAAAACGTTATCATTATTGATCCCACATCTTGTCATTTATTATTGTAAAATGGTAATTCTGTATATCTTATTCATACAAAGTTTGTTGAAGACAATATAGCTTTCAACAGAAATTTAAAATTATGCTTACATTCCACCACCTTCTGTTATTTTAAGAATGCATTTTCTTCCCCTTACACAATTACAATCAACTTAAACTTACTTATTGTGTATTTTTTTTTTTTTTAATTTAACTCATGTTACTAGTTTGGCAAGTATTACTCCCTATTGAAAGCAAGAGGAATGTTTTCTAAGTGACCAGTTGTCACATTTCTAAACTAAATCAAACCTGTTTTCCCAGCTTATAAGTAAGCTTTTAATTATGCAAATAGAAGTACAACCTAAAGAAACAGTCAGGAGAGGGACATATGACTAATTAATGCAGGTGAACATAATGCTTTCTTTCCATGTGAGCATATGTTTCACTAACCAGGTGATGTTAAAGTTAAAACTAGGCAGGTTTATCAGCACATGATTAAAGACCTTCGCATCTAGCTGAACTAAACCATAAAAGGATCTGCCCTTTGTGTTTCTCCACAGGCATCTTGAGTTGAGCTTATACACTCTAGAAGCTCAAGGTAAAAAGATTCATGCTCCTCAGTGTTCACAGAGGACTCATTTTCTGATGACTCTGTTCTGCATCATCACAGATTGCAGCTTAAAGAAACACTTAAATGCATGTGTATTAAGGTATTAGTTGCTACTGCTGAGTGGCAGGATTTCAGGTGATTTTTTTCCATTTTACTTCTCTATGTTTCCTCATTTTCTTCTATGACCACGGACTATATTCATAAGTGAAATAAATAAACAGCACAAAAATAAAATACTTAATGTATCATTTCATTCACTCAGCAGCCCAGCGTGGCTCATGCTGGGCACTCCTTCCCTGAAAGCCAGGCAGCACAGCCAACATGGTTTACCTCGATCATTGGATGGAGCTGTGGATAAATGGACTCATAAATGGGAAAAGCATTCTGCAAAGCACAAAGCCGTTAAAAAAAAAAAAAAAAAGACTCTCAGGCCTTTCCTGGTGGTCCAGTGGTTAAGACTCTCTGCCCCCAGTGCAGGGGGTGTGGTTCAATCCCTGGTCGGGGAACTATGATTCCACATGGGCTCAGCATGGCCAAAAACAAAAAAAACTTTTCAAATAAGACACTCATAATCGTATACGCCCAAGCGGGTCATTTCCTTCTCCTTGGGTGAACTCCAACAGGTGTGCGAAACCCAGCTTTGCCAATAGTTGGATGTCTTATTTTTCACTGTCTGCGTCTCAATTCTGCCCTGATGTTGAGGAAGCCACTGTAATGCATGAACAACAGATGTGGCTGTGTGCCCATAAACATTCATTTATGGACTCTGAAGATTACGTTTCATATGACTTTCATGGGTCTTAAAATATTTTTTCCAGTTATTTAAAAATGGAAAAACCGCTCTTCCCTTTTTTTGTCGTTCAAGGTAGATGGCAGGATGTCACGTGTGGATGATGCAGAGTTCTCTCCTGAAGGATGTGAAAAGGGTGGGGCTTCCCTGGTGGTCCGAGGGTAAAAAATCCACCTTGGAAGGCAGGGGACGAGGGTTCAATCCCTGGTCGGGGAACCAAGGTCCCACATGCTGTGGCTGCTGAGCCTGCGTGCTCTGGACCCTGTGTTCCACAATGAGAGATCCCGCATGCCACCACAACCGAGACACACACAGCCAAATAGAAAAACAAATAAATAAAAGGATGCAGAAGACAAAGAGGGAGAAAGGCCTCCTGTCCAGCTTCCCAGCGTTCATCATCCTGGCAGCACCATCCAGTTCTTGCCAAATCTGTGTATTCACTAGTTTACTTAATACGCACAAAACAGTCTAACTCATGCTTCGTTTTTTCGCTTCTTTGTGTCTATTTTAAAAGGGGATTTTATCCATCACTGTCATGAATGGAAAACTCAGTATCAGTTATCGTAATAGAAGGTAACAGAGCAAGTGAATTTTAAAAAATGAAATTTTAGTTAGGCACGCTCATCTACTGCAACGTTATTGCCTAAGCCCTGCTGTCTCTCTGTTAAACAGGAAATCAGTGAGTGTGGAAAGCCGCCAAGGATCCATCAGCACCAAACAGAGGCTTTCTCCTTAATGTCATCTGGCAGATGGAAGGTGCGTGCTTTGG
The DNA here is from genome assembly GCF_029378745.1 of Bos indicus. NCBI lineage: Eukaryota > Metazoa > Chordata > Mammalia > Artiodactyla > Bovidae > Bos > Bos indicus. The sequence goes on from NC_091772.1 coordinate 79,737,270, forward strand.
TATCGTTGAATGGCACGCACACGTCCCACCAGGCCGTGCCCTTGAGCCCACTCCTTACTCTGGGGAAGCTGACCTTGCCAGAGTTTCCCGAAGTACATCCCACTTTGGTGCATGCATGTGTACACGCTCAGTTGTTCAGTCGTGTCTGACTCCGTGACCCCATGGACTGTAGCCCACTAGGCTCCTCTGTCCATGGAATATTCCCGGCAAGAATACTGGAGTGGGTTACCATTTACTCCTCCAGGAGATCTTCCTGACTCAGGGATCGAACCTGCGTCTCCTGCATCGAGGGGCCGATTCTTTAACTCTGAGCCACCTGGGAAGCCGTATTCCATGATGATGGGCATTTAACTGGTTCTCCAATCCAAGACTTGCTTCGGTGACTATGTCCTGAGTGAAGGGCAAGTTCACCTTCCTTACTAATAACTTAACCTACAATTAAAGCGTGGTTTGTGGGCATTAGAACAAACGACCGGGCTGTAAAACCCCACTGAGTGTGTCCCAGAGAACAAAGCTAGGGATTGTCTTTAATAAAGAAATGAGAATTTCTAATTAGCTTTCTCGTTTGTGTAGGGGAGGATCATATCTATCATCAGGCTTAGAAAGTTAATTTGCAACCTCATTCTTATAAGTTTTTGGGTCCCTTCCATATGTCGTCTCCACTTTAGGGCTTTTAGTATTGAATTCATTGTGGGAGTTTTCCTCTAGTTCAATTTTAGGGCCAAAGAATGCCTGTTGTTTTTTTTTTCCCTCTCCTAGGCAAATGAGATTAAATTCATATTCAAATTTTGTGTGAAGTTTACCAACATTTCCCGCTCTTTATTTTTGCTCTGGGTTTCAGAGTAAAATTTTGTCTTGTTCTTTTAACATTATAATTGCTACTCAGGATGCTAGGTTGTAATTTTGCTCTTATGTAAATTACATCACTTCAGTAGCAAAGCCCAGCAAACAGTATTTATTTCCTTCCTCCGTCTTGGAAACCGATTCCATTTGAAAAATGAAATGCAGAAACTAATGAAAGCGAGACCCACTATCTGCCTTGATCTGGCTGATCTGATTTTAAACCAGCCTGCAGAGGAAAGAACAGACAGAAATGATGCAATCTAGCTAGCATTCTTGGCTGTTTCTGACCATCCAGAAGCAACATGACTAATATGTCAAGTGAAAAAATGTTTCCTTGATTAAAATCATAACAACATATTATGTGTAATAACAGGGAGTATACATGACTCAGATTCCAGAAATGTTAGAAACGGGAGGCTCAGTAACAGACAGCAACCAGCGGGGACTGCTCTGCTGGAGAGGGTGTTTGGGAAAAGCTTGCCAATTGCACGTTGAAGTTAAACAGGAGCCTAACTTAATTCTTATTCCGAGTGAAGAGTAGTGTATTATATCCTTGCAGCTGAGAGGGATACTGAAAGCCCTAAAGAAAATAAGTGTCTTTAACAAGATAGAAGTTTATTTTCTTTCCACTGAAAGCTAGGTAGGTGGTCTAGGGCTGCTATGAACCCGTTGGACCCAAGCTGCTTCTCTCTCTCCTCTGCTTTGCAGATTCAACTGACCTCATGGCCCAAGATGGTAGCAGCCAAGTTCCAGAGAGCAAGACTGAGGAAGGGACAGGGACAGAGGGCAGCAAAGTCACTCGCCTGCCGTTTCTTTACACATCCTGCTGGTCAGAATGTAGTCACAGGACCGCAGCTAGACTAGAAAGGGGGGCCTTGCCAGGTGGCACAGTGGTGAAGACGGCCTGCCAACGCAGCCGACATAGACTCGATCCCGGGTCCGGAAGGAGATGGCAACCCACTCCTGTGTTCTTGGCCTGGAAAACTCCACAGACAGAGGGGTCTGGCAGGCTACAGCCCACGGGGTCGTAAAGAATCGGACACAGCTGAGCAACTAAGCACACAAACTTTAGAAAGCAGGCTTGGAAATGTAGTCTCTTTTCTTTTCTTGGTGAAAATTTTCATCCCAGCTGAAAATTCTACTATGTGGAAGAAAGATAAGATCTTGAGGAACAACTTAAAAGTTTCTAGCAAAACAAAATTATCTTTCTGGATTTAGCCTAAATGTTAATAGGCATAAAGAAAACCATTCATTTATTCATTCACCTGCTTAACTCAACAAATATCGGTCGAGCACATACTATGTGCTAGGCACTGTTTTATGGAGAAGGCAATGGCCCCCACTCCAGTACTCTTGCCTGGAAAATCCCATGGATGGAGGAGCCTGGTGGGCTGCAGTCCATGGGGTCGCTAAGAGTCGGACAGGACTGAGCGACTTGACTTTCACTTTTCACTTTCATGCATTGGAGAAGGAAACGGCAACCCACTCCAGTGTTCTTGCCTGGAGAATCCCAGGGATGGGGGAGCCTGGTGGGCTGCCGTCTATGGGGTCGCACAGAGTTGGACACGACTGAAGTGACTTAGCAGCAGCAGCAGGCACTGTTTTGTGGGCCAAGTTATCCCGGTGAGTAAAGCATGATTCCCTGCCCTCAGGGAGCTTACATCCTAGCAGGGAGGGAAAGACCAAAAATAGTAAATGTAAGCGGTTACACTACATCCTATATTAAGAGATACAGATTATTATAGCCGAAAAGAGGGACATCCCTGGTGGTCCAGGGGCTAACATTCTGCGCTCCCAGTGCAGGGGGCTGGAGTTCAATCCCGGTTCTATTTATTTATAAATAGGGGATTTATTCATAAATAAATAATGGAACAGCTAACCTCCCTCCTAGCATGTAAACTCCCTGAGGGCAAGGAGTTGTGTTTTATTCACCAGGATGACTTAACCCTTGAAACTGCCAAACACATAGTCTGTGCTCAACCAGTATTTGTTAAGCAACTGAATGAATAAATTAGTGGTTTTCTTTATGCATATGAATCTTTAGGCTAAATCCAGAAAGATTTAGCCTAAAATTGTTTAAAACAAAAATTGTCTCGTTATAAACTTTGGACCCTCAAGATCCCATCTCTCTTCCAGGGACCGAACTAGACCCCACGTGCTGCAACTAGAGACCCCGAGAGCCACAATCAAAAGCCGGCACGGTCAAATAAATAAGAAAATTAAAATAAATATTTAAAAAATAATTATAGCAGAAAATAATAACGGGTGCTGGAGTCAGTGGGAGTGGCTACGATATTATGTAGGTGGTCAGGAATGGGTCTCCTTGAGAAGGCGACCCTGTGCAAAGACTTGAAGGAGGAGAGGGAGTGAGTCTTGCAGAAATTGGGGGGAAAAGGCTTCCAGGCGCCCGAAACAGCCAATGCAAACATTCAAAGTTGGGAGCATGCATGATTGAGTGCTATGCGCAAAAGGAGCAGGAGACCAGAGCTGGCTGGAGCAGAATGAATTTTAAGATGAAATCAGAGAAATAATAGGAAGCTAATTCATTTGGGGTGGGCTCTTACAACTTCTGGGCTTCCCAGGTGGCTCAGTGGGTAAAGAACCTGCCTGCAATGCAGGAGACGCAGGAGTTACGGGCTCGAGTCCCAGATCAGGGAGATCCCCTGGAGGAGGGCATGGCAACTCACTCCAGTATTCTTGTCTGGAGAAGCCCATGGACAGAGGAGCCTGAAGGGCTATAGTCTATAGGGTTGCAAAGAGTCGGAACGACCAAAGCGACTGAGCACACACTTACAGCTGTTACAAGTGCTTTGACTTTTCCTCAGAGTGAAATGAGAGCTGTTACAGTGTTTGAACTGGTAGAGTTCTACATACATAGAATTTATAAATAAATAGACGCACCCACATTCAGGGTGTCGACTAAAAATGTCATCGCTACTGGGGTGCATGAATTAAACTGGAGATCACTGGTGAAACCTATTTTCTGCACCTATGTAAGAAACGCTGAGACACAGTGGTATTCTACCAGATGAAATTTCTGATCAGAAAATTTTATTTATGAGCAATATTGGGCCATCATGGGTGGTAACAACCATTCACTAACAGGACGAGATGGTTGGATGGCCTCACCGATTCAAAGGACATCAGTTTGAGCAAGCTCCAGGAGATAGCGATGGACAGGGAGGCCTGGTGGCTGCAGTCCATGGGGTTGCCAAGAGTCGGACACGACTGAGTGACTAAACAGCAAAAGCAGTTACTCAGAACTCACTATGGCTGGACTGATCTAAGTCCTTTATCCAGGTTAACCTGTTACATCCTCACAACCAGAGTATTACTGTCCCTTATTTTATAGGTGAGGAAACAGAGAAGTCAAGTGACTTGTCCAAGGTCACACAGCTATCAAGTCATAAAGCTGAGACTGGACCCCAGGCTTGTGCAGAGCCCCTGCTCTTAACACTACACCCAACCACGCAGCTGAGATGATTCAGAGGCCTGGTGTGTCCTGTAGGATAAAGCCCTGCTTTAAGAGCAAAGTGGGCTCCCTGCCTTTCCAGGTCTGTGAATCTTGATGTGAGTATGATTTGCTGATCTAACGTCTGAGAGCCTGTGTGCAGGACGGTGCCCAGTTTGGGGCCACGACTGCAGGGTCATGACGATGGCCTGGTCGGGTGGTATTTCTGGCACGCTGTCCGCCGCGTTCAAGCCAAGCCTCCGGAAGCTACATCGTTCTTTATCTTTTGTGATGCGACTCCTCTAGTTTGCTATGTAAACGCTGCTACTGGCACCATGCTCATCTCAGATGTCACACAGAACACTGGGTAAGGCAGGATCGTGTGTCAGGGAAGACCTGGGTTTGAATCGCAGCCCTGGCCCTTGACCACTGTGTGACCTTGGGCAACCGCTTGACCTCTCTGTGTCTCAGGCTCTTCCATGTGGCCCCCACCTCGAGGGTTCGGGGAGGGTTAAATCAGATCATGCAAGTAAAAAGTGAGTAGTGGGTGCCTGCCCGCAGTTGTTATTACCGCTTTGAAAGCTTTGTAACCTGTCTGCTATTCACCTGTAAAGCCTGAGTAATCAGTCAGAAAAGTCAAGGGATAATCCACAAGTTCTTGTACTTCAGTGACTTGAAATTCTTTCCTTCCTCACACAGTCAGTTCTGCTCTAACCCCTGTTTTGAAAACACAGGGGGCTTGGGTTACATTCCTGGTCAGGGAGCTAGATCCTACATGCCTCAACTAAAAGTCTTGCATGTTGCAGCTAAAAATCCCACATGCCACGATGAAGGCTGAGGACCCCAAGTGCAGTGACCCAGGCCAGGCGCAGCCAAAAAGTCAGGTAACTCTTCTCCCTTCACATCACAGTTCCTCACAACCTTCCAACGCCACTTCTGCAAGCAGAGTTGAGGTCTTTTTCAAAGTAAAGCATTATTTATTACAGTATTTATATACTTCTTAACAATTTAATGATGATACATTTATAATTAGGTTCCTGTCCCGATGAGGTTTTTCAAGGCTGTACCCACTCCCATTTTTTTCCAGCAGCTGTATGGTTTTTATTGGGCAGTTCTGCAGAGCACAGTGATTTTTTAGGAACACAGAACTGGCTGCATTACCAAATGAATTGCATGCTTATTGCAGAAAATCTAGGAAAAGGTTAAGAAGAAGGAAAAAGAGAGAAAAGAGAGCAAAAATCGCCCGTAGTTCCTCCCTGCCAAAAGAAATCACATCTCCTAATTTGTTTTCTGTGCCTTTACACACACACACAACCATACATACATCAGCCACACACACAACTACACACATTCAGTCAACATCACTTTTCTAGTCCTCTCCCTCTTTAAATGCAACAAAATGCATCCCATTCACTAAATCTTTATCTGCAACTTTACTATTAGCAAATATTGTGCCATATTCCATTGCATAGATGGACCATATTTTCGTTTAAAAACATAAGCAATATTTTTTCTTCTCTAAAAGAAGACATTTGAAGTAAATAACTTAAAACATTACAAGGTTCTATCATGTACGAAGGAAGAGGTTCTCATAATCTCACCTCAACCAGCCATCTGGCAAATCATGGGATTTAACAGAGGGGAAAACCAGGCACTGAAGGTGCTCTCAAGAAAGTGATGCTGTAGTGAGGGAGAAAGATATCAGTCAAGGAAGCTCACAAGGCAATATAAAATTATAGGATCTAGTGACTGCTATGATGCTGGGGAGGGCTTCCCTTGTGGCTCAGCTGGTATCCACCTGCAATGCAGGAGACCTGGGTTCAATCCCTGCGTTGGGAAGATCCCCTGGAGAAGGGAGAGGCTATCCATTCCAGTATTCTGGCCTGAAGAATTCCATGGACTGTATAGTCCATGGGATTGCAAAGAGTTGGACACGACTGAGCGACTTTCACTTTCATGATGCTGGGGAAGCGTGAGGGCGGGAAGAGAAGGGGGCAATAGAGGATGAGATGGTTGGATGGCATCATTGACTCAATGGATATGAATTTGAGCAAACTCTGGGAGACAGTGAAGGACAGGGAAGTCTGGCATGCTGCAGTCTTTAAGATCACAATGAATCGGATATGAGTGACTGAACAACATGTAGGAAATGTGCAGTTTGCAACTAGGGGCTACCACAGGAGACCAAGTGTGTGTGTGTGTGTGTGTGAGAGAGAGAGAGAGAGAGAGAGAGAGAGAGAGAGAGAGAGAGAGAGAGGGAGGGAGAGGGAGAGAACACCTCCCTGGAGCCAGTACTGCCCGAGAGAACTATCAGCCAAAGTATAATGCGTTCTCTTCCAGTTTGATTTTTCTGTAATACACATAGTAATTTTTTTTTCTTTTCTAGAAATGGACCATGCTTATTAATTTGCCTTTTTGTCCAACAGTATCCTTAAGGCAGCTTTTCAAGGTCACATAACACGCTAGGTAAGACCCTGGCTCCTGGATTCAAATCTTGGCTCTGCCATTCACTGACTGTCCACTTGGGCAGGACGTGTAGTCTTGCCCCAGTGTCTTAACCTACAAGCTGGCAAGGATGGAAGGGTTGTTAAAAGGATTGAAAAAGGAGATGACGTATGTAAAACTCTCAGCACTCAGCAAATGTTAGGTATTAGTTTGATGGTTGCGTGCTTTTCATCTGTTTAAATCAGGATTTCTCAGTCTCGGGAGTATTGACATTTGGGGTCAGATACTTCTTTGTGGTGGAGGCTGTGTTGAGAATATTTAGCAGAATAATTGGTCTTTTTCCCACTAGATTCCAGTAGAAGGACCCTAGTCATCACCATCAGAAATGTCCCCAGATGTTGACAAATGTCTCTGGGGGTGGAGAGGACAAAAATTGCCCCTGGTTGAGAACCACTGGTTTATACATGCTTAACTTTAAAAATATACATATAATATATATAATATAATATAGAATATGCAATATATATGTAGTATAGAATGTATATGTTATATATTATAAATCATTATTTAATAACATTATTAACATAAGATAGTATTTACTGTAAATACATCTGTTTATAAATAACATACACATAAGTATGCATATGTAATATATAAATACAAGTGAAATCTAAAATATATATAAACGGGGGCTTCCCTGATAGCTCAATTGGTAAAGAACCCGCCTGAAATGCAGGAGACCCTGGTTCGATCCCTGGGTTGGGAAGATCTACTAGAGAAGGGATAGGCTACCCACTCCAGTATTCTGGCCTGGAGAATTTCCTCCATGGAGTCACAAAGAGTTGGACATGACATAACTTAGTTTAGTAGCTAAGATTCCGTGCTCCCAATGCAGAAGGCCTGGGTTTGATCCCTGGTCAGGGAACTAGAACCCACATGCCACAACTAAGAATTTGTATGCCGCAACTGAAAAAAAAACCCCGTGTGCAGCAACAAAGATTGAAGATTCCGTGTGCCGTAACTAAGACGTGGCCCAGCCAAATAAGTAAATAATTTAAAAATAATACATATAAACATATGTAAAAATATACTTAAATTTATTTTTAATCAAGGAAAGTATGGATGAGAACAGTTGAAAGTTTGAAAAACAAACAAAAACTCGCGGATACAGAAAAGAAAAATCTAAAGAAATAAAGGCAGTCCAAAACGTGAGCAAAGGTGGTTTCTGATTTCTACCAAAGCGAAATGTGGACCAGATGGAGGCAGGGGATGAGTCGGGCTCATAGAGGAATGCAGTTTGCTTTGGGGAAAATAAGCTATTATGTGTGTGTCTGAGTGAGTGTGTGTGTGTGTGTGTGTGTGTGTGTGTGTGTGTGTGTGTGTGTGTCCCGAGTAGGGGGAGGGGGAAGGGTGGCCAACGTGATTTCTTGGTCAACGACCTCTTGGTAAAGACAGACAGGCAGGCTTGGAAGCACTTCTGGGAAGAAAAACCACATTTGCAGCTACACAACCCACTTTCAGTTAAAATAAATCTCACTTTCCACTTTAAAGCAAAAGACGCAGGAAGCATTTAATAACGGTGATTCCCCAAACTGAACAATGAGTCTGAGCCACTCTCTTCCTGCCCTTGCTCCAGTTTGAGTTTTCTCTCCTGGGACAGTGCCAGACTCAGGATGAAACTGGCTGCTGGGCGGGGGCATGAAGAAGGCTCTGCTCTGTCTTGTTGAAGGAGTCTTGGACGGTGGGGGGCACCGGAAACATCAGTAATAACACTTACCCCGTGTTTTCATGTGTCACACCCTGTCCTAAGCTCGTCATATGAACTGGCTCCTTCCTTCCACATGCAAAGCCCAGAAGACAACCTGATTACGTCCATTTCACAGACGAGGACACTGAGGCACAGAGGGGAGACACAGCAGGTGCTGCAGCTTGCAGGTGGCAGTGCTGGGATTGGAAGCCCAGCAGACTGCCTCCAGAGCCCGACACTTCCCCAGCAGACTGCCTCCAGAGCCCGACACTTCCCCAGCAGACTGCCTCCAGAGCCCGACACTTCCCCACAACAGTAGGTCTCCAAGGTGGCGGGCGGTCCGTGGGTATTTCTACCCCCAGAGGACACCTGGCAATATTTGCAGGCGTTTTCAGTTGTCACAGCTTGAGGAGTGCTACAGGATTCTAGAAGGTAAAGCCAAGGATGCTGTTAACCTCCTACCAGGCTCCAGGCAGGTTCCTGCCTTGAATCATTCAGCCCCAAATGTCAGTGATGGGGCTTCCCAGGTGCTGCAATGGTATAAACCCGCCTGCCAGTGCAGGAGGCTCTAGAGACATGAGTTCAATCTCTGAGTTGGGAAGATCCCCTGGAGAAGGGAATGGCTACCACTCCAGTATTATTCCCTGGAAAATTCTATGGACAGAAGGAACCTGGCAGGCTAAGTCCATGGGGTCCCAAAGAGTCGGGTACGACTGAATGAGTGAGCTCACACACACAAATGTCAATGGTATGGCTATGAAACCCCATTCTATACTCTTTCAAGAAAAGATAAGACCATTATTCTTCTAGAATTCTTGAAACTTAGTTTGCACGTCTTCTACATTACAAATAACAATTGGATAATAATTGTGCTCATTGGAAAAACAAAAGACATTCATAAAGGAAAAGATGATTATAAAGAAAAGTTTATAAATGAAAGATTTTCTCCTCAGTCCCATGGCCTGGGATAAACACTGTTAACAGATTGGCATATTCTCATTTTTTCTACTCATGACATCTTTCAGTCTATCTTCTTATCTACATATCTCTGTCCCCCACCCTTGGTCAAAAATAGAAGCCATTGGTATGCATACCTCTATGCATATCTTTTCTTGCCTGTCTTTTACTCAGAACTCCAGACCACAAGCCTCTGCATCTGCTGTTTGATGGAACGTTCTTCCTCCAGGTAGGTATCTGTTGGCCTGTATCCAACAGACACTGAGATCAGAGCTCATCTCCGTAGGAGGGTGGTCCTGGACTTCCCCACGAAACTAGTGCCCTCTTCCACCTCCATTCTTCACCTCCTTGACTTCGTTGGCTTTACTTCTCACCTCTGACATCTGGCTGGACACTCACTTGTTAATTTCTTCACTGGTTGTTCCTCCCCAGAACACTGGTTAGATGGTGGCAGAGACCGTGTGTCTTTCAGAGTACTGTGTCCCAGCCCAGAGCAGAGCCTAGCACACAACAGTCACCTAATAAATACTTAGTATAATCAATAAATGGATGAAAGGACAATGAATTTATCATGTTTATCCTTCAACATCTGTACATGCAAATAAAGCTCTGTCTTGTTCTCCTCTGTGGCCGGAGAAGAGGTCATCTCGCTGTTCCCAAGGTGACGGAAACTTCGGTGTCTCCATTTTCTCATTTTGTTGTGTGTGGGGGGGTGTAGGTGAGTGAAGCATGCCATGAGCATCTTATTCATATATCAGCATGCACTTGGGTAGGCATTTCTATAGGCTAGATTCCCAGAAATGGAATTGTGTGATCAAATGTAAACTTTTGATCAGAGTTGCTATAAATTTGAACTCCAAAGGCAGAACGCCCTCTTCATCAACACTGGATAATTAGAACTCACATTAGTTTGACACTACGATCTAAGGCTTTTACATGTGCTGAGTTAATCCTTAGAAAAACCCTTCCAAATAATAGTATTTATATAGGATTTGTATGCTACCCCCAGTTTTAAGTATTTTATAAAATATCTCATTTTGATCCTGTAGCAACTCTCTTGGGTAGATACTATTGTTATAATCGTTTTACGGATGAGAAACTGAGGCCTCAGACTCAGGAAATTTCTCCAGGATCAGACAGTCAGAAAGTGGGACAGCCCAGACGGATCCAGAAAGTCCAATCCCAGGGTCCACACTCTAGGCTACTTGGCTATCCTGCTTCTCCATGGCGGAACAACGATCGTCCCATTTTACACGGAGAGAGACTGAGATGCCCAGAGGCTAAGAAACCTAACTGAAAGTATTATTACTCTTTATGGTGGTGGTGGTTTAGTCGCTAAGTCATGTCCAACTCTTGGGACCCCATGGACTGTGGCCTGCCAGGCTCCTCTGTCCGTGGGATTCTCCAGGCAAGAACTGGGGTGGGTTGCCATTTCTTTCTCCAGGGGATCTTCCCGACCCAGGAATTGAACCTGGGTCTCCTACATTGCAGGCAGGTTCTTTACCAACTGGGCGACAGGAGAAGTCTTTTAATCTTTTTAGTTGATGCAAATGTGACTGGTGAGAAATGGTACCTTGTGGTTTTAACTTTTCAGAGTATCTCTTCTGTTTTTAAAATTTGTAACAATATATTTTATTACTAGGGTAAGAGGATTTCTCAACTGAGAAAACACTATCCTGTTTAATAATAAATCTCTATGAAACATGAGTTCTTTTGCCTGATCTGATTAAAACAAATCCAGACTCTTTTTACTCCTAAAATGTCTTTTAAATTTAATTAATTTCCAAATAAATTATTTTTGAGAGGTAAACCACAAAAAATATTTGAATCTACAAGTTGATAAACACCTCAATGCAATGTGACTTTTTGATTGGGTCACCAACAAGGATCAGTGGGAAAACCGGTGAAATCCACACAGTCTAGTTACCAGTATTGTTAATTTCTTAGTTTTGACAAATGTATGTGGGTATGTAAGATGTTACCAACAGAGGAAGTGGGGTGACAGGCACTCTTTATTATCAACTTTGTAACTTCTCTGTCAATCTAACATTATTCCAGATAAAAAGTTTTTAAAAGTGTTTAATGCTATTTTTTTCAGATCTGTAAAGATACTCATGATGTGGGTTGTCAGACATGGGAAACACCTGGCTATGGCTACATTTTGGTAAAAAGGAAAAAAAAAAATCGCTGTTATCCTTCTGCTGGACAAAAGGGTATATTTAGCCTCAGATCTTCTTGTGGTGACCTTTGTATTCTGAAATGAATTAGAGGTTTATGTGTAAGAATGTAAAGCACAGGAAATCAGGAAGTGGACGGGCGACCCCTTTCCTGCCATATTTCATTCGTTTTCGTGGAGCAGCGTCATCAAGAGGAAAGCTTGCCAGGTTTTTCCTTCATGACGTATCTCTTGAGTTCTGAAGGCAAGTGCATGGGGATACACAGCCACCTCAACCAGAACCCTCGAAATTCCTGCGTGGAATTTCTTCGTGGGATAGCTGAATAACAAAAATAATGATAGCAATTTTAGTTGAATTATTATTTTAATGTGTTCTTTGTCTCTGCCTGTTTTGATTTAGAATAAATTACTTATCTTTTATTTTTTGGACAGTGAAAACCTCTTCTTTCATCTTAAATAAAATCAGAGAGGAATTCTGGAAAATAAACCAGGTTTACCAACCCATAACTTCCTATTCACTTCTTTCCGTGATAAAATTCGAAAATGTAAATGTATGTTTGCTTTTGTTTGTGCTCTAAGGAATGAAGCATTTTCAAGTCAGATAAGAAAAAGGCCAATTTTCAGAGAATTCTGACTTCTTTCTCCTCATATATCCCAAGACCTAACATGGTGTCTGGCACATAGTGGATGAAGGAAGAGAAGAAAAATGACATAATATTTTTACACTTAAGACCTTTAGCAAAGATAAAAGTACATTCTCTGCAGGAATGCTGGCATATTTGACAATGTGACTGAAGGAGAATACTTGCTGCCTTTGATATTTATTTTTAAAAAGTAGTCTTTAAACAATTTCCAAGTTAATAATGAGAGGACGGTAGGTTATTTTCCCATAATTCCTCAGATTTGGCAATGTTTGACTTCCCAGAAATATTCAGTGCTTACATTTTGCTTTCGTTCATGAAATGAACATAGAGCTTCTGGTTGGGCTTTTATTTCAATGACATTTTAAAACGGGAGCATATGTTTCAAGAAGTAATTAGTGATTGTTTAATATAACCACCCCGCAGGCTGAAAGGCTGTAGGTCAGAATTGTTAACAGGCAGAGCAATGAAAAATAGTAAAGCATTAGCAGATAGCATAAATAGTCAAATCTGACCTCCAAAGGTCAGAAGAGAACTAAATAATTTGGTCACAGCCTTGGCTGATTTAAATCAATGCAATCCCAATTTCCTTTTTTGCTGGTTTGCCTTTGGTATTCCACGGTCTGGTACTTGCCAGAAGTCAGAGGAGAGAGAGAGCAGGGCGGGTCCGCTCAGCGATATAATTTTACTACATGTGGGTGGTTTCAAAAAAACAATAGCCAGAAGTATTTCAGGAATCAAATGAAATTACTTAAACAGAAGCCACTGTGGTTCTGCTACTTGGTCTTGTTTCTCTAAGAATGATTTATGACGGTAACACCTATAGAAATACATAATTAACTATGGAAGCATTTTGTATCTTAGGTTTCCCACATTTTTCTCATTGTAGGCGTCTTAGATTGAAAATGATATCCTTATCCCATAAAATGGAAAAACAATAAAATCTGCAAATTGCTGGACCAAATGATGTTTTTAATCTTTAAAAAAAAGTAAAAAAAAAAAAAGCCTGATTTCTATCAGATTTCTATCCAAAAAAATTTTTAATTGAATTATTCCCTCCCTTCTGACTATGCCTGCCTGCTAGTTTTTCATGCAGGATCACATTTTTGTATATCTCCGACGAAGATAAAACACAGCTGTTCAAATGTATTTCTTAAAGTAATAAATTGATATCCAGTTTCGATTAGGAAAAGGACATTTAAAGGAAAAAAAAAAATTCCTTTTTGTGATTACAAAAATCACTTTAAGACCCGGGGGGACTATGCCTCAGTGACAAAACAAATTTGCCACAAATCATTGTACAAAAGAACAGCAGGACCTGAGCCTAAACTCCGGACCGCTCCTATTCATCGTTCATTTGTTTTGGAAACTCCACCCTCCTCCTGCCATGTTCAATATCTAATTGGCATTCTGACCCTTCAGATAACTCAACATCTGCTACTCAGATGCATCTTGGAAACCCTTTGTTCCCCGCAGGCGGAGTTCAAGGGGCTCTCTCTACTGATACACAAGATTCACGCATGCCATTGTGTTCGCAACTCCTGGTGCAGAGTGGAGACAAAACTTCTGCAAGCCAATGTGAAAAATTGAGCCACCTCCATATTCTAACCAAATCGCATTCAACAGATTTAAAATTACGAATGGCTGGAGCAGGGGGTAGTGAAAGAACCAACAATCCAGCTTGACTTCTTTAATAAGCAACTGGGGGCTGCAAGCCACACATCTATTTTTACTCCACTCGTTTAAATACGATTTGGCTCCTTAACCTCTGTTTTTCACGATTATGAGCCAATGTCTATACTAAAGTCTGGGATTTTGTGGATCACACACGTGTGAGTGCTCTGTTGCTTCAGTCGTGTCTGACTCTCTGCGACCCCATGGACTGTAGCCCGCCAGGCTCCTCTGTCCGTGGGATTCTCCAGGCAAGAATACTGGAGTGGGTTGCCTTGCCCTCCTCCAGGGCATCTTCCCGACCCAGGGATAGAACCCAGGTCTCCTGCGTTGCAGGCAGATTCTTTACCAGCTGAGCTCCCGGGAAGCCCCAGTGTGTGAATAGCCTAGTACAACTGGGTGGGAGAGATTATGACATTTGTTTCTGTAATTTACTAGGAAATGAATTGTCCTTTTCAGCTGTTTTTTTTCCTCCCTTGGTGTCGGTGTTCTGTTAAGGGGTGTCCAATAGGTGTCCCTTACTCAGTTTTGATACTGATCTAAGGAAAGTCTTCTCAGAAACTATCCCTAGCTGCCCCACCCCCTCGCCCCTGTGCCACTGCTAGGATGGCTTTCATTGACCACAAGTCACAGCCACCTGTCCAGGCAACTGACTTCTTCTTTTTTTTTTTTAAATTGACAGTTAGGTTTAGGGTCAGTACAATAAGGTTTAATTTTCTTCCGGGAGGAACGAACTCACAATCAGTAGAAAAAGGTTTAGTCCTTTTGAATACTGAAAGTTAAAGTTTGGACCAGGCTGAAAGATTGTACTGTTTAAAGCTCAGAATTGGCCAACACAAGGGCGTGAGCTCCAGGCAAATAATCAGGAATTTGGGACATGTTTAAAAAGTTAAATAACTGATTTTTCTTTTCCTGGCTTAAATGGTTAGGCCGGGCACTGCGATATTTTGGTTCAAATCTCTGCTCTGCCCGATTCTAACTAGGAGTCTTTTAAGCAAACATTTAAGCAAATGTTTGTATTTATGAAATGTGGGTGATTCTCACTTCACAGGATTACTTGCGTTAAGTCACATAAAGTGTTTAGCTCCCTGTCTTGTTTAGCTCAGTGTCTTATTAATCGTGCAGTAAATTATAATTATTGTTGTTAGAGTCTTTTTGATCCAAAGTGGAAAGAAATTTCAGGCCAGCTCCCCAAAAATGTAGTGTTCTCTTGCAATAGCATGGAATTTCTCTAGTTTTGACAAGGGCAAACTGTCACTCTTATAAAAATGATTATGAATGATGTGCTTTGCTTTCATGGTTTCTGCCGGTTCTTCCTTCAAAACTTTCAGCTAGCATTTTCCTACCTTCAATTACGACAGCTGACACTTGCTAGGCAAAATGTCTACACGAGGTTCCTTTCCTGTTTCTAAGACTTACTTAGGAATAGTATTTTCTAGAGCTCTGAGCGCTCACCTGCTAGTTTTCCTTTCCTAACGAGTGGACATAGCTGCACGAGCGATGGCTTTTTGTCTGTTTTTCAAGCATCATTGCCATCTTTAGACTCATTATTTGCCAGAGCTCCTGAAGAGGAGGTAACGCCCCAATGCCCAGAGACTTGCTTTAACAAGACACTTACACTGCACCTTTTCCCGGGCCGACAACTGAGGGCACAAAATGAGTGAGATGTGCTCTCTGCTCAGGAGAAACGTACAGTAGCGAGGGCCAAAGCCCCAAACTAGGTATTGAATTTCTTTCCTTATAAAGACCTTTAAAAGATGTCATTAGCTACCAAGCAAAAGGGTCTGGTACTAAGGTGAGGCAGAAAATTTAAGAAGACACCAAAAAACTCTATCTCAAGGTGAGTGATATTTTAATGCAATGCTTTTTAAAAAATGTAATGTTTTGATCTGCCTCTTTCTAGCTATGAGGCTTTAGGCAAATGCTCATCTTCTGTATCACTGTTTCTTCCTTTGTGAAGTGGGAGTAATATTTACCTTGCAGGGTTGTGGAAGATTAAACAACACATACGAAATTCGGTGCCTTTAAAAAAAAACCCACAGTGAATAAAATGTCAAAATTCTGGATAAAGACTGGATCTATGAGCAAGATTGCACTGAGGAGGTTTTGGAAAAAAAGCTAAATGGGTCATTTGAAGCTAAATAATTACTTTTTTAATAATAATTATGATTTCAAAGAAGGACAGGGCAGCAAACCTTGTGAATCTCCTCTTTCCCTTCTCCTCTTTTCTGCTCTCTCTTGTCAGAAAGTAGGTACGAGCCAGGGCACAGAATCTAAAACTTGATTGCCTCGAGTTTGACCTCTGCATCTACCCCTCATTGGCTGGATGACCTTGGGAAAGTTACTTAACCTCTCTGAGCCATGTGAGGATGAGATGAGATGCATGCAGAGCCGGAGAAGGCGATGGCACCCCACTCCAGTACTCTTGCCTGGAAAACCCCATGGACGGAGGAGCCTGGTGGGCTGCAGTCCGTGGGGTCGAGAAGAATCGGACATGACTGAAAGACTTCACTTTCACTTTTCACTTTCATGCACTGGAGAAGGAAATGGCAACCCACTCCAGTGTTCTTGCCTGGAGGATCCCAGGGACGGGGGAGCCTGGTGGGCTGCCGTCTATGGGGTCGCACAGAGTCAGACATGACTGAAGCGACTTAGCAGCAGCAGCAGCAGCAGAGCCGGCGCCCAGCAAGAGGGAGCAGGTATTCCTGATGAGAGGCAGTGCAACTCAGAGGTTATTTTCGTTTACTCCATGTTTGCCTGTCATCATCAGTTCAAGTCATCACTTTCAGAAGGTTTTCTTGACGTCACCAACCCAGTTGAGAACGTGTCCATGATTCAGACAGCTTAACAGACCAAGTGCCACATGACTTGGTAAACATTCACACGATCACGACCATCCTTAGAACATCTTAAAAAGATTATCATCATCATCACCATTATTAATTTGGATAAAATTGTTCAAACTCTACCCAATGAGTAGAATGACAAGCACAGTAAATGCTCTAGGCTACAGACTATAGGTGACAAGCCAGATTTAATAATTATTAAGATTTTGTTGCACTTGCTCAGCTAGCTTGTCTCCTTCCCCCTCCCATTCCTACCTATAGAACCTTAAAGGGCGACCTAGGGGCTTCCCTGGCGCCTCCAGTGGTTAAGACTGCGTTTGCAATGCAGTGGGTGCAGGTTTCACCCCTGGTCCAGGAACTAAGATCCCACATGGCACGCAGGCAAAAAAAATTAATTAAAAGTAAAATTTAAAAAAAAGCATGTCATAGAATTCATGACCTTTCACCCTACATATGTTAGTATTCAGATAGAAAAAACCCAGTTTATTCAGGGGAAAAACCACGCAAGGCTATTGTCACTTCTAATAACAAAAGGGACAATAATTCCTTGGCACCACCTGGTCCATTTTAGAGTGGTCCATGTCATCTCAAAAACGTCTCCCTCGTTTGGGGTCCGAAAGGAGGCCCAGCCCCTGCATTCACCGGAAACCCTTTCTTTTAGGAGATCCCAGCAGGAGACTGTTGAATCCCTGGCATCTTCTGCTTCCCTGGCCCCCTGTGCACAGAACCAAAACAAAAAAATCCCGACCTATTTTTCAAACATGTTTATCCAAGAGAAAGGGTGGCGAGCGGGCGCCCGAGGCCTGGAGGCTGGGGGAGGGGGGCGCGTGCGGGCCTGCGGGCGCAGTCCACCTCACATCCAGGTGTTGGGCCCCAGACCCGCTTCTGCCATTGTTCACCGCCCCCCTGGGGATTAATCCCCTGTCAGTCAGGCCAGAGATGCTCTCGGGGAGACAGGCCTGCGTAGCATCCCATGTGTCAAGGCTCCTTTGATACACTTTATCTCCCCTTATCCTTTCGGACGCACCATGACGCCTCCGCCCTTCTCAGCCCGGGGACTAACGCCCCTCGTTTGCAGGGGAGGCGGGGGGCTTTCTCTCTCTTTTTGACGGACATCACTGTTGATCTGATAAGACATTTCTTCAGGGGAATCAAGGGACCAACTGGGAGAGCCGCGAGTCAGGGATTCAGTAGCAGTTACAAGGCGCTAAATGGCTTTGCCTTTCACTTTGACTTCAGAGATCCTGTTGATCTCGTCAAAACTGGAGACTTCCTTTTTCAGGGGGCTGGGGGCGGGGTCGTTCAGGAGGAGTGAAGCCTGAATAGAGTTTCAAATGCATGTCAGCTAAATGTTATCGTGTGCTAAAATTTCGTTTCTAAAATATTACAACTATTTATAGAAGGAAGGACACACAGATTACATATGCTGTTCTACAATAAATATAAACGTAGTAATATTAATATTGAACCCACGTATTTGGTTGATTTTTTTTTTCTTTGTGGCTACTGCTGCTTTTATTGGGCTTCCCAGGAGGCTCACTGGTAAAGAATCTACCTGCAATGCAGGAGACTCAGGTATGATACTTGGGTCAGGAAAATACCCTGGAGAAGGAAATGGCAACCAACTTTGGTATCCTTGCGGGAAATCTCCTGGACAGAAGAGCCTGGTGGACTGCAGTCCATGGGGTCACAAAAGTTGGACACGACTGAGCGACTGAACTGACTGATTGATACTTACAGCATGATTGTCTTACAATTTAAAAATCAAATTTAAATTACATAAGCAATGCATAAATCCAATTCATACCTAAAAACATTCATGTTTCAGAGAGAAAGCTAAAAGTTCTTGGTAACTGCTTCCAAGTCCCCACCTCCACAAAAGGTAGCTGTTGTTGTCGATTTGGTGTGTACAATCGCAGTCTTTATTTCCATGCATGGACATCCACATACATGTCCTCGACTTAGTTTTTAGCTCTTTCTTGTGACTCCATTCCTGACTCCACAGCTTATGGGCACTTAATGGCTGCCCAGTGGAGACGATGGTAATGCACTGTTAGGAGCTACCAAAAAGTATTAATATACTGATTTATGGATGGTTGTTATATAGAATCTAGACAACTGCACAGATCTTCTTGGTAGAGAAACTTCTATTTCCTTTGCTAGACACAATGCCGAAATGATACTGAATAGCAGTGGGTTGTAGGACAATGTTGAAAATGATAATTCTCACCTCTGACCTCAAATCTTTCTAGAAGTGCCTACTGGATGAAAAGTTGAATGAAAATTCCTAAAACAGAGATTCCCCATCACCTCTTCTCCCTTCTCTCATGTATAACATTTTGTATCATTTTCCTGCCATTTCTCCTCATAGTAAACATTATGAAGAGAAGATGGTATTGGAATAAGATAGTTCTCAACCAACAGAACTGTCCTAGTAGAAAATAAAAAACTGTTTCATTTAACATATGACTTTTTTCTGGTACATTCCTTGAGGTTTCCCTAGTTTTTTTTTTCTGACTATATAGAGATTCTGCTGGTTTTAAGAAATGGTTACCACTGGTTAAACTCCTGATGTCATCTGTCCTGGCCATGCAAACAGGATCAGGGACTTAAAACAGTCAACACAGATATTTTTTTATCCCTTCCTAATTTAAATCAAAGCATCAAAAATCTGAGGGCTTTCCAAGTGGCATTAGTGGTAAAGAACACACTTGCCAAAGCAGGAGACAGATGTAAGGGACTCAGGTTCAATCCCTGGGTAGGGGAGACCCTTTGGAGAAGGAAATGGCAACCTGCTCCATTATTCTTGCCCGGGAAATCCCATGGACAGAGGAGCCTGGTGGGCTGTAGTCCAGGTAGGGAGTGCCGTAGGGAGTCAGACATGACTGAGCGACTGGCCGTGCATGCGTGGGACAGACACACACAGAGTTCACGGTGTGGTGGGAATGTGGGTCGCAAAGCTGAGCACAGATCAATCAAGCAGCAGATGACAGGATGGTACTGACAGCAGTGTCCGTGCTGAACTAAAACCGGTACTTGGGTAGGAAATGATTGAGGGGCGACGACTAACGTGGATCTCAGGGATGGGGGCCCTGGAGGGCTCTCCAAGGATGGGAATTCTGAGTTGAAACCTGAATGATGAGATTAAGTAAATGTGGGGGGAAGGGCATTCGGGGAGGTGGGGGGAGCATATACACAGCCCCTGCTCCGGGAGCCTGCTTGGCATGTTCGTGGGTAGCAAAGGAGGGAGGTGGGGGCAGAGCCCGTGATGGAGGCCACTCTGCATCCTATGGAGCTTGTTCTAAGCCCTTGGGAAGCCGAGGGTAGGATGTAAGCCAAGGGACAGAAATCCCACTGCAGCTCGTTGCTGTGTGTGGGCATCTGGTGAAAGACCTCGGGAGGGAGGAGCTGGGCACAAGAGCTGTTTGACTCCCAGTGTCCTGAAAAGAATCACCTTGCAGGGTCTCCTCCAAAGCCCCTTCCGCAGGGCTCCCACGCGGGTCTCCTACACACCGCATCATAGCAGAGGGCGGTGCGTTTGAAGACATCACGCAAATTTAAGTTCTGAAGGTAGGGCCGAAGCCCTGGTAATGCGTTCACTACCTTATTTAGAATTCAGCTTTCAGCTTTTCTTGGCCAAAGGATACTTACTACCTTAGGTTGAATAGGTCCTAATAAAATTAGCATTTCAAAACAGCAGAATTGAGAAGACAGAAACCTCACTTATAGGAATAAGAGCCTTTGAGGGAGCATGTCAACATGGTATTATGCCTAGGATGGCCGGCTCTTTGATAAAACCCCCCCACATAACAGGGACTCATCTGAAGACTGGCTCCTTTTTTTTCTTGTTTTTTTTTTTTTTTCCCATCTTTTGGCCTTGAGCACAGCATGTGGGAATCTTGGTTCCCTGATCAGGGATGGAACCCACGCCTCTGGGATTGGCAGAGTGGAGCCTGAACCCCTGGTCTACCGGGAACACTGGCTCATTTGGTGGCTTTTGAGGAGGGACCCTGGGAAGCTGGCGACTGAGAGGGGACTTCTTGCTGTCGACCCTTTTGTGCCTTTCCCACCAATAACATGAAATATGCGGTGGTCTTAGTCCTAAATCGGGTCCAACTCACGAGGCCCCGTGGATCGTAACCCGCCCGGTTCCTCCCTCCATGGGATTTTCTCGGCAAGAATACTGGAGTGGGTTGCCATTTCCTCCTCCAGGGGATCTTCCGACCCACAGATGGAGCCTGCGTCTCCTGTGTCTCCTGCTTGGCAGATGGATTCTTTACCACTGAGCCACCAGGAAAGTCCAAAATGAGACTATACTACCCCCATTATAAAAAAAAAAAAAAAAAAACAACTTAGGAACTTCCCCGGTGTTCCGGTGGATAAGAATCCAGTGCAGGGATTGGATCAACCCAATCCCTGGTGGGTCTGACCCCTGGTGAGGGAACTAAGACCCCACTGCTGCAGGCAACTAAGCCTTTGCGCTATCACTAAAAGATCCCGCGTGCCCAAACTAAGACCCGATGCGGGCAAACAGAAATATTTTTTAAAAGCTAGAGTTATATACGTAAATTTTCTACTCATTTTTATCAGTTAAAGGGCCAAACTTCTAATTGGGACATCGTCTCTGATAGATCTCAAGCTGGTTAATTTTTTTAAGTTGCAAGAATGCTTTTCATGATTGTAACACCACTGAATGCCTACTAAGTACAGATCCTTTGCTACATTCTTTCGTACAGCAAAAGCTTTCTTAATCAAAAGCAGGATGAATTGCAAATAACACACAAATTAAACCCTTTGTTGATTACATGCCACATTTCATCTACCAGGTTCCTTCATGGGTGCTTCTGTTGTTATTTAGAGAGAATTCTATGAAATCATCACTAAGACTTCATTGACTTGGAGTGATTTATTTTGGGGGGGAAACCAGATGTTTGGGATGGCTGATAATGCATGAAAAGCTGCTTTCTTTGCTGTTTGTTTTCTCAGGGTGAGTTAGGCGATGATGACAAATATTAAGGTACCACCTTGCTCCATCCTACTGACAGGCCTGTGACTGATCCTTTTTTATCAGTTAGTTGAAAACGCACACCAAATCCCAGGGACGGGGGAGCCTGGTGGGCTGCCGTCTATGAGGTCGCACAGAGTCGGACACGACTGAAGCGACTTAGCCGCAGCACCAGCAGACGTATGTGTAGTTCAAGAAGTTAATTGAAATTTAGATTGCTGACTTATCCTCTGTGCCTTTAAATTTTTTAAACAAAAACCCCTCATGCCCACACTACACACACCCACACCCACACTTATACAATCTGTTGGAAATTTGTTTCTGAAGGGCTAGTGGCTCAGGGAGAAAAGAAAAGGCAGTGTGCTTTGGCCGTTTGGTTTGAATAAATGGTACAATTGCTATTTGTATATTTTAAAAATTCCAAATCTTATTGAATTAGATAAGTGGACTCTGAAGAAGGTGAGTGAAACAACTGAACCACTTGTGTGGCTAATTTCAGAAATTTAAAGAAAATACAAAGTGGGGAATGTCGCATTACATGGTTCTAAGGGACGAAGCAGAAGGGGGATGGCCTTGGCCATCGGCTCGATTTCTCACCTCATCTAGGACCATCCCACGGGATTCCATGGCAGTGTGATGCTACTCCAGGAACCGAGCTAGGAGCCCCCAAACCCCAGCACTGCGGGGAGGGCGTGTTTCTTAGCCAATGAACAATGCCCCTTCAGCCTGCCCCTGTGGTTGGAGATTGGGGGACCCAGCCCTCACTGAGCCTCCCTTGACAGTTTCCTATTTTCTTTTTTTACAGTTTCAGGTTAATTTCTGCTTTGGTGGTACCCCCAGCCCCTTGTCGGAGAAGGCAATGGCACCCCATTCCAGTACTCTTGCCTGGAAAATCCCGTGGACAGAGGAGCCTGGTAGGCTCCAGTCCATGCGGTCGCTAAGAGTCAGACATGACTAGGCGACTTCACTTTCACTTTTCACTTTCATGCATTGGAGAAGGAAATGGCAACCCACTCCAGTGTTCTTGCCTGGAGAATCCCAGGGATGGGGGAGCCTGGTGGGCTGCCGTCTATGGGGTCGCACAGAGTCGGACACGACTGAAGCGACTTAGCAGCAGCAGCAGCAGCCGGCCCTTTGTGAGTTTTCAGATGACCTGCTCCTCACGTACCAACCCCAGACGCCGAATCGGTGGGGCGCACAGGTACCTCTTTGCCCTCCACTGAAAACGAAATCTGGGGATAACTTCTTTCATGTTCTAGTGAGCTAACATGTCTTTCAGCATTCAGAGAGAGGAGGCTTCCAGGCTTCTGAGCTGCACTTTACTTTTGATTTCAGAAACAGACAACGGTGGGCAGATCGTCTGGCCTGACAGAAGGTCAGCTCTCTGGCTCTACTTCTTTAGGTGGAAGACTGTAGCAAGAGAAAAGGGAGATATTTATACGCGCCGTGTGGCACCTCAGGTAGCATTATCAGTGAGAGGACTCTGTGGCAGAGCTCATCATTTTTTTTGAAACACCATGAGCCTCCATACCCGCTGAGGAACGTCCCTGGGGGTGGGAAGGCTTTTTTCCTCTTTGCGTCTTTTAATGTGAATGGACGCCTTTGATGGGTCCGGCCACATGGCTGTGGGGTGAGGCCCCACTGAGCTCCGATGCAGGCCCTGAGGCTGTGTCAACATGGCTAAAAATAGTGGAAAGTTGAAAGATTCCCTCAGTCAACACGGACGGGTTTGCAGGGGGAAGGTGGTGCAATCGATGGCACGGCTTGAACAGGTTTCTCCTGCTGGTTCATTTATTATTAACATCTGAACATCCACAACAAGGCACACAGCTTCTGCGTGGTGCCCGGTAGGGTTCCAAATTGCTTTATAAGTATGAACAGGCTTGATTTTCATCGTAACTCTTCCTTTCTTCTTTTTAAAAAATATTTTTTACTTGTTGGCCCCGGTCTTAGCTGTGGCAGGTGGGAACTACTTCCCTGATCAGGGGTCGGAGCTGGTTCCCCGCACTGTGAGTGCTGACTCCTAACCACTGGACCGCCAGAGGCGACCCAGGGGAACTTCCCTTCTTACATTCTAATGAGGAAGGAATTGCCAACTGGTGGTCTCTAGGCCCCCTCTGACCCACAGATGGATTTTTGTCTCCCAAAGAGTTTGAAAGCTTGGCAAGATGCATATAAAATTTCAGCCTCTGCCTATTCTTGAAGATGGGAAAGAGTTCGTGACTTGGGGCCTGCACTTCTGCTTGGAGAGCACTGGCGAAAGTGAGACGGGCCACCGACAGACGGGCCAAGAGACGCACGCAGACGCGCCCTGGATGTGGGCTGGCTTTCGGGGCCATCGGAGTTCCCACAGTTCGGATCTGTGCCTGGGCCCTGTGATCGTTGATTGGCGATGCTGGTGTTTCAGAGTTCTTTGAGTTCGTTGAAGGGGGCAGATCATTGATGGTGGTGGTGGGGAGGGGTTGGGGAAGTGGAGGAACAAAAAGTATGTATTAAGTGAACAAATGAATGGGGTCTCCGGGCTTGAGTGGAGTTCTCCGGATGGTGAGAGGGACAGAATGAGAACGGTTTCCCCAGGAGAAGGGATGAGCAACGTCCTAATGTGGTGTCTGAGGGGAGGGCTCTGGAGTCTGGTTGCCTGGGTCTAAGCTCCATCTGAATAAGCTTGTGGTCTCTGCGCGTCAGTGTCACCATCTGCACAATAGGGCTAAGCGAACCGGCTGGCCCACCAGGGAGCTCCACAGATGAACAAGAGGTAAAGGACCCGCACACAGCAGGTGCTCAGAATGCTAGCTACGAAGATCCCTTTTAAAACGCTCTTTTGATGAAGTTTAAATAATAGTCTGGAGTTTAGTTAATACTCATGTACCAACGTAGGTTCCTTAACGGTTACCGTGAGGTTTCTGTATAGTAGCTTATATATATATATATATGCTGTGCTGGGCTTAGTCGCTCAGCTGTGTCCAACTGTTTGTGACTCCATGGACTGTAGCCCTCCAGGCTCCACCGTCCACGGGGATTCTCCAGGCAAGAATACTGGAGGGGGTTGCCATGCCCTCCTCCAGGGGATCTTCCCAACCCAGGGATCGAACCCAGGTCTCCCTCATTGCAGGCAGATTCTTTACTGTCTGAGCTACCAGGGAAGCCCATATATATATATGTATGCGTATATATATAGATATATTTTATGATTAAATTAAGTTGATCTCTTAATTTCAAATGCATTTTTAAAATCTTGCATTTAGACACTTTCTTGGTGGTTCAATGATTAGGACTCAGGGCTTTCACTGCTGTGGTCCAGGGTTCAATCCCTGGTTGGGGAACTAAGATTCTATAAGCTGCAGGAAAAAAAAAAGCAAAAACAAAAACAAAAACCCCAAACCCTGCATTTATATTCTCCTCTACTTAAAATTACCAACGACGGTTTTTGATATCATATTTTATGCTTCACTGTCTGCTTCTCACCGGTGACAAATGCATCCCTGGTGAGGGTGAGCAGGGCGAGGGGCAAATGGGAGCCTCTGTGTGGTCCCTGCAACTTTTCTGTTAATCTATCAATAAAGTGATGAGACAATAAAAAGCATATTTAAAAATCACATTTGTCTATAGACAATACATGTCCCTTTCATCAGTGGCAATTCCAAATATTTACAGAAATTAAGAAAATCCTCAAACACACCCTCAGGTTTTCACACACCGAGGCCACAAAACCTGCATATGCCATAATTTCCCAAATGGCTTTTTAAAACATGTGGCGATTTTGGGAAACAGCGCGTTCCAGATCATTGGCTGCCGCAGCGTCATGATGTCATCAGGTGTAGTGAGCCAGGGGTTTTGTCTATTCAACAATTTATTTTGTTATGATCCCCCAAACTAAATGAGAAAGCATGATTTTAAAGAGGTCTACACGGACGGATGTGCTAGGCACGTGAGACTTAAGTTTCAAAGGCCCCTTTTGTGGCCAAGTAGATTTGGGATGGGGCCCAAGAACTTGCATTTCTATGGGACCCCGGCAGTCCAGTGGTTAAGACTCGCCCAAGAACTTGCATTTCTATGGGAACCCCGGCAGCCCAGTGGTTAAGACTCAGCGCCTTCCCTGCTGGGGCCCAGGTTTAGTCCCTGGGTGGGAACTGCGATCCTGCAAGCGGCTCTGTGCAGCCAGAAAAACAAACAGAAAAAGTAGATGAGGTTGTGCATATGGAGTGCTTATCAAGATGACTAGTGCTTGATAAATGTAAACCATCATTACTATCTTCATGCCTCAGTCTTATCAGCCTCGAAAATGGGTCTATGGAAGGATTAAATGAGATATTTTGTGTAAGTCCTTGGTTCATGCATGTCACTTGTGATGAGTATTATTCCATATTATTCCATAGGTGTACAACATACTTGTCATCAATGATAGCTGCTCTGATGGTGCTCAGGGTGAGCAAGAGCCCTGGCTTCCTTTCCCAGGAGCAGCTACAGGATTGGCAGGACCCAGTGTGAAATGCAAGTAGTGGGGCCTCTTGTTATTTCTCTGGTGGTCCAGTGGCTAAGACTCTGGGCTTCCAATGCAGGGGGCACGAGTTCAATCCCTGGCCAGGGAACTAGGAGCCCACATGCCACAGCCAATACATAAAAACAACAAAAACAAAAATTTTTAAGAATTTCAAAGAGGCCTTCCCAGTGGCTTAGTGGTAAAGAATTGGCCTGATAATGCAAGAGACATGGGTTCAATCCTTGGGTTGGGAAGATCCTCTGGAGAAGGAAATGGCAACCCACTCCAGTGTTCTTGCCTGGGAACTCCCATGGACAGAGGAGTCTGGTGGGCTACGGTCTATGGGGTCACAAAAACATTGGACACGACTTAGCGACTGAACAACAAGAATTTCAAGATGGTAACAGCAGAGCCTTAAGTCAAGCATGGGGCCCTTCTGAGCATGAGAGCAGCTGGGATGACCCTGAAGTTGGCCCTGTCCCCTCCCAAGGTCATCTGGGCAGAGAGCTGGTGTGCGGTCTTGGAGAAGGATGGTTATAAAAGCCTCGTCAGTCCCTTCACGCATTCGCGTGCTCCCTCCTCCTAACTGATTCCAGGACCTTGGAATTCCGTCTGACCCCTAAGGCTGCTCCTAATGCAATCAGGGAGACACTAGATCCCGAGTCAGCCCCCAAATCAAAGGCCAGGACGAAATCTTGGATAAATTACAGCTGTTATAAAGAAGCCACCTTTCACCTCGCTCCCCTATTCCTTCTGTTTATAGTCGTAACTCAGTGAAGCCTGCAACATTTGCCATTGATAAACCTGGCTGGGTGAGCAAGCCTGATGGGTTAAGAAGGACAAATAGAGCAGCTTCAAAAAGCGGCAAAAGAGAGGCCAAATCATACTTTTAAATATGCAAATCTGTTTTTTAAAGGAATGTGGGGTGATACAGAGAGACGCGGCTCGGAAGAACATTTGTCCATAAGAAACTGTTGAATGACTTTGCAAGATGAAGCCAGCTTGTGCGCTGCGTGTGAGCCGGCAGGCCTCTCCGAAATGCTCGTTCTTTCTCTGCTGCAAACGCCGGTCCTGTCCTGCACGAACAGGAAGCACAGCACCTCCCACGCCAGGGCCTTCACTGGCAGTCTGTGTTCCCGAGCGCTAGCGTCAGGCGGGGCCCTGGCCAGGGGCTCGACGAGGGTGACCTCCTTCCGCTCGCTCAAGTACCCTCTGGTTACCAAGTGACCCAAGTTCCCTAGAAGTGGGTAAGTAGGTTTCCAGCCTGCCTATTTGATGAACCTGTATTCTTTTTTTAAAAAATTTATTTTTTATTTTAATTGGAGAGTAATTACTTTACAATATTGTGTCGCTTTCTGCCATACATCACCATGAATCAGCCACAGGTATACATATGTCCCTGCCCTCCTGAACCTCCCTCCCACCTCCTCCTCCATCCCACCTCTCTAGGTTGTTACAGAGCACAAGATTTGAGTTCCCTGCGCCAGACAGCAAATTTCCACTGGCTATCTTAATTTAACATATGGTAATGTATACCAAACCTGTGTTCTTAGCCACCATCCAATAGAGTCATCTGGTCATATAAATGTGAGTGACAAAAAAAAAAAAAGATACAAGAATAACCAACATAAATATGCAAATTGTGCCAAGGCTTTGTGCATATTGCGTTTGTACCTCACAGGTTTTGTGAGGGAGATAATGATTATTATTATCCCCACGAGACAGGTGAGGAAACCAAGGCTTGGGGAAAGTGAGTGCTAAGGGCCACACAGCTTTGTGGATCAGCAGTTATCTTAGCTCGAGCTGCTGTCATGAGCTACTACAGGCGGGGTGGCATAGTGACCGACTTTGACTTCTCACAGTTCTGGAGGCTGTGGTGTCCAAAATCAAGGTGCCAGCAGATCTTTGACCGACTTTGAGTTCTCACAGTTCTGGAGGCTGCGGTGTCCAAAATCAAGGTGCCAGCAGATCTTTGACCGACTTTGACTTCTCACAGTTCTGGAGGCTGCGGTGTCCAAAATCAAGGTGCCAGCAGATCTTTGACCGACTTTGACTTCTCACAGTTCTGGAGGCTGCGGTGTCTAAAATCAAGGTGCCAGCAGATCTTTGACCGACTTTGACTTCTCACAGTTCTGGAGGCTGCGGTGTCCAAAATCAAGGTGCCAGCAGATCTTTCCTGGTTTGCAGATGGCAGAGAGGAGAGAGAGAGAGGAGGCAATCTTCCTAGTTTTTCTTCTTGTTAGGGCATGAATTCTGTCATGGGGGCTTCACCCTCATGACTTAATCAGTTCCCAAAGGCCCTACGACCAAATGCCATCATACTGGGGATTAGGGTTCCCGCATATCACGTTGGGAAGGGCGCAGGCATCAGTCCATAACAGAAGTCACAGCTTAATGGACTTCCCTGGTGGTCCAGTGGCTAAGAATCTGCCGGCCAATGCAGGGGACACAGGTTTGAGTCCTGGTCTGAGAAGATGCCACATGGCAGAGGGGTGCTAAACCCGTGAGCCACAACCACTGAGATCATGCACCCTAGAGGCCACGCTCTGCAACAAGAAGCCAGAGCAGTGAGAAGCCCGCACATCACAAATAGAGAGCAGCCCCTGCTCGCGACAACTAGCAAAAGTCCGTACGCAGGAATAAAGACCCATGGCAACCAAAATTAAATTAATTTTTAAAAGTTATAACTTGAGAAATCAGAAAAGAGGAATTTATTTACTTTCTTTGCAGCAAGGGAGAATCGTGCTGCCAACTGTTGAATTTCCACTTAATTGTTTTGTTCAACATGGAACACGTTTGGTCTTCAGTGCTCCAGACACAAACAGCGAGAGGCACAGGGACACGCAAGTCTTCAAAGTCCTGAAGCCACAGGGGGGCAAAAATAGGCAGCTTGATGTCAGCGATGAAAGAGTTAAAAATCCTCTTGATTGTTAGCCTCAGACATTGCAAAACCAGGCCAGCAACTTTTTTTTTTTTTCCAGAAAACGTTATAAGTAAACACAGTATGTAATAGATCTGTACTGTCTAATGCTAAGCCGTGGTCAGCGTCGGAAGGTAACAGAAAATGCAAGACAGGTAGCATATGAAGACTCAGGGTGACAAAGGCTTTCTTTTTCTTTTCTTATGATGGATTTTTCTTTTTAGTTTGGAGACTATTCAAATCAGCTGAAAAGTACAGAACACAGTGTAACAAACACTTACAGTCCCACTGCCCCCAATCAGCAAATACGATCATTCTGTTGTAATCTTGGCTATTTTTAAAACAAAAAATAAAACATTACTGATTAAGCCAAGCCCACTGAACTTTTTCTCAAGGCCTCCCCCAGAAGCGATTGCGATCATGAAATTTATGTTTCCTTTTGACCTATGCTATGTTACAATAATTTTAATATTCTACATGTATACCTCTATCTATATATCTGTATATTTAAATAAGTGAATTTATAGAAAGAGTTTCTTGTTCTTGAGATGAGTCATGTTGATACATATGATTCTTTTCAACCGCGGGATCATATTTCCTCTCAGAAACATATCACGTTCTATTTATCCTTTCTCAGACTGTTGGATATTCAGGCTGTTTGCGATATTTTGCTTTTCCAGCAGTGCTATGAGCCTTGCGATGACCTTGTGACATTTGTTGGTGTGTGTTCCTAGCTTGTCTCGGGTGAACATATGCAGTGTTCCCTCCTCTCCAAAGTGTCACAGTGAAACTTAGTCCTACTCTGAGTCCCTGCCTTCGATGCGCAGACAAGTCAGCTTACAGTACTCACAGAGCCCAGCGCTCTGCCCAGCCTGAGACCCGGCAGACCGGCTGGAGCCCACCCTTGCCTCCGCTCCCCGCTGCGGTCACCGTCCCCGCTCCTGGAAGCCGCAGGCCTCCAGCCCCGGACCCCCACTACCTGGCCCCTCTGAGCCGCCCTCCAGGGGCTCCGGGCCTCCCCCCAGAGCTGAGCTGGCCCATCATCACCATGGGTCTCGGGGACACTCATGCAATGTGGCTGCTGCATCCACCGGAAACTGGACTTCTAGCTTCCCTTCCTTTTAAATTAAAACTTCAGAACCGGTACTTCACTCAGCTATTAGATCACTCGCAAGTATCTTTAGGACAATTTGGGTATGTGAATCTACCTTTTCAATCGTAAACTTGATGAAATCGAAATTCAGATCAAATCTTTCCCATGGAAATTTAGTGTCCAAATAGATATGCTGCTGCTACAAAATCTGTACCAGACTGCAAAGACTTAGTGTGAAAAAAGAAAAAAAAAATGTAAAAAATCTCATTTGTTAGTTTTTCCAAAACATTTTTGAAAGGATCATGTTTCGGAGACACTGAGTTTAGTAAAAATAAAGTATGTTATTAAAACGAGTCTCAGTTGTTTCTGTGTCACCCTTTTTAGCTTGGCTACTAGAAAATTTAACCCTACATATGAAGTTGTTTTGGAGAAGGCAATGGCACCCCACTCCAGTACTCTTGCCTGGAAAATCCCATGCATGGACGGAGGAGCCTGGTAGGCTGCAGTCCATGGGGTTGATAGGAGTCAGACACGGCTGAGCGGCTTCACTTTCACTTTTCACTTTCATGCGTTGGAGAAGGCAATGGCAACCCACTCCAGTGTTCTTGCCTGGAGAATCCCAGGGACAGGGGGAGCCTAGTGGGCTGCCGTCTACGGGGTCGCACAGAGTCGGACACGACTGAAGCGACTTAGCAGCAGCACCAGCATGAAGTTGTTTATAACAAAAGGTATTATTCAACACGTGTAAAAACAAGTAAAATGAAAAGAAATTTAAAAACAGAGCTTTGAAAACTCAAAGAAAATAAAAATGATAATACAAGTGAAATCAAAGATATAATTAAAATAAAATATAACTTTTAAAATATTTAAGCATTAATGAGTATAATTAATATTTTAGAATATTTATTCAAATAAAAATAACTTTCAGTTATTTCCACCCATTTCTTTTTCCCTCTTTAAAGCTGGCCACTAGAAAGTTAGGCACTGCTTATATGGCTTGCAGTATATTTAGAAGGCAGAGCTCTGGAGAATATCTTCCTGAGGCTGGCTCCTCACTCAGATCTTTACTGTACCATCAACTCCTCAACGACGTTTCTCCTAACCGTGCAAACTTGAGGCCCCAGCCCACGGCCTTGTCCATTCTCATCACAGCACTTATCGCCACCTGCCCTTCTGAGGTGTTTCTGTGGTGCTTTTCTCAGCATGGGACATAAATGAACATCTCGATAGGAGTCCTCCGACTCTGGCTCAAGCAATCTGCTGGGCGCTAGAATTGTGTCTGCCTCGTGGATTATGTGCATAAATATTTGTTGAGTCAACTCACCTCCATCATTTCCGAGGAACATTTCCAAGAATTTGCAAAACAAACTATCCGTGTACACACACCACCCACCCAAGGTCTCAGGACGAGGTAACTGAAATCTAACGCCTGGAGGAGACATTTTCCATTCTGGACCCCAGGTGCCATCGGATCTAATGACTTTTCGTCACCTAGTCTTCCTGAAAGGTGGAACCACGGGATGGGGAGAGAGAGAAAGCGAGCAGTTTGGATTTATGTAGGAAGCATGCTTGCCTGCAGCTTGATAAAAGATCATGGCTGGAAGCAAAAAAAAAAAAATCAATCAATCATTCCTTTCTTGATGGCTATTTTAAATATTTAGCTGAAATTGTCCTCATCTGGGTGTCAGCTGTTTTCTCTGCAAACACCCGCAGCCCTTGTGCTCACACACAACGCAGGGGGGCTGGAGGCCCAGCTGCAGGACACCTTTTGTGTTTCCAATTTAAAGCTTCTGGGTTGATAGTTCACATTAACATGGAAAGAAATATACAACTTGTGGGTCGGGAAAGCAGTTTTCACTCATAAAATCCTTTGATAGTTTAGCCATCTGGTCAGAGTGCAGCCCCGCATAAAGGAGGCCCGAATAAGGTTAAAGGGCACACTCTCTTGGGGTCAAGGGGCCCCACCAGAGTTTGCGCTAGCGGACGCCACTAAAAGGACGCCTGACAAATTATTGCGCATTCCATAGCTTTTTGCGTGAGTATTTCATTACAGTGGACAGGAATGTTGTTGATATTTTCAAACTCGAGGCTGGGCGAAGGGGAGACGCAGCTCTGCTCAGGAAGCCTTTTTGGACCACACCTCCCACCCCTCCACTGCCTGCTCCCCGTAGACGAGCTCTAAGCGTTTTATTCAATGGTTCTTTGCGGCCGCGTCGGTGCATTCAGAAGCCTTCTGGCTTTGGCAGCGGTGTGAGGAGCTATGTCCCTCCCTCTCAAAGGAAACACACTGCCTTACCCTGAATTGCCAGGAAAGCCCCTCTGCTATTTTGGGTGGGGGGGCTGTTTGGTAATAAAACAGGCAAGGAACCGCAATACTTGGAACTCTGCGCTCTTTCCGGTGTGAATGTCAACAGGCGTAAACATATTTATGGCTTTATTTCTCAGAGGGGATCACAGACAGAAGGGAATTTGAGGCGATTAAGTGTCATTTTCTCCAGAGCCCGGGACAAAAGCGGAGGAAATCACTTGACTTTATGGGGTCTTTGATAACACAAGTACAGTAAGGAAATAGCGGGGCTTTGAACACGAGGAGTGCACATCGTGGATTTCTAAAAAGTGCCAAGAAGGCACCCCCATCCCTTGAAATGAGAAGAATGAAGATGTCTGTGAACACATGTCTTGGTACAGCTTCGGAAGGTGATGGTTAGGTGTTAGCAACAGCAACAGATCCGTCCTAGTGAGAGACACAGCTTGGAGGATCTTTCTGCATAAGACATTTTCCAGCCAGACATTAAGGCCAGGAGGAAATGAAGAGGTGGGACAGGCAGAAGGACTGATCGTCCAAGGGGAGGTGAGTCTGTGAGTCTCGGTCAGGGGGAGTCAGCAGGAAGATTCACTGTGGAGGAAGGTCAGAGCTTAGGGAGCCCTATCCCCTCTCCAAGTCTCCCTAAAAAGGACCAGAAAGCCCCCTGGACCGCTTTATGTATCAATCCTAAATATTCATCAGTAGGACTGATGCTAAAGCTGAAGCTCCAATACTTTGGCCACCTGATGCGAAGAGCTGACTCACTGGAAAAGACCCCGATGCTGGGAAAGACTGAAGGCAGGAGGAGAAGGGGGCGATACAGGATGAGATGGTTGGATGGCATCATCGACTCAATGGACATGAGTTTGAGCAAGCTCCAGGAGATGGTGAAGGACAGGGAAGCCTGGTGTGGTGCTGCAGTCCACGGGGTGGCAAAGAGTCAGACGTGACTTAGTGACTGACCAACAACAAATAATACAGATAACGTAAAATTTACCACTGTAACTTTTCAACGTGTAAGATTCGGTGGCATTTAATCCATTCACGACGTTGTGCACCTAGAAACATGATTTAGTCGCCGAACATTTTCATTAACTGAAAAGGAGACTCCCACGCCCATTAAGCAGCCATTCAGGCCTTTTTTTAAAATAGCAATTTTACTCCTGGTGGGTACAATGCAATACACACATCAAAGATGGTGGGAAATTGCTTATTGGATCTGTTTATTTATGGTTCTGTTCCTCATGATAGGCTGCAAAGTCAGGCATGAGATAAGCAAATACATATGCATACATATATACATTTAGGTAT
Organism: Bos indicus; assembly: GCF_029378745.1. Taxonomy (NCBI): domain Eukaryota; kingdom Metazoa; phylum Chordata; class Mammalia; order Artiodactyla; family Bovidae; genus Bos; species Bos indicus. Next base: position 79,771,161 of record NC_091772.1, read on the forward strand.
CTGCATGTGTGCACGTGAGTGAGAGACAGAAAGAATAGATCAGGAGCTGGAGAAGGGCAGGGCCATTTCTCCACTGCCTGCGCTGTGCGTGCTCAGTCGCGTTCGACTCTCTGCGACCCCATGGACTGTAGCCCGCCAACTCCTCTTTCCATAGGGATTCTCCAGGCAAGAACACTGGAGTGGGTTGCCATGCCCTCCTCCACGGAATCTTCCCAACCCAGGGATCAAACCCAGGTCTCCCACATTGCAGGCAGATTCTTTACTGTCTGAGCTGCCAGGAAGCCCAAGAATACTGGAGTGGGTAGCTTATCCCTTCTCCAGGGGCTCTTCCCAACCCAGGAGTCAAACTGGGGTCTCCTGCGTTGTGGGCAGATTATCAGCGGAGCTATCCGGGAAGCCCTCACCACTGGCTGGTCAGCTGCAATTTTATGTTCCGCAGACACTGAGGGCTGCACGTGTCATTCAGGCTGTTTCACCACAGGTCACGTTAAAACATCACCTTGAGGGACTTTCTGGTGGTCCGGCAGCTTGTGATGCAGGGGACAGAGGTCTGAGCTCTGGCTGGGGAACTGAGAGCCCACGTGCCATGGAGAGACTAAACCTGAGCGCCAAGGCAGAGGCCATGCAGCAGAGCGAGAGACCCTACCTGATGCCACGGAGACTCTGAGCGCCACACGCAAGACCCCGACACAGCCAAAGAAATAAGTTAAAACAAAACATCACTTTGGTAGGCCTCAGTTTCTCAGGGTACCAAAAGTTTATGAGAATGCTTGTGACTTAGAGCATGAATCAAAAAGCAAAGAGAGAGAGAGAATTAATGGCAGTGCTAACTACGTGTGAGGAACAGTACTGGGTGCTCAGGTGCTTTGCCTCTTTAAGCCTCCAGAAGCCTGCATTTGCAGAAATGACAAGAGTGGCCTTCACTCTAGGTTACAGATTAGGATACAGAGGCTCCTAGAAGGTAAGGCGCGGTTCAAGGTTATACGACTGATTATTGCTGGAACCACTGGGTCTAAACTCTTACGTACGAAACTCAGTGCCTCAAAGTGTAAATTGAGTGTAAACCATATACTAAAATTGCCAACATCCGCTGGATCATGGAAAAAGCAAGAGAGTTCCAGAAAAACATCTATTTCTGCTTTATTGACTATGCCAAAGCCTTTGCTGTGTGGATCACAATAAACTGTGGAAAATTCTGAAAGATATGGGAATACCAGACCACCTGATCTGCCTCTTGAGAAATTTGTATGCAGGTCGGGAAGCAACAGTTAGAACTGGACATGGAACAACAGACTGGTTCCAAATAGGAAAAGGAGTTCATCAAGGCTGTATATTATCACCCTGTTTATTTAACTTCTATGCAGAGTACATCATGAGAAACGCTGGACTTGAAGAAACACAAGCTGGAATCAAGATTTCGGGGAGAAATATCAACAACCTCAGATATACAGATGACACCACCCTTATGGCAGAAAGTGAAGAGGAACTCAAAAGCCTCTTGATGAAAGTGAAAGTGGAGAGTGAAAAAGTTGGCTTAAAGCTCAACATTCAGAAAACGAAGATCATGGCATCTGGTCCCACCACTTCATGGGAAATAGATGGGGAAACAGTGTCAGACTTTATTTTTCTGGGCTCCAAAATCACTGCAGATGGTGACTGCAGCCATGAGATTAAAAGACGCTTACTCCTTGGAAGGAAAGTTATGACCAACCTAGATAGCATATTCAAAAGCAGAGACATTACTTTGCCAACAAAGGTTCGTCTAGTCAAGGCTATGGTTTTTCCTGTGGTCATGTATGGATTTGAGAGTTGGACTATGAAGAAGGCTGAGCGCCGAAGAATTGATGCCTTTGAACTGTGGTGTTGGAGAAGACTCTTGAGGCTCCCTTGGACTGCAAGGAGATCCAACCAGTCCATCCTGAAGGAGATCAGCCCTGGGATTTCTTTGGAAGGAATGATGCTAAAGCTGAAACTCCAGTACCTTGGCCACCTCATGCGAAGAGTTGACTCATTGGAAAAGACTCTGATGCTGGGAGGGATTGGGGGCAGGAGGAGAAGGAGACGACAGAGGATGAGATGGCTGGATGGCATCACTGACTCGATGGACATGAGTCTCAGTGAACTCCGGGAGTTGGTGATGGACAGGGAGGCCTGGCGTGCTGCGATTTATGGGGTTGCAAAGAGTTGGACACGACTGAGAGACTGATCTGATCTGATCTGATATACTAAAATCCTAGACTGGAATCCACCTGCAATGCAGGAGACCCCGGTTCAATTCCTGGGTCGGGAAATTCCCCTGAAGTAGGGATAGGTTACCCACTCCAGTATTCTTGGGCTTCCCAGGTGGCTCAGATGATAAAAGAATCCACCTGCAATGTGGGAGACCTGGGTTCAATCCCTGGGTTGGGAAGATCCCTTGGAGGAGGAAATGGCAACCCACTCCAGTGTTCTTGCCTGGAGAATTCCATGGACAGAGGAGCCTGGCGGGCTACAGTCCATGGGGTTGCAAAGAGTCAGACATGACTGAGCTACTAGCACAGCATAGCATATACTAAAAGGTCCATCTAAGCAAAGCCATGGTTTTTCCAGTAGTCATGTGTGGATGTGAGAGCTAGATCATAAAAAAAAGGCTGAGCACCAAAGAACTGATGCTTTCAAACTGTGGTGTTGGAGAAGACTCTTGAGAGTCCCTTGGACAGCAAGGAGATTCAGCCAGTCAATCCTGAAGGAAATCAACCCTGAATATTCATTAGAAGGACTGATGCTAAAGCTCTAATACTTGGGCCACCTGATACGAATGGCCAACTCACTGATAAAGACCCAGATGCTGGGTTTCAAATGACAAACTATACTCAAACGACAAAGAGATGCAAATACTCAGCGCTACACAGGCCGTATGTATAATCTGAGTTCTTGGAAAGTGTCCAGACATTCTTGCTTGCCCGCTGGACAACCATTTCTTCTCATTCCTTAGAATGAGACCTTGACTTTGTGCAGACCAAATGAGGCCTATCCCTTGGATTCATCTAAATAAGTAGTTCTCAACTGCTTTGATTTGAAGATACCAACTGAGAAATGAAAACTGTGAAAATTTAAAATGTTTATTTATTATAGCCAGTATGGGTAAGTCCTGTGTCTTCAGACACTGACAGATAATCATCCCATTTTATGTAAGGGACTTGAGCACCCATAGGTTTTGGTGTTTGCAGGGGTCCTGAAGGATACTGAGCAGCCACTATAAATCATTTAAAATAACAATAATCCAATTGAAAGTGAAAGTGTTAGTTGCTCAGTTGTGTCTGACTCTTTGCGACCCCCTGGACTGCAGCCCATCAGGCTCCTCTGTCCATAGAATTCTCCAGGCAAGAATACTGGAGTGGGTAGCCATTCCCTTCTCCAGGGGATCTTTCTGACCCAGGGATCGAACCTGGGTTTCCCGCACTGTAGGCAGATTCTTTACCATCTGAGCCACCAGGGAAGCAAGCCCATATAATTCCGTTACATAACAAATAAACATTTTATGAAATAGGAATATTTTTCCAAAAAAAAAAAAATTATCGAGAAGAGTGGTATTTATTCTTTTACACTTTATGCAAATCTTCTCAAGTCTGGCTTTAATAGAAGACAGTGGGATTCTCAGATTGGCTTTTGCACCATTTGTGCAAATGTCCACACAGTGAAAACCAGAAAATAACTTTTTAGTATTATTATGAAAACTGTTTCGCCTTCATGGCCCCTCCCACTCAGAGGGTCTCAGAGACCACAGGACTTGTGGACTGTACTCTGAGGACCTGCTGGGCTGTATCAATCAGAGCAATTCTGTTGCCTTTCCACATGGATTGCTGGGGAGGAGATCATGTGACCAGTCTGGCCAAAGAGATGGACACGAGTTGGGGAGCCTCTGGAAAAGATTTCCCTCCCTGACAAAAAGAGCAAGCCACGGGAGAAGAAGGCACTGCTGCCCCCCGCCCCACTTCCTTTTCCCGTGTGAGAAGATGAAACTGGTTGTGCTGGCAGCCATCCTGCAACCATGAGGCAAGAACCTAGTAAAACGCCAAAAAAGGGGAAACTGGGCATGTCCTGCAGGACGTGACTGGATCCCCGCCAAACTGAGAGCAGGACTTGTTTCTGGAGATAATTAAATCTTTGTCTAAACCACCCTGAGTGACCCTTGTATACAGATGCATTCTGCATAATACATGTAGACTACATAATACATGTAGACTACATAATACATGTATTATGTCAGTCAGTCAGTTCAGTTCAGTCGCTCAGTCGTGTCCGACTCTTTGCGACCCCGTGAATCGCAGAACGCCAGGCCTCCCTGTCCGTCACCAACTCCTACATAATACAGAGACTATCAGTAGATTTTGGAAGGGACAAGGTTGGAAACTCAATTTAGGACTTTTGCCAAATTAAACAAAGCTTGAGAAAATGCTTTGCCAAATGCAAACCTAGGAATGTAGGTACAAAATTTCAATTTATTTAGTAAAGAAGTATTTATTGAGCCCTGAATTAGATAGGATTGGGTCTGGCTGTGCAGAATAGAAAACCTGAAGTAACAGTAGTTTAAACAGAGTTTACTTCTCTCAAGCTCACACAGGCAGAAGAGGGCCTAGTGTGTCAATTTCACAACTGCCGGGCACTGCAGCTCATTCCATCTAGCCATCCTATTCTTCTCAAATTGTGATCGTCATTGTCCAATAAGGAAGCGTGAGCTCCAGGGACCATGTCGGGCTTCCCACACGGTGCTAGTGGTAAAGAACCCACCTGCCAGTGCAGGAGGCGGAAGAGATGCGGCTTCGATCCCTGGTTCAGGAAGATCCCCTGGAGAAGGAAATGGCACCCCACTCCAGTATTCTTGCCTGGAGAATCCCATGGACGGAGGAGCCTGGCGGGCTACAGTCCACAGGGTTGCAAAGACTTGGACACAACTGAAGTGACTTAGCATACCGGCAAAGAGGAAGGGCAAAGACCACCTTCCTTCCCTAAAGCCATTACTGAGACGCTCCTTGGGATACTTTCTCATAGCTTATTGGCCTGAGTATAGTCACATGACCACCTCTACCTGGAAGGGAGACTGGGAAATGTAGTCTTTATTCTGAATACCAGTGTGTTCTGCCATCAGCCATGGTTTCTGCTTTTATAGAAGGAGAATGGATACTTGAAGATACAGTACTAACCACAAGCCACCGCTGCAACACTAATGTGTCAGCTTGTTTTAGGAAAAGTATATTTTTTATTCACTTATATATTTTTATTCAACAACAATTGCTTGAAGGCTATTTGTTCAGCCGACGAGGTATAACACAATGCTGATCCAAAAACAATCAGAAGGAATTGTTATCCAATTAGAAATAGCCTAGTTGAGGAGAACAGTTATGTTTATAAAGTTAAAAAAAAGCCACCATGAACATTTTTTCTTAAAGAGATAATTAAGGGCTTGTGCAAAGTTCTATGGCAGCCCACTCCAGTCCTCTTGCCTGGAAAATCCCATGGGCGGAGGAGCCTGGTGGGCTGCAGTCCATGGGGTTGCTAAGAGTCAGACACGACTGAGCGACTTCCCTTTCACTTTTCACTTTCATGCATTGGAGAAAGAAATGGCAACCCACTCCAGTATTCTTGCCTGGAGAATCCCAGGGGCGGAGGAGCCTGGTGGGCTGCTGTCTATGGGGTCGCACAGAGTCGGACACGACTGAAGCGACTTAGCAGCAGCAGCAGCAGCAGAGTTCTAGCTGTAAGGAATCTCACTGTATCTTTTCTGTAAGCCTATGAAAAGTGGAAAGCAACTAAATATCTAGCTATTGTTAAAATCAGTCATGGTACATAATTAACAGAAATGCTATTAAACAATACTGGTTTATGCCATTTACTTTATGCCAGACACTCTCCCAGCTCTTTACCTATATTAACTAAGGTAAACTTTAAGGTAACTAATTCCTGTGAGATAGATAAATACTATCCCCCTATCTTACAAATGAGGAAACTGTGGCCCAGGAGAGTAACTTGCTCCAGATCATACAGCTAAATGGCAGAGCTGGGATTCAAACACAGAGTCCAAACTGTACTTTAGCTTTTTTTCCCCCCTTGGTTGTGCCCCGAGGCATGTGAGATCTAACTGTTCTCCCCAACCAGGCTATTTCTTGTTGGATAACAGTTCCTTCTGATTGTTTTTCTATCAGCAGTGTGTTATATCTCGTAGGCTGAACAAATGGCCCTCAAGCAATCGCTGTTGAATAAAGATATTTAAGTGAGTGAAAAATATACTTTCCCTAATACAGGCTGACACATTAGTAAATTGCGAATTAGTGGAGCAGAAGTGGCACATAGTAGGTGCTGTGTCTTGGTTCAATCTGCAGGGATCGAACCCTCACCCTCTGCACTGGAAGCGTGACGTCTTAACCACTGGACCACCAGGGAAAGTCCCTCTAACGTTGTTATCACTATTGATTTGTGCATCAGTGCATGTTTCATTTAACTCTTACTATGTTCTAGGTGTGTTCTAGGGGCTTGGGGTACCTCCTTATGACACTTACATCCTAAATGGGGGGCAGGTTTCAGACAATGAATAAAGGTATAACAGCCAATTACATGCCTAGGAAAAGCGTAGAAGCAGAGGGAAGAGTCAGGGCAAAGGCCCTGGGGCAGGAACACAGGTGACGCGCTAGGCAAAGCGAGAGGCCAGCACGGCCACTGGAGTGAGCCACGGGGAGAGCGCTGGAGGGACCAGACGTTCAGGGGGCGGGCTGGGGACTGGCGCCGTCCTCGGGCCTCCCAGCGCACGGCAGAAACCCTGAGCGAGGTGAGCCCGGTGGGGGTTTTAGTAAAGGAGGGCTTTTTTATTGTTTAGTTACTAAGTTCTTTCGGACACTTTTGAGACCCCATGGACTGTAGCCCGCCAGGCTCCTCTGTTCATGGGATTTCCCAGGCAAGGATACTGGAGTGGGCTGTCATGCCCTCCTCCAGGGGATTGTCCAGACCCAGGGATGGAACCCGCGGCCCCTGCATGGCAGGCGGATTCTTTACCACTGAGCCCCCCGGACACAAAGGAGGGCTGCCATCCTCCTCAGACGTTAACGGAATCCCTCTGGCTGCAGAGTGAAAACGAGACCGCGGGGCGCAAGCATGGCACCTGGAAGAATGGAGGTTAACACGCAGAAGGGTGTTCACACCAGAGCATGAATTTTCTTAAAAAGTTACACAGCAGTGTGCACAGGCGTCGTATTACGGTCACACGAGCCGCGGCCGCAGCAGGAAGCTGGGTGAAAGGAATCAGGGCCTCTCTGTGCTCTGTGCAGTGTCCTGGGAGTCGAGAATTATTTCCCCCAAAAGAGTACGTATAGAAAAATCTCCCAGTTGTTTAAAAAAAAAAATGCAAAGAAATGACACAACACGGAAATCTTTGTCTTAAAAATGGAACACAATTTTTCTCGTGTGTATATTTTATGGTTTGTTTTTTTCCAGTGTTCCCTTACCACTTTTGTAATCGAAAGAAAAAAACCTTTAAAAAACCATCTAGACTCATCCAGACCCAAGGGATCACAGACAGTAAAGAGAGGAAGAATGAGCTTGGCTCAGGAAAACAATTCTTTCCAAAAAGGCTGACCCGGGGCCAAGAGTAAGTGGTTTGACAGATTTGGAGGCTGACCTGACCCGAAGATGGCACATTTGAACGTCGTCCGATTTATGGCCACGGCTTTAACACGCTGCGTCCAGCCCCCAGTCACCGCATGTCATGCTTGCCTTGGAGGAGGCTGTCACCCCCCAGAGGTTCCATTTGTCACTGGAAACGGACATGTTTGGATAACACGCCAGCCCTCACCGCGCGACCAGCGCTCCTGGGTGCTCGGCCCCCGCCCTCCCCCGCCATCGTCTCAGTCCCCGTCCAGCAGGTGAGCTGCTTGTGGGCAGGGCTGGGGGCTTGCTGGGCCAGAGCTGGCAGTGTGATGCCCCCTCTCAGAAGCAGGAGTCCAGGACTTCCCCGGCGGTCCAGTGGTGAAGACCCCACCTGCCAATGCCAGGGACAGGGGTTTGATCCTTGGTCTGGGAAGATCCCACAAGCCGCAGGGCGGCTGAGCCCGCGAGCCACAGCTGCTGAGGCCCGAGGGCCCTCGAGCCGGTGCTGTGCCGCAGAAGGAGCCGCTGCGATGAGAGGCCCACACGCCACAGCCAGAGAGAACTTTCGAGCAGCGATGAAGACCCAGCGTAGCCAAAAGTAAAATAATTTTAAAAATATAAAAGGACAGCGACTCCAACATTTGCTTACACAGAAAGTAAAGTGAAGTTCCCTTTTGTCGATTCTGCTTAGTCTTTTCAAAAAAACCCCTAGAGGGAATAAATAACAAACAAACAAGGGAGCAAAATATGAGAGCTGGTGGTTTACAGTGAGCTGAACAGGTGTCCCTCCAAACCCCAAAAGGAGCCTTGATGCATTATTAAATATCTTTTCAAAAAACAAAGCTCTGGATATAATTTTTTTCTCTCTCCCTTCCCTTGTCCCTTCTTTTTTCACAAATATATGCGGAACATCTTCTGTGTTCTAGAACACACACCAAGTAGGGCAGTATCGTGGAAACTAAGAAAGACAGGATCCTTGCTCTCAGGAAGCTTTCAGGATAGGAGGCCGACGTTAAACAAAGGTGCAGATAAAAACAATTAAACCACCGTGGTGACGAGTGCCGGAAAACAGACGTTCTCAGCACAGGGAGAGGGTTGAGAAGGATGGGGTGGGCCGTGAAGGCGTCGCAGGAGAAGCAACTTGTTTTGTTTTCTAGATAAAAATGCTATTTCTTATTTCCATATTCAAGTGCTTGGGATACTAGGCTAGGAGACATTTGAAAGAAGTCTGATAATTATTCCAACCAATAATAGCCAAGTTTGGTTTCAGGAGGCAATCAGATTAGAAAAAAAAAAAAAGCAAAGGGCGTGCTTGGACATAATTACAGCAAGAATGTACAGGCCAGATTTAACCGTATCAGACAAGAGAGAATGGAAGTCCACCTTAGTTAACATTAAGGCCAATGGTGGGCAAACAATGGGCAACATGGGCGCGAGTGATGCCCCTACAGGCGAGCATCCTGCAGACATCAATGCCCCACAAGGCACAGGAAGCCGGAGAGGGTTGGAACTGTGGTGTGGGCGTCTCACACACCGAGGACATCTGTCATCCCTGGTCGCAGGGAACAGTCTCTCGTTACCGTGACAACCACAATCACCTCATGATGTCCAGTGCACCCCCTGCTTCCTGCCGAAAGTCCTTGGATTGGCTAAAAGAAATGTCTTGGAAGTCCTTGCTTCCTCAGAGGGCTCCTTCAGTAGACTAGGGCTGGGTAGTGGCCCAAGGATGGGGTTGGGGGCAGGGGCTTAGGGGAGGGAGCAGAGCAGATGAAATGGGAGGGCAGAGCCTTGCTAAGGTGGGACGTTCTGAGCGCATCTCACAGTGGGGAGGGGCCCGCACTGACCCCACAGGACAGACTCCTCTTAGCATACGTGTGCCCACCCACCCTCTCTGGGACCCCGGGCTGTGACCCCCGAGCCTTGGGTCCTGGGTCTGCAGAGGGAGAGTCTGAAGGCGGAGCCTGATGAGTGAAGGGCACGTTGTCCAGGTGGGGCCGACGCGCTTTCCGCTTCCTGGTTTGCAGACGGCTGTCTTCTCACTGTATCCTCACATGCTTGCTTCGGACCAGAGTGGGAGGAAGCAAGCTCTCCGGGGTCTCTTCTTACCAGGGATTGAATACACGTCCTTGGCAGTGAAAGCGCCAAGTGCTAACCACCGGACTGCCAGGGAACTCCCTGTCCTACCTCCTAATCCTATCACACTGGGGGTTAGGGTTTCAATGTATGACATTGGGGGGGGAGGGCACAAACATGCAGTTCATAACAGTGACTTATTTTAGTAAATCCAAAGCCTCCGACAAACGTTAGTTTAAAATAGTTTTAAAAAAATTCTAGAGCAAAAAAAAAAAAATTCTTAAGCAGTTTTTTCATCTGGTGTGCAATGCGGTGAAAGTGAAGTCGCTCAGTCATGTCTGACTCTTTGTGACCCCATGGACGATAGCCCCCCAGTCTCCTCCATCCATGGGATTTCCCAGGCAAGAATACTGGAGTGGGTTGCCATTTCCTTCTCCAGGGGATCTTCCTGACCCAGGGATTGAACTTGGGTCTCCTGCATTGCAGGCAGAATCTTTACCATCTGAGCCACCAGGGAATCCCAGTGGTGTGCAATGCAGAGGAGTCTTAATTCAGATAGTGTGGGGGATACTCAGGTAGTTGCTACATTATGCTTTTGTATTCACAAATACTTGCTGTGGATTATTGTTATAGAAAAGAGCGGTGGGAGTGGTTTAGTCGCTGAGCCGCGCTCGACTATTTGCAGCCCCATGGTTTGTAACCTGCCAGGCTCCTCTGTCCATGAGATTTCCCAGGCAAGGATAATGGAATGGGTTGCCATTTCCTTCTCCAGGGGATCTTCCCAACCCAGGAATCGAACCTGCGTCTCCTGCTTCGCAGGTAGATTCTTTACTACTGAACCACCTGGGAAGCCCATAGAATAGATTAAAACTATGTAAATGGCATTAAGTAGGTCATGGTTTAAAACGTTAGCTTTCTCTAATGCTGTTGATATGGGTCAATGTCCAAGATGCATATACAAGTGGAAAAAGCAGACACAGATTAGCGTGTCTAATAGGCTTCATTTGTGGCAACAAATAAAAGATCAGATCAGATCAGTCGCTCAGTCGTGTCCAACTCTTTGCGACCCCATGAATCGCAGCACACCAGGCCTTCCTGTCCATCACCAACTCCCAGAGTTCACTGAGACTCATTTCCATCGAGTCAGTGATGCCATCCAGCCATCTCATCCTCTGTCGTCCCCTTCTCCTCCTGCCCCCAATCCCTCCCACTCATCCAATGAGTCAACTCTTCGCATGAGGTGGCCAAAGTACTGGAGTTTCAGCTTTAGCATCATTCCTTCCAAAGAAATTCCAGGGCTGATCTCCTTCAGAATGGACTGGTTGGATCTCCTTGCAGTCCAAGGGACTCTCAAGAGTCTTCTCCAACACCACAGTTCAAAAGCATCAATTCTTCGGCGCTCAGCCTTCTTCACAGTCCAACTCTCACATCCATACATGACCACAGGAAAAACCATAGCCTTGATTAGACGAACCTTTGTTGGCAAAGTAACGTCTCTGCTTTTGAATATGCTATCTAGGTTGGTCATAACTTTCCTTCCAAGGAGTAAGCGTCTTTTAATTTCATGGCTGCAGTCACCATCTGCAGTGATTTTGGAGCCCCCAAAAATAAAGTCTGACAGTTTCCACTGTTTCCCCATCTATTTCCCATGAAGTGATGGGACCGGATGCCATGATCTTCGTTTTCTGAATGTTGAGCTTTAAGCCAACTTTTTCACTCTCCACTTTCACTTTCATCAAGAGGCTTTTTAGTTCCTCTTCACTTTCTGCCATAAGGGTGGTGTCATCTGCATATCTGAGGTTATTGATATTTCTCCCGGCAATCTTGAGTCCAGCTTGTGTTTCTTCCAGTCCAGCGTTTCTCATGATGTACTCTGCATAGAAGTTAAATAAACAGGGTGACAGTATACAGCCTTGACGAACTCCTTTTCCTATTTGGAGCCAGTCTGTTGTTCCATGTCCAGTTCTAACTGTTGCTTCCTGATCTGCATACAAATTTCTCAAGAGGCAGATCAGGTGGTCTGGTATTCCCATCTCTTTCAGAATTTTCCACAGTTTACTGTGATCCACACAGTCAAAGGCTTTGGCATAGTCAATAAAGCGGAAATAGATGTTTTTCTGGAACTCTCTTGCTTTTTCCATGATCCAGCGGATGTTGGCAATTTGATCTCTGGTTCCTCTTCCTTTTCTAAAACCAGCTTGAACATCAGGAGGTTCACAGTTCACGTATTGCTGAAACCTGGCTTGGAGAATTTTAAGCATTACTTTAATAGTGTGTGAGATGAGTGCACTTGTGTGGTAGTTTGAGCATTCTTTGGCATTGCCTTTCTTTGGGATTGGAATGAAAACTGACCTTTTCCAGTCCTGTGGCCACTGCTGAGTTTTCCAAATTTGCTGGCATATTGAGTGCAGCACTTTCACAGCATCATCTTTCAGGATTTGGAATAGCTCAACTGGAATGCCATCACCTCCACTAGCTTTGTTCGTAGTGATGCTTTCTAAGGCCGACTTGACTTCACATTCCAGGATGTCTGGCTCTAGGTTAGTGATCACACCATCGTGATTATCTGGGTCGTGAAGATCCTTTTTGTACAGTTCTTCTGTGTATTCTTGCCATCTATTCTTAATATCTTCTGCTTCTGTTAGGTCCATACCATTTCTGTCCTTTGTCGAGCCTATCTTTGCATGAAATGCTCCTTTGGTATCTCTGATTTTCTTGAAGAGATCTCTAGTCTTTCCCATTCTGTTGTTTTCCTCTATTTCTTTGCATTGATCGCTGAGGAAGGCTTTCTTATCTCTTCTTGCTTATTCTTTGGAACTCTGCTTTCAGATGTTTGTATCTTTCCTTTTCTCCTTTGCTTTTGGCTTCTCTTCTTTTCACAGCTATTTGTAAGGCCTCCCCAGACAGCCATTTTGCTTTTTTGCATTTCTTTTCCATGGGGATGGTCTTGATCCCTGTCTCCTGTACAATGTCACAAACCTCATTCCATAGTTCATCAGGCACTCTAGCTATCAGATCTAGGCCCTTAAATCTATTTCTCACTTCCACTGTATAATCATAAGGGATTTAGGTCATACCTGAATGGTCTAGTGGTTTTCCCTACTTTCTTCAATTTAAGTCTGAATTTGGCAATAAGGAGTTCATGGTCTGAGCCACAGTCAGCTCCTGGTCTTGTTTTTGCTGACTGTATAAAGCTTCTCCATCTTTGGCTGCAAAGAATATAATCAATCTGATTTTGGTGTTGACCATCTGGTGATGTCCATGTATAGAGTCTTCTCCTGTGTTGTTGGAAGAGGGTGTTTGTTATGACCAGTGCATTTTCTTGGCAAAACTCTGTTAGCCTTTGCCCTGCTTCATTCCGTATTCCAAGGCCAAATTTACCTGTTACTCCAGGTGTTTCTTGACTTCCTACTTTTGCGTTCCAGTCCCCTATAATGAAAAGGACATCTTTTTTGGGTATTAGTTCTAAAAGGTCTTGTAGGTCTTCATAGAACCGTTCAACTTCAGCTTCTTCAGCATTACTGGTTGGGGCACAGACTTGGATTACTGTGATATTGAATGGTTTGCCTTGGAAACGAACAGAGATCATTCTGTCAGTTTTGAGATTGCATCCAAGTCCTGCATTTCGGACTCTTTTGTTGACTATGATGGCTACTCTATTTCTTCTGAGGGATTCCTGCTCGCAGTAGTAGATATAATGGTCATCTGAGTTAAATTCACCCATTCCAGTCCATTTCAGCTCGCTGATTCCTAGAATGTCGACATTCACTCTTGCCATCTCTTGTTTAAAAGTCAGTGTAAAAACCTTTGCTTGTCAACGTATAGAAATCTCCAGAAAGATAAACAAGAAACAAGGGTGGCTGCCTTGGGGATGGGAATTAGTGACGGCGTAACAAGAGAGGCAGGTGTTTTTACTGCACAGCACTTTGTACCTTTTGAATATTGAAGCTCATGAATGGATGGCCTCTTTTAAATATTTACACACACACACACGCAAACGATGAAAGAAAAAGACAAGCAAAAATCATAAACACCGAGACAACATAGGATCATCTACAGTAAAATTAAAAGATTCGCTTGAATTTGGCTCAAACCCTGCGTCATATTTAGGGAGTGAGGCCCTCCTAACAGAAGCCATTCGAGGAATGGAATGCCTTCCACGGGTCTGGTGTTGGCCCCAACATTCCGGGATCAGTGCTGAGCTCTGTGCTGAGCATCACCATCAGAGTGGCACACAAAGGGGCTTCCCAGGTGGCTCAGTGGTAAAGAACCCCCATGCCCATGTAGGAGACGCCAGAGATGCGCTTTGATCCCTGGTTGGTAAGGTCCCCTGGAGGAGGGTATGGCAACCCGCTTCAGTGTTCTTGCCTGGAGAATCCCATGGACAGAGGAGCCTGGCGGGCTACAGTCCAGAGGATCGCAGAGTCAGACAGGACTGAAGTGACTTAGCATGCACACATACACGCAGTGGTGTGAAAAGACAGACACATCCTGGCACCTCTGAGGCTTTCCCTTTTGCGGGTATTCACAACGGTTTGTTGTGCCCCTCTGTGCCTTTAAAAACATTGTGTGTGTGTGTGTGTGTGTGTGTGTGTGTGTGTATGCGCTGCCTATTTGGTAATGAGAAGTGGGAAAAATGAACGTTGCTTAGAATTAATATAATGACAACTATATTCCCATAAGAAAACTCCCAAAACGTCTTTAAACTCAATGAAAAAAATAAATAAAAAGAGACTTGTCTGGCCCTTGAGACTGTAAGGCGTCTTTTCTTTCTTAAAAATATTAAGCTCCCAACAAGTAGATTAAAAACTTTACCCTCCATTAAGTCCTAAAACAGTGAAAGTGAATGATCCATCTCCCCAGTGTCATATTTCCGGAGGGGACAGTGATTATGAATGTCTCTGGGATCTGTACGCTCCATTAAGTCCTGTTAGGAAGAATACTTTCCAGCTCTAAGACACAATTAATATCTTACCGGCAAAGGCATTCTTGAATAGATGACTGAGATTTTAATTACACTCAAGCAGAAAGTAATACTTTCTCAGGCTGGGTAAAAACACTCTTCGGAAGTAAATTTGGGGGCCATAAAGACTGGGGATTAGTTTAGCTAGTCATTTGTAACAGGTAAGTGGTTGTGCTTTAACTTCCTGGACTTAAGGCTGGAGAAGCAGAAGAGGGTATTTCAGGAGGAGGAAGGAGAGTCCAGATGAAGGAGGGGAAGGTCTTTATGAATTTTTCCATGGCTGAGAATTCATAAATAACGATACTACTGATTGTAAAAAGGACAAAACTTCAGGATCAACATTCCTGCAAATTTGTAAGTTAACCATTCGTTTTGTTTACCCAGTGCATTCATCGTTACTATAGGGAATGCACGCATCTCACCAAAGCTGGAGAGACACTGGAAGGCAGCCACCAACCTTCAGATGGCTTGCAAGTCTAGCCCAGTGGTTCTTTGTGGGGGGCAAACATACAGCCTGTGGGATCTTAGTTCCTGGACCGGGGATCAAACCAGCAACCCGCGTCCTCGGCAGTGAAAGCGTGGAGTCCTGACCAAGGTACCGCCAGGGAATTCCCTAGGCCAGTGGCTCTTAAGCAGCTGGTCTTTATCCAGGGCATATTTCATGCTGTCTGGAGATACTTTGGGTTATCACAACTGGGGGGTACCACTGGCATTTAATGGGCCAGGGATTAAACATCCCTGCTAAACAGCCCTCACACCAATGAACTCAAAAGACCAAAAGCACCAGAGTGGAGAAATCAGGTCTAGAGTTTGTTGAGTCATGTGTTGGAGGGTGTCCCTCGAAGGTGACAGAGATTTAGAGTAATCTCCTTTTAGAAGGGGGTCTCATCCACGACGTATCATTTCACCTGGGGGGAATTATTCAGATCCCAGGAGACACCGCAGTGACAAGAAAAACACTGGGATCAGTTGGGGAACAAAGAACACGTTGTCATTTGTCCCAACAACAGACAACGTAGACCCATCACCTAAGGAACAGTTAAAAGGCGTGGAAAATAGAAGTAAGATATTTGGCTTCTTCCTTTAGTAGGGAGGCTGTAGGGAAAACCAGAATACTAGTTAAGAGAGGAAGTTAGGCCTCCTGGGAGCCACTCTAATTGCAATCTAATTCTTTAAAACTTTTGGCTGGGGCTCGAGGTCTGTGGGTCCCCTTGAAATTAAATGCAGAATATAGTTTACACATGGACAGTGAGTACTTTCATCGGATCCTCTGTGGAATCTATAAGCCCCCAAAGACCAAGAACCATGACTATAAAGGGTCCTAAATACCAGTTGTGGCTAAATGCACTTCACCCCCTGTTTTTGAATAAGCCATACTGGCATGTGGTGAAAATAAAATTAAACAGTGTGAAAGAGGAGTGAGAACCAAGACTGAGGGTCCCTCACTTATCTTGGGCGCAAAATGCTAAGGGAGGGGTTTAAAGAAATTCAGTAATCAAGATAAATACTGTTTAAACGTAGTATCTTAAAAATGAAATTATAGAAACAAAAACATTAATGGAAAAAATCCATGATGAACAAAATATCAAAATTCAAATGAAAACAAGGTCAGTACTACAGACTTTTTTCCTTTTGCCTCAAGCTCCACTATGACTCGGAAGAGCACGGTTCTAGTCATGGCTTATACAGGTTTCTTGTGTATTCTTCCAGAGAGATTCTATGTAATTATAAGCAAACACGTATAGATCAGTCACCGACCCGTACGCTTTTTGTTATACTAGGTATACCGTTTCATACCTTGACTTCTTCATTTGCTGTATCTTCAAGGTTGTTGTTCCGTATCAGAATGGAACACAACATAGTATCCATTTACATTATACACACAGACAGCTTCCCAGGCGACTCAGGGGTAAAGAATCCACCTGCCAATTCAGGAGATGCAGGAAGATCCCCTGGAGAAGGAAATGGCAACCCACTCTAGTATTCTTGCCTAGAAAATTCCATGGACAGAGAAGCTTAGTGGGCTACAGTCCATGGGATCACAAAAGAGTCGGACATGACTTAGTGACTGAACAACTGCAAAACGTGTCTATTTCATATGATACAGTTATGCAAGAAAATGTACTTATTGTCTTCTCTTTTAAAGCATCAGTCTCACTAATTGCTTTATTAATTAAATATTTTTGTGCAAAGCACCATCTTTTCCTTGAAAATCCATTTCTCGAATACTGGATGCTACATTTGTTTGCCAGGTCACATCCTATAGAAAGAAACCTCCGGAGAACCATACTTAATTAGTTCTCGGCTTTAAAAAAGTGCACGCCTCCTTCCCTCCCTCACCGGGCTTGGTAACCTATCTAGAAATGGCTGGATGGACGTGGCGAGACTCCCAGGTAAACCGAGTGTCCTAGAGGGCACACTGGCCTCCTCAAGTTACTGGTCACTGCTAATTAGTTTAGAGAGTGTAAACCCTTCATATTCTCAAATTCCGTTTTCAAAGAAACAGGAGGCTTAAGTCGCCACAGATGTGAATGATGTCATTAAGAGACTTCAGGAGACACAGTTGAAACCATCTGAAGCTGGCAAGGCACTGCAAACCCACGGAGTGGCCCTGTGCTAATTCATTTAGCCAACACAGAACCATCCAGCTGAATCTGGCAGGAGCTCAGTGCCTCTAATAGAGTCTAAAAAAAAACAAAAACCTTTTGTTGTTTCAGTTTGGGCTTAAGAAAAAAGACAGTAAAGAATAAAGTTGGAAACGCATCTTTTGTTGGAAATTTGACCAGTATGTTATCAGAGGGTATTTTCCATACTCCAATAGTAGCAGTAATTTCATAAAACTTATTTTGTGCAATTCCTTTTATTGCTTTTCTGGTTTCACATTTACTATATCGTGCTAAGTTGCTTCTCTCACGTCCAGCTCTTTGCAAGTCCACGGACTGTAGCCCACCAGGCTCCTCTGTCCATGGGATTCTCCGGGCAAGAATACTGGAGTGGGTTGCCATGTCATCCTCCAGGGGACCGTCCCCGACCCAGGGATCAAACCTGCGTCTCCTATGTCTCCTGCATTGGCAGGTGGGTTCTTTACCCCTAGTGTCACTGGGGAAGCCCATTGATTTCACAAAAAAATGTGTGGAGGGTCTGCTTTGTGGTTGGCATGCTTCCAGGACTGGTGATGTATGATGAAGAAGGCAAACAAACAAAAACTCAGATGTTACAAAATGCATTCCATAGAAAGGCAAGGCGACGAGCCCACCCACTCCAGAGGCCGTGGGTTTCTCCATCTTATTTCCTTTCGAAGCCTCTGCTAACTTATAGTATTTTATAATATATAGTATATACATACAGTATTTTATAATGATGGGGGTTTCTTGTATGGATAGGCATATACTTATAGAGACATACAGAGAGTCACAATAACATCTGTGAGGGGAATTAAAACCTCCCAAATTTAAAAAATATTTTAAAAATTCCTTTTTATCTCTAATCTTCACATGGATTACAATTGCTGACACTTTGAACTATATTCTACATTTAAAAGAGTTCTCTGCCTTTGATCACGGGTCTGTGTTGCCACATTTACAGGGATAAAAATGACGGCGATAATAATAAAAATCACAGAAATGAAAATGCTCCATTACCGAGGTCTGGCTGCCTGACGTGCACACTGTAAGTCATGTACGCCACTATGGAGCTTACACAGAGCCCAAGCATGTACGATACTCGGGCTGGCTCTTGCAATCACACAGCAGCCCCGGGATGCTGGGGAGACCCACCCTCCCCTGCCTCCCCACCCACAGGGGAGATCCATACAAGAAGGGGTGGGGGGCTGGGGCTCAGGGCAAGTCCTTAGCCATCCCAGCACAGACCTGTTTGGCTTCCAAGCACCGTATTTCGCACTCTAACATCATGTGAGCAAACAAGGAGCATCCATAAAGCTTGTAAATCAACATGTGGAAACCTGGCTGACACTTGTCGGCTGCTGGATCTGATGGAGCAGGCACACTGATTTCTAAGCCTCCAGTTCTGTGTTGTTACTAGAGGGTGGCAGTGGGTGAGCTGGGCCCCCCGGCTTCAATATGAAATGAAATAAACATTCAAAATATGGAGAACAAAGGGGTCCTGGCCTATGAGGATCAAGCCAGACGCGGTGCGTTAAAAAAAAAAGAAAATCCATAAATTTTACAGTGCTCTCCAAATCTTTATTACTATATTATCTTTTGTTTTTGGTAGGATTATCTCATTTTTATTTTTGATTCACATGAAATTAACTATTTTAAAGTGTATAATTAACAGGCATTTAGCCCATTTGCGATGTTGTGCAGCCATCAAGTTATACTATTTTCATGAACATACATATACTCACATATACCACGTGGGCACCTCCTTGGTCTTTGATCCTCTAGTCATTTAGTGCCCCTCAAGGACACTAGGCTCCTGCAAGAGTCTCCCAACCCCTAGGCCTCTAGCTCACACAGGGTTTCCTGCCTCTTCTCAATCCTGTCTTTGAATTTCAAAGCCTTACAATTGCACTCAACAAATTGCTATGGGTATTTAAGCATGGTCTTTGTGATATTTGCTGTTTTACAAAGCAAGTGAATGTCAGGGGCTCTGACTGGTTACAAAGCCAAAAATAATTCCGAGATAGCAAGATGAAATTTTAATTATAACCATCCTTGGTTTTAAAGACACCCAAATACTGAATAACTGTACACAGAATGCAAACAACACCCCTACCCCCACCCCCAGTGTTGTGGGGTTGCTCGGGGTTGGGGGGAGGGAGGACAGACACAGTGCTGACTGTTGGAAAGTTCTAGAAATAAAAGTCAGGCTCAATGACATTTAAGATCTTTGTACAGAAATACAGAAGCCAGTTGAAAGCCTTTTCCATATCTCATAACTGGAGCTATCATTTCTTTTTAAATGCAAAAAAAAAAAAAGATTTGGGGCATGATTAGAAAAAAGTTGAACTGGAGTATTTGCAACAGAGTGCTAGAGGATGACTTTTAGTAGTGACGCATGTGTCCACAGGAATCAGCCTTGTTTTAATTTCTAGACTAGGAGTTGTACAGATTCACAAATAGGGAGAGGCCCTGGTAATTTCTAAAAAGTCACAAACAAGCCGTGCGTTTCTGTTCCCTCTGATGAAACACGACAGATCGGGCAGTGTGTTCATGATCGCACCAAAGTAGCAGCATCCAGTTCAAAGTGGAGGAAAAACAGTCCTAACAATGCAAGAATTTCCCAAAGTCCAAACATCCCAGGCCACGCAGCTCCCACAAATGGAAATGGTGTCAGATCTGCATCATAATCGATCCTCCAGATTTCCATCCACAAAAGAAGGATGTGGTCAAACAGAACAAACAACGCCAGGGACAACAGAGCAGGCTTTCTGCAAACGTTTCCCTCCCCTCCGCCCACCAAAGTTTAGAAACTGACATCAATTTCAGCGTAATCACTCAAGATACAATCACCGCGGAGAGCAGGGGACAAGCTCATCTGTGCTGCTTTCCTCTGAGAGATGTGAGCTGCTGATAAATATTCACAGCAGAGGCTTTTCCATAATTCTCGGAGTCTTCGAAAGCAAAGCCATTTGGGAGCCCAAGCTTTTTGCTCCTGCCCCCGCCCAAAGATAAGGGGAAGGCAGGAGAAAAAATGAGTGAAAATGAGGGAGAGTAAGAGAAAAAAGAAAAAATTATTGATACAGATAAAAGAAATTAAGCGAGCCATAAAGTCTAGGCTTTGTTTTAACTGGGTTGTAAGGTCCTGCTGCGCCGCCCATAATGCAGCTGGGAGAGGCACCCCTGCTGGGTGGCTAATTAAAACAATTATAAATACAAAGAGGGTATCAATGGCATTCCAAGATTCAGACAAAGAGATAAAGCATTGAAGATTTAAATTGTCAATGGTCAATCTCTCTTCAGGCGGTTCTGAAGAGGAGTCAGAGTCCCCAGGAACTCCAAACTCTTTTCTATTACTGACTTGTGTCTGGTATCTCAGGACTCTGCCTTCTGTTGGGTTTACAAACATCAAAATATGTCAATGATGGAATTAAGGGAAATTTTTAGGCACAAAAAGACTTCAGTGTCCAGCATGTCAGGATGGTAGCTCTGAATTTTAAAATAAAATCCTATATGGGGAAAAAGGCCCCTGACCTGCCTTTGGAATCACTATTTTCAAAACAAGAAAACAGAAAAGATCTTGAGACATTTTCCCCCAATTCAAAGCGACAAAATGAAAGTCAATGAGAAATGTGATTAAAGAACATTTTATAAAGTACTATGGGAAATTTAAGGAAAGTTGAAAAGGTAGCAAGTTTGCTCGGGTTACCACTTCAAAGTATTTTTTAAAAGTGAGTTGCACAATTAAACAACAAAAGTGAAAATCTTTCTTAATTTCTTAGAACAGACTTCTTTTTATTTTCCCCCTTTCAGGCTTTTACAGGTTGAACCCTGTGAAAGGAACACTCAGAAGTATTAATAACCTAGAGTTGTGTAAATTAGTTCGCTGATTATGGTGTGAAACTCTGAAAGCCACAGGCAAGAGCTAACCTATGCAACTCTAGGAAAACGTCTGGCAACTTTCAGTAGCTACAGCGCAGGACAAAATAAGCGTCAGACGTAAACTCGAATGTGGGAAGAGCAACGTCCCCGATTCCTTTAAAGAGCAGGATCCAGATACTGTTCGGCAGGCGCCTCGCACCTTCTCAGCCTGTAGGGACAGTCGCTCTCTGCATGTTTGGAGCGTCTCGGGACTCACCCCAGAGCAGAAGGCATCACAGATGTTTCCAGGGGCACCACGGGGAGGGTGATCTGTTTGCTGTCTCGAGCGGAGTGTGACCACTGAGAGCTTGCATTTCGGGGCTGGTCGGCTGGGCATCGGGACAGAGACCCCAGAGCTCCAACTCGCCAAGGCTCACCCTTAAAAGGAACAACATACCTCTTCCCATCCTGAAAGAAAGGAACTGGTGTAGCTGGTGAAAGCGGTTCAGGAGGCAGCGGTCAAGGCAGATGCAGCTCACAAGGACCCTGTGGGAGTCAGAGCCGGGGGCGTCCTCTCCCCGCCCCCCCCCCAGCTCCTCCCCTACTATCTCTCACTTCCTCTCTCTTCTCCCGTCTCATTTTGCCTCCAGTGGCCAGGGGATTGAAACTTTCTGTGGGATTATCAATGCTCTCCCATTCTTCTTCCATCAAGTAACTGGAAGACGTCTATCTTTCCTGGTGTTGAAATATTATCAATAAAAAGGTCTGGGAGACTGAATGGAAACACTGGCCCAAAGCACTGGCAACACACGACCCATTAGTAAAAAGAAAGGATTTGACCAAAATGACTCCCCTGCCCCAAGGATAGAATGTTGCCTCAAAAAAAAAAAAAAAAAGAAAAGTTCCCTCTCACATGGATGGACCTAGAGACTGTCATACTGAATGAAGTAAGTCAGACCTAGAAGGAGAAGTATCCTATGACACCTGGAACCTGAAAAGAAGTGATACAGATGAACTGATTTACAAAACACAGACTCTTTTAGAGAACACACTTGCTGGTGTGGGAAGGGGGAGTTTGGGGAAGAATGAGGAGAAGGGATAGTTAGGGAGTCTGGGATGGACATGTACACACTGCTACATTTAAAACGGATCACCAACGAGGACCTGCTGTTCAGCGCAGGGGACTCTGCTCAGTGTCTCGTGGCAGCCTGGACGGGAGCGGGGTTTGGGGGAGAATGGACGCGTGGATGCGTGTGGCCGAGTCCCTTCACTGGGCGCCTGACGCTATCACAGCGTTGGTAATCGGCCATGCTGCTGATCTTAGACGCTTTGGTCGTGTCTGACTCTGTGCGACCCTGTCGACTGTACCCCGCCAGGCTCCTCTGTCCATGGGACTCTCCAGGGAAGAGAACTGAAGCAGGTTGCCATGCCCTCCTCCAACCCAGGGATCCAACCCGGGTCTCCTGCATCGCAGAGTCTTTACCACTGAGCCACCAGGGAGGCCCATTAATACGCTGATACAAAATAAAAAGTTTAAAAAAACTGTTGCCTCATAAGACACCTTTGATGCGCTGGGTATTTTGAAGTTATTATATATCCAGAGTATTAGTGAAAAGTACAGAAACTTCTCTAGTTGCGCGCGTTCAACTCAGAGCTGTTCTGGATTTGAACAAAACTCCACACGGAGGCAAAAGTGTGACAAAAACCTGCTCGACAAAAACGCCAACAGACAGTGACGGGTTCTGGGCTCTGTCACTTGAGGCGGGTCAAAATTTTTAGGCTAAGGCAAGGCTGAAACTCAGATGCGTGCACTCGAGGCGCAGAGGAAAACAGATGGCAGATCTTCCAACGCTGGGCATGGCCTGCATCCCACACGTCAGGAGGCATAAAAGTCATTAAGCAAACCTTCAAGCATCTGAGCTTCCCATTCGACACACATACATTCACAATGACAAAAGCAAAGCATGAATCAAGTTATTGTGCTTTTTTTGTTTGTTTTTAAATTTGGCGACACTGAGTGGCATGCAGGGTCTTAGTTCCCCAACCAGGGCTCGAGCTCAGGCCCCAAGCAAGCCCTGAGCACTGGGAATTTACTTACTACGCATATGTCTGTGTGTTCTGAAGATGGGCCTTGATAGTCACGTGAGTAACAAATGGAATTCATCAATTATTATTTATCCTGTTTCCTTTCGCCGCTTCCATTTCAATAAAATCACAAAATGTGTAGTTTTAGTCAGGTTTTTCCATAAAGTTATATTCTATTTCCCAAAGACTATAGAATATTTTTGTAAAGAGCCAGATAATAAATGCTTTAGGCTTTGCGGTCTACATATGGTCCCTTTCATATGTTTGTCTTGGTTTGTTTTTACAAACCTTTAAAAATATAAAAACCATTCTTAGTTCATGGGATAAATATAGCCCTGAGGCTGTTTTGAGATAAACTCCAGTCATTTGTTGACCGCTGATTTTGACAATAATCATCTAAAAAGGTTTTAAAAATAAAATACAATGATCAAAGTATAAAAGATTTGAATCCTCATTAAAAAATTGAATGCTAAAAAGTAAATACTTCATAAACATTTTAAAATATTTTTCCTCCAAAACATTCACAATTATTTCAGATGGAAAGGTAAAATACAAATGATAATTGACATCAATCTTTATGTAAAGATTATTTAAACAAAGCTGAAATACATAAAGTATTTGTCAAAGCCCATTAAATATGTTATAAAAATAAAACTATTTTCAATCCAGCAGTCAGTGTTCCTCTAACTGTCAGTGTTGAGAATGTAAGCCTGTTACATCAAGACCAACGTGTATGCAAATGGAGAGTAATATGAATTAATATTATAAAACGTTCTCTGCTGCCGTGTGCAGCTGGGACCAATATCGTGCTCTTCGTAACACCTCTCGAATCACGCACTGGGACAATGAGAAATGAGAAAGGGGAAGCTCCGGCATTGCGGGGGCGATGGCCTATACAAGCATGTCACTAGTCTATGGCACGGGAGAAGGCTTGGGCAGCCAATTCAGTTGTCTTTTCTCTTTCTTAAAGCACTTCCCCTGCTCAAATCCTCTATACACTGTAGAGTGTTGTCCGATATGGGCAGCAAGATAACCACAAACCTTCAGGGCATTCAGAAGCAAGTGCCTTTTGCTTGGCAGAATAGTACCAGAGATGTGAAGACGTCAGTAAGGGTAAGGATGTTTAATGCCATGGCTTGCACGATGCCATCACTGAGAACCAGGTGCTGAGGGGCCGACTTGCCCATGATTTTTTTTTTTTATATGGACCATTTTTAAAGTCTTTATTGAATTTGTTACAATACTGTTTCTGTTCTGTTTTGGGTTTTTGGCCACAGGCATATGGAATCTTAGCTCCCTGACCAGGAATTGAACCCGCGTTTCCTGCATTGGAAAGTGAAGTCTTAACCACTGGGCCACCAGGGAAGTCCCTGCCTGTGATTTTTAATAAATATTTTGTGTGCATATTTTATATTCAGAACCACAGAAGTGAAGCGTCAGGGCAGGGGTCCTTCCTGCCCAGGTCTAAGGGGAGACTGCAAAGCAGATTAAACAAACAAGGCCAGGTGGCAGGTGAGGGGCCGCTGGCACTGGGGGGCAGACAGACGGCAGACGGGTGGAGCAGCAGCGGTCTGGGAGGCCAGGCCCTGTCTAAAGAGAACTGCCAGCGCTGTGCCCTTGCCAGTCACCGACATTAGCGAAGTGGACCTGGTGTTGCTGGGCCCTCCGGGGGTGTATATTAAAAAATGGACATTAGAGATAATCCAGATTGAAAAACTGAAAAAAAGCACATTTGGCAACATCACATCTTTAGGCTGGACTGATGACCAAAGCCACTATGAGCAGCCTTCTGGTCTACCGCATTTTCCTATTTGTGCTTATTTTTGAAGGATTTATGATCACTGATTCTTCATTTTGGATAAATACTAAAGTAATGACGGAGCCAAAAGCGGGGAAGAAGAAGTATGTGATTAGGTTAGAGAAGAAAAGTGAAGGTTGGGTTTACACTGATGTGTCACAAGGGCGACCTGTGCTCGGTCACTTGACCTTACTAGAATATGGACTCAGCAGGTCCTATTTCCCGGGGGAGAAGCTCCTATAACCGAGCATGTTAGCCTGTTTCTGACTCTGCCGCTAATTCAGACAACTTCTGAGAGACCTGCATTGTAATTCAACTCATTTTCAGTAATCGGAGAGTGAGTGGCAAAAACTGTGAGATGAAGGGGTGGAAGGATGAAGTCGGAGATCTGCGGGGGATATTTCCAGGAGATGTGAAGACTGAGGACGTGGGGTTACATCCCGTGGTTCTGGAGAGGCAAACAGAAGCTATCTGGCCTGAGAGCGGGGGAGGGAGGGAGAGAGGGGGAGGCACCGAGCGCCGTGTCAGGCCTTCTGGAGCACAGGTGAGACACCTACAGACAGGTGAAGAGGTCAGACTGTCCCAAGTTCAAAACCCAGTTTGAATTCTTACAAGCTGGAAGAAGTTGCTTCTCCCTCTGAGGTTCCGTTTCAACATATGTAGGAGGGTGTGCCAAAGAAAGGCAGTGCCAAAGAATACTCAAACTACCGCACAATTGCACTCAACTCACACGCTAGTAAAGTAATGCTCAAAATTCTCCAAGCCAGGCTTCAGCAATACATGAACTGTGAACTTCCAGATGTTCAAGCTGGTTTTAGAAAAGGCAGAGGAACCAGAGATCAAATTGCCATCATCCTCTGGATCATGGAAAAAGCAAGAGAGTTCCAGAAAAGCATCTATTTCTGCTTTATTGACTATGCCAAAGCCTTTGACTGTGTGGATCACAATAAACTGCGGAAAATTCTTCAAGAGATGGAAATACCAGACCACCTGATCTGCCTCTTGAGAAATTTGTATGCAGGTCAGGAAGCAACAGTTAGAACTGGACATGGAACAACAGACTGGTTCCAAATAGGAAAAGGAGTTCATCAAGGCTGTATAGTGTCACCCTGTTTATTTAACTTCTATGCAGAGTACATCATGACAAACGCTGGACTGGAAGAAACACAAGCTGGACTCAAGATTGCCGAGAGAAATATCAGTAACCTCAGATATGCAGATGACACCACCCTTATGGCAGAAAGTGAAGAGGAACTAAAAAGCCTCTTGATGAAAGTGAAAGTGGAGAGTGAAAAAGTTGGCTTAAAGCTCAACATTCAGAAAATGAAGATCATGGCATCCGGTCCCATCACTTCATGGGAAATAGATGGGGAAACAGTGGAAACAGTGTCAGACTTTATTTTTCTGGGCTCCAAAATCACTACAGATGGTGACTGCAGCCATGAAATTAAAAGACGCTTATTCCTTGGAAGGAAAGTTATGACCAACCTAGATAGCATATTCAAAAGCAGAGACATTACTTTGCCAACAAAGGTTCGTCTAGTCAAGGCTATGGTTTTTCCTGTGGTCATGTATGGATGTGAGAGTTGGACTGTGAAGAAGGCTGAGCGCCAAAGAATTGATGCTTTTGAACTGTGGTGTTGGAGAAGACTCTTGAGGGTCCCTTGGACTGTAAGGAGATCCAACCAGTCCATTCTGAAGGAGATCAGCCCTGGGATTTCTTTGGAAGGAATGATGCTAAAGCTGAAACTCCAGTACTTTGGCAACCTCATGCAAAGAGTTGACTCATTGGAAAAGACTCTGATGCTGGGAGGGATTGGGGGCAGAAGGAGAAGGGGACGACAGAGGATGAGATGGCTGGATGGCATCACTGACTCAATGGACGTGAGTCTCAGTGAACTCCGGGAGTTGGTGATGGACAGGGAGGCCTGGCGTGCTGCGATTCATGGGGTCGCAAAGAGTCGGACACGACTGAGCGACTGATCTGATCTGATCTGACAATGACGACCGATCTCAAAGGGCTACTCTGGGAAAATAAGTGAGCTAACCAAAGTCAAGGTTCAGTGTTGCTGCTGCTGCTAAGTCACTTCAGTCATGTCCGACTCTGTGCGACCCCGTAGACAGCAGCCGGCCGGGCTCCTCTGTCCCTGGAATCTCCAGGCAAGAACACTGGAGTGGGCTGCCATTTCCAGTGCACGTCCCTCAGTAAGTACTCAACCAAGCTGACCATTGTTAGAAGAATCGCTGGGACCACGGATGGGAACTTGGGAGCCATCAGCAGGAAGGCAGGCCGCTGAAGTTGAAGAGCACAGCTTGGAGGGGGGCACATGTATCGGGGAGCATGCGGTGGTGCCAGTGGTGAAGAACCGCCTGCAAATGCAGGAGATGTAAGAGCCACGGGCTCCATCCCTGGGTGGGGAAGATCCTCTGGAGGAGGGCATGGCAACCCACTCCAGTATTCTTGTTTGGAGAATCCCATGGACAGAGGAACCTGCCAGGCTACAGTCCATAGGGTTGCAAAGAATTGGACTCCATTGTAGCAACTGAGGGAGAAGGCAATGGCACCCCACTCCAGTACTCTTGCCTGGAAAATCCCATGGATGGAGGAGCCTGGTAGGCTGCAGTCCATGGGGTCTCGAAGAGTCGGACACGACTGAGCGACTTCACTTTCACTTTCATGCATTGGAGAAGGAAATGGCAACCCACTCCACTATTTTTGCCTGGAGAATCCCAGGGACGGCAGAGCCTGGTAGGCTGCCGTCTATGGGGTCACACAGAGTTGGACACGACTGAAGTGACCTAGCAGTAGCAGTAGCAACTGAGCACAAGAGGACAAATATCTGTGACTCAAAGTTTGGATGGATGAATTAAAGTGGTTGATTTTCAAGTGTTAAATCAACCTTGCATTTCTGAAATAATCCAACTCAATCATTATGGATAGTGTGAAAGACATGCATCAGTCAGGCTTCAATCTCAGGTTCCAGGCTCCCTTTCTCTCTCAGGGTTCAGGCTGACATGACTTTATCTCTCTCTCAACAACACAATAGTTCCCTGAGACTTGGAAATAAACATCAGTTATTCTAGGGCAGTGATCTTTAAACTGTTTTCCTCTTAGACTCCATAAAATATTTTTTAAAAAACTCTTATGTGCTTTAAAGTTGACATCTACAAGATTTTCATATGTTTAAATAGCTTAAGAGGGTTCTGGGACATTGTAATGATTTGCTATTCATACATAATTTTGTTAAATGCATTGAAAATAATCTAAATATCATGTATTCTTGACCTTCCATTATCCACTTAAGTCATGCACGAATAATCTGTTCTTCAGTATGGAGGTTCCTTAAAAAACTAAAAATAGAGCTACCATAAGACCCTGGAATCCTAGTCCTGGGCATGTATCCAGGAGAAAAACATGACCCGAAAGGATACCTACACCCCAATGTTCATTGCAGCACTGTTTACAGTAGCCAAGACATGGGAACAAGCTAGATGTCCATCATCAGAGGAACGGGTGAAGAAGATGTGGTGCACACGATACACATAGACACACACAGACACACACACAGATACACACAGACACACACAGATACACACACACACAGATACACACACACAGACACACACAGACACACACAGATACACACACAGACACACACACAGACACACACAGATACACACAGACACAGACACACACACAGATACACACACACACACAGACACACACACACACACTGGAATATTACCGAGCCATTAAAAAGAACGAGACAACGCCACTTGTAGCAACATGGATGGGCCTAAAGAGTCATACTGAGTGAAGTTAGGTCAGACCGAGGAGACAGCATATGACATCCCTTACATGTGGAATCTAAAAAGAAGTGATACAAATGAACTCACAAAACAGAAAGAGACTCACAGACTTAGGAAACAAACTTAAGCTTGTTGGGGGGTGGTGGGCAGGGATGCTTAGGGAGTTTGGGGAGTTTAGCATGTACACACTGCTATATTCAAAATGGAAGCAATAGGGACCTACTGCATCGCACACGGAACTCAGTGCTATGTGCCAGCTTGGATGGGAGCGGCTCTGGAGGAGAAGGAATACATGCATACGCACGGCTGAGTGCCTTCGCTGTCCACCCAAAGCTACCACAACATCGCTAGACCCCCAATACAAAATAAAAGTTTAAAGTTTGAAAAAAAATAACCTGTACTTTAAAGTCAAAATTTTATGTCAGTATTTAAGTTTTTCTTTCTTAAATTTGCACTTCAATCCCGCATCCCCATGGAATTTGATATCAATGTAACAAACATTTTTTAATGTTATAAACACTTTTGGCTTAGAAGTCTTTTATTGGTCACCCTATCAAACTTCTTGGCAAGGAAATTTACATATACATTTTAAAAAGTTCAGTGTACCTGGTCAGAATTGAGTTACTTTACAATGATTAATTTTTGTGCAATTGGTGAAAACAAGGTGAATATACTACAAGATCAGAACAACAGAAGTTACATCATTGTTGAAATTTGGCCATGAATGCAGATAGGCTCGTTATGATTTTCACTCCCTGTATATGTTTGCAATTTTCCACTATAAAAGGGTTAAAAATATAACGAAGAAATACATTTGCTACAAACTGGTTAAACACTCCTAAACAAACAATGTAGAATTTTATCAGCAGTAACATTTTTAACATGGGCACGAGTTTGATCCCTGCCCGGGGAACGAGGATCTCGTACGCCGCGTGGCGCAGACGTCACAGAAAGATGGATGTGATTTCTAACAAGGCGGGCAGTGCCTTTCCTTGGTGCAGATCAAGCAGCCATCACGATTATTAGGTTCTTGTGTATCTTCCCAGTGATGCTGGATGGATATACGAATACTCACACGTACTCTTTCTGATATACAAAGGGAGCACATTGCGTGCACATTCTGGGCCCTGTTTTTTGCCAGTGTGTCTTTGTGTACGACTGGGTCCTATAAATATGTATGTATATATATAGACAGACACTTGCTTTTCATTTTAAAAATGTCTTCAGAGAATTCCATGGAATGAATAAATTTATAAGTTATTTATTATTATTAAAAAAATACGTGTAAAACATGTATTTATTTGGCCGTGCTGGGTCTTACTTGCGGCACCTGGATCTCGATCTTCGTGCAGCACGTGGGATCTAGTTCCTTGACCAGGGGGGACCTGGGCCCCTGCCTCGGGATGTGGAGTCTTTACCACCAGACCACCCGGGGAGTCCAGAAGTATGTTATTTAGACAGACTCTTCCCTACGTGGGGGTACTGAAGTGGTTTCTGATATGATGCCTTTATAACAGGAGCTACAGCGAATCAGATCAGATCAGTCGCTCAGTCGTGTCCGACTCTTTGCGACCCCATGAATCGCAGCACGCCAGGCCTCCCTGTCCATCACCAACTCCCAGAGTTCACTCAGACTCACGTCCATCGAGTCAGTGATGCCATCCAGCCATCTCATCCTCTGTTGTCCCCTTCTCCTCCTGCCCCCAATCCCTCCCAGCATCAGAGTCTTTTCCAATGAGTCAACCCTTCGCATGAGGTGGCCAAAGTACTGGAGTTTCAGCTTTAGCATCATTCCTTCCAAAGAAATCCCAGGGCTGATCTCCTTCAGAATATAATCTTCACAAAATACTGTTTTGTTCATCTCTGATTTTATCTTAGAAAAAAAAACCCACATGTTTTTAAGACCAATTTTAATAGAAAAATGCCTCCTTTCAACAGCTTAAGAAATACCTTTCATAGATTTAAAAACTCATCAGAATTGATTCTCTGGCTCAGATTCAGGTGGGAACTTTATCCCCTTCCTGGTTCTCTAATACAAACTGGCCACCCCTGGTGACAAATACAAATCTCATCTTTTGTGATTTATTTTCCAAATACCTAAGCACAGCTGTTTGTCCCTTTTCCGGAAATGACAGAGAAGGGAAGGCTAACATTTACTGAGAATTGATCATGTGCAGGTACCACACCAGGAGGTGTCGTCTCATGGAGCCCTCACGACAACCCAATGACATGGATATTGTTTGAAGATCAGAAAACTAATGCTCTGAGAGGCTGAGTCACTTACTTAAGGTCACACAGCTGGTTAAGGGGAGAAACAGGGATTCATCCCAGGTCTGTTCAATTTCAGGAACTCACTCACTGCCTTGGGAGCCTATTACATATGCTATTCAAGCCAGCACAGCCTCGTACACTTTTACAGCTACTTCTAGCTTCATGGAAATATTCTGAAGATAGTACAGAACCTTCTAGATATGCTTCACCCAGCTTCTCCTAGTTCACAGACTAAGGCATTAACATTGGGTTCGACACTGTTACCTAGACATCCTGTCTGTATTTCAGTGGTTTTCCCCACTGATGTCCTTTTTCTCGGCTTTGGGATCCAACCCAGAAAACCATATTCCCTGTAGGATTTCCTGCTACTTTTAGTTTTTAATTCCTGTATTTCTCAACTGCCCCACCACTTCTTGAGAGCAGAACGACTACTGGACATCTGAATCCATTCCAGTGTCCTAGGATCTGTGCTGGACCCAGGACGGGAAGTAATTTATGTGGTTTGGCCTGATTTATTAAGCTTCTGGCTGAAGAAGAAAACAGAAGGGCCAGGCTCCAGAATATCAGGTGTGCTAATGAACGCCACCCCACCGCCCACCCCGACCCCGTAAAGCAAGAGCTGGGGGGAGACATCAGCACCTTGTCTGCCAGGCGCTGGAGGAAGTGGGAGATTTGCTCATAACACCAGGTCATTTCCTCCCGTCCTGGCCTGACCTCCCAGCTCTTGTAGCAACAGTCAGCAGAAGCCACGGCCAAGTCACTTAGTGACATCTTAAGGTGAAGGAAAGAACTGACAGGCGCAGGGTCCCCACAGGCAGAGGGGAGAGAGCTGAGAGGCGCAGGGTCCCCTCACTCAGAGGGGAGAGAGCTGAGAGGGTGCAGGGTCCCCTCACTCAGAGGGGAGAGAGCTGAGAGGGTGCAGGGTCCCCTCACTCAGAGGGGAGAGAGCTGAGAGGGCGCAGGGTCCCCTCACTCAGAGGGGCTGTTCCAAAGGCATAGTTCTGTCCTTGTTTGGGTTGCCTGCCCCACGGAAATACGAAAAGTCTAGACACCGAATGGACATCAGAACACACTCAATAAAAAGAAAATTTTGCTACGTAATTCTACCTGATCCCTATGATTATCTAGTATTTACTATGCACAGTAAAGTGTTTTTAAAAAATATTTTTGGGCGAGCCAGGTCTTGGTTGCAGCACGCGGGGTGTAGTTCCCTCATCAGGGACTGAACCTGGGCCCCTGCAGTGGCAGCACTGTCTTAGCCCCCGGACCACCAGGGAAGTCCCCACAGTAAGGTTTTTTTTTTTAATGTATGAGGTTTTGTTTGTTTGGCCACAGGCAGCAGGCGGGATCTTAGTTCCCCAACAAAGGACCTAACCCGTACCATCTGCAGTGGAAGGGTGAAGTCTTAATCCCTGGATCACCAGGGAAATCCCTAAAATGTGTGAGGCTCATCACAGATCCATCTAACAAATATATACTAAACACCGACTATGTTCCAGGTACTATTTTAGGGACTAGCTGTAAGGAATAAATGGTAGAGTTCTAACTTCTGCCCCTGACTTTATATGGATATAGAAAGCAGACCAACAATCAATCAACATAGCATATAAAGTAAGTACCATGTTAGCCAGTTGTGGGGTCAGATCCATTTAGTGACTGAGCATTTCTGCATGTAAATCCTGGAAATATGACAAGGAACAAAATAGTTCCTTAGCTTTGAGATAAGACAGACTCTAGTAGAAGGGGAGGCAATTTTAAATAGAGGGGTCAGGGAAGGCCTTTCCAAGAAAGTACCCTTTGATCTGGGATCTAAAAGATAAAAAAGAGGGAAGAGGGTGGAAAGAGCATTCCAAGCAAATGGGGTAGCACATGCAAAGGCCCTGAGGTGGAAAAGAGACCAGTAGGTTTGAAGAACTGAGAGAGGAGAACATAGTGGAGAGTGTGCAGTGAGCAAGGGAGGACTTTCAGGCCATGGAGACAGGAAAGCCACCGGGCTAATTGGTTGCTATTTTGACATTTCCCAGAATCCCCTTCCCTGTGGTTTCAGGTTCTGCCAGTGTCGGGGGGCACCCTTAAGAGGCTTGGCAGACAGAGGAAGACAGGCTAGCTGGTGGCAACTTTCTGGAGAATTTTGTGTGGATCAGCTGTGCAGCTGCCCACTGAGAGCTTTCTAAAGGTTCTCAGCAGTTTCTGGCAAGCTTTAGAAAACTGTCTGACTTTGTGACACTCTGGACTGTAGTGCACCAGGCTCCTCTGTCCATGGGATTTCCCAGGCACAAATGCTGCTGTGGGTTGTCATTTCCTCCTCCAGGGGACCTTCCTGACCCAGGTATCGAACCTGCACCTCCTGTGTCTCCTGCATTGCAGGCAGATTCTTTACCTGCTGAGCCATCAGGGAAGCCCTCCCTGTAGGCCAGAGGTTGACAATCTATGGCTCTCAGGCCTACCCGGCCCATTGCCTGTTTTTGTAAATAAAGCTTTATTGGAACATAGCCACACTCATATACTTGCACATTGTCTGTGCCTGCTTTGGGGCTGCAACAGCAGATCTGAATGGCCTGCAAAGCCTAGAACATTTTCATTCTGGTCCTTTTAAAAGAAGTTTGCCAATCCTGCACTAAGCTACGGCAGGCTGCAAGCATATCTTACAGATACACCCCTGTATCTGTATATGTCTACGAGTGATTTCAGTTATCGGAACCTACCCTTGACATCCAGCAAAAGGTTTTGCGCAAGGAAATGATGGGGTCCAGCTAATGTCTTTGGAGAAGGCCATGGCACCCCACTCCAGTACTCTTGCCTGAAAAATCCCATGGACAGAGGAGCCTGGTGGGCTGCAGTCCATGGGGTCGCTAGGAGTCGGATACGACTAAGCGACTTCGCTTTCACTTTTCACTTTCATGCATTGGAGAAGGAAATGGCAACCCACTCCAGTGTTCTTGCCTGGAGAATCCCAGGGACGGGGGAGCCTGATGGGCTGCCATCTCTGGGGTCGCACAGAGTTGGATACGACTGAAGTGACTTAGCAGCAGCAGCTAATGTCTTGGTTATTCAGACAAAGTAGAAGAGCTTTATTGTTCTGCCAGGCAAAGGAGGCCATAGCAGGCTAATGCCCATTAGACTGTGTCCCACCCTGGAGGGAGTAGTGAGGAGTTTTATAGAAATGGTTCATAGAGGGTGTGATAGCTCGTGGACTTTCTTCTGATTGGTTGATGGTGAAGTAATTGGGAGTCAGCATCATCAACCTTCTGGTTCCAACTGGTCTGGGGAGGGGGCGTCTATGTGCTTGTGGGCAGCATACAGTTAACATCCCCCACCTGGTAGGGGTTTCAGTATCTGTAAAACAGCTCAAAGGACACGGCTCAGAACATCAGCTACAATCCTTGAGGAAGAACTAAAGGTCCTTGACTTTGTTTAATGGCTTAAGTATTACTCTTTTGTCTTCGAGCTAATGTTTTAAAATTCTAATTTTGCTACTGTTTGGAGGGGCTTGGAGGAAGGCAAGACTGGGGTTGGGGGGCCATAAAGAGGCAGTTATCCAGATGAAATGTGGTGACGACTTGTACCAGGGGGGTGGTGGGAGGGATGGGGTGGGAAGACGCGAGATACAGTCAACGGACACGCTAGTGCGCAGATCAGGATTAAATACTCTTCTCCACTGAAAAGAACCAGAGCCTCTCTGGGAAACAGTCCATCTCAGAGCTGGGGCAGGAGATACTCAAGAGGCGCCTGGAACACGTGATACCAGAAAGTAAGGACGAGCTTAAAAAACCAGGGGACCTGCTGAAAGGACACAGGGGCCAAACTGAAAGACGGCCCAGCGGCCAAACCTGGAGCAATGTGAACAAACTAAATAAGCCAAGAGGAAAACACACGGTATGCGTCAATAAATACACAGGGAAGTAGGACGCGCCTCCTTACAGAGATCCCTGTTGACAGGTGAGAAAAGAACGGCAGAATTTGAAAATCACCATATGGCAAATGGGAGCATGGACTCTTAATCGCTGGACCACCGAGGATGTCCCTCAGCTATTTTTTTTTAAATATGTACTTTATTTACTCGGCGGTGTTGGGACTTGGTTTCTTCTGTCTCAGCACGTGGACTCTCCAGTTCGGCCCGGTAGTTGGACCCCACGTGGTCGCTCCACGGCAGCTGGGATCTTAGTTCCCTGACCAGGGACTGAACCCACGTCCTCTGAGTTGCAAGCTGGGTTCTGAACCACTGGACCACCAAGGACATCCTCTCGCTATTCTTAGGCTACTTTTACAGCAATCCTGAATCTTTCCCCAAATAATGATACAGAAACGAACGCACAAGAAGTAGCCCTTAAAATACTAGATAAGCATTCTTTCCTTCCTTTTAAACACGTCAAAATTTAAGGAATTGCTTCCTTCCATCTGCCCCCTTTGTCAATTGCAGCATTTTTTCCAATTTTTAGGTTGCCCTCAGTTACTGAAAATCTGGCAAAGCTCTGCTTTTTTTTTTCCTTGTGGTGCCCATCCCATCCCCTTTCCTTGATCACTGTTACGTTCAGCTTTCAAGAGTCACATTTAAATACAGGAGTAGAAACAGTCTGTGAAGCTATTAGCAATGAAAGATAATCAATTGGAAATGGTTCCCTGCCTGGCAATTTTCAAGCAGTCATCACCAGAAAACCAATTATGCTGGCAGCTCTTGGTCATCATGAAAGTCTTTGTCCAGTTAGAAGTTACAGCATTTGCTGAGATCTAAGATTTATATACAAGCAGCATTTAATATTGATCAAATAAATCAAGGCACATCATATAAATTCCCAACATTCTTGAGCAAAGTCCAGATTTTTAATAATTCTTCCTTTTACTGGTTACTATAGTAATTATGTGCTAAATGTAGAATCTTTTTTTTTCCCCCAAAATATTCATTTATTTTCTGTGTTCTAGGTAGATTAAAATTAATCAATTAAAAATTGCTACATCTGACTTCCATGCATGAAATTATACAGAATTTGTGTACACCCTCTAAAAGAAAGTGTTGTATACAATGTTATTTCTAAAAATAATTTAATCTCCACTACAAAATAAAAACCCAAGGAATGAGAATGACATATTTGTTGATGTGTGAAGAACAATGCCATGGTTTAGAAAGAAAAAAACAGGTTATACCAGGATACAATGTCCTCAGTTCAGTTCTGTTCAGTGGCTCAGTCGTGTCTGACTCTTTGTGACCCAATGAATTGCAGCACGCCAGGCCTCCCTGTCCATCACCAACTCCCGGAGTTCACTCAAACTTATGTCCGATTTGGTGATGCCATCCGGCCATCTCATCCTCTGTCGTCCCCTTCTCCTCCTGCCCCCAATCCCTTTCAGCATCAGGGTCTTTTCCAATGAGTCAACTCTTCGCATGAGGTAGCCATGGAGTTTCAGCTTTAGCATCAGTCCTTCCAAAGAACACCTGGGACTGATCTCCTTTAGAATGGACTGGTTGGATCTCCTTGCAGTCCAAGGGACTCTCAAGAGTCTTCTCCAACACCACAGTTCAAAAGCATCAATTCTTTGGCGCTCAGCTTTCTTCACAGTCCAACTCTCACATCCATACATGACCACTGGAAAAACCATAGCCTTGACTAGACAGACCTTTGTTGGCAAGGTAATATCTCTGCTTTTTTTTTTTAATTTGGAAGGCAATTTATTTGGAAATATATCACATGAATTCTAGTATCACAAATTCCCTATTGCAACAAAAGTATTCAAATCAGAATAATTTTCAAGAACTGTGGTTCTTTTATGGAAATGTTTTTAAAAATACAGAGAGCCTTCTTGTTCTTTAGTCACTAAGTTGTGTCCAATCCCTTTGTGACCCCATGGACTGGATCTTGCCAGGCTCCTCTGTGCATGGGATTTCCCAGGCAATAACACTGGAGTGGGGTGCCACCTCCCTCTCCAGGGGACCTTCCCGACCCAGGGATCGAACCCAAGCCTTTTGTATGTCTGGCAGACTCCCCACCATTAAGCCACCATGGAAGCCTATAAAATGTGAAATTTCAAATGATTTTATTTCTACCGGGTGTTCACGATGTTGCTGGATCAAGGGGTTGGTGGATTTGATATTTGCAAATTGATATCTGGCCATCAGGACACTTATGATATTTTTTTTTGCCATTTAAAATTTAAACAGGGCTTCCCTGGTGACTTATATGGTAAATAATTTGCCTGCAATGCGGAAGATATGGGTTCAACCCCTGGGTTGGCAAGATCCCCTGGAGAAGGAAATGGCAACCCACTCCAGGATTCTTGCCTGGAGAATCCCATGGACAGAGGAGCCTGGCGGGCTACAGTCCATGGGGGTCTTGGAGTCTGACATGACTGAGTGACTAACACTTCTACTTTCATCAGGACACTTGTGATTTTTTTTTTTTTGCTATTTAAAAATTTAATACACATCACTTAACTACACAAAAATATGATCATGGATGGATTTTTTTAAAAATCCTCCACTGTTGCTGCTACTGCTGCTGAGTCGCTTCAGTCGTGTCCGACTCTGTGCGACCCCATAGACGGCAGCCCACCAGGCTCCCCCGTCCCTGGGATTCTCCAGGCAAGAACACTGGAGTGGGTTGCCATTTCCTTCTCCAATGCATGAAAGTGAGAAGTGAAAGTGAAGTCGCTCAGTCGTATCTGACTCTTAGCGACCCCATGGACTGCAGCCTACCAGGCTCCTCCGTCCATGAGATTTTCCAGGCAAGAGCACTGGAGTGGGGTGCCACTGCCTTCTCTGAAAAAGTCCTCCACTAATGCCATTAAAAGTTACTAATGCAATAATGATAATCAGCTTATCTAAATTAGCACAGCACTTAACAAAATGCTCAGTTTTGGAGAAGGGGAAAGCCAACTTGGCCTTTCAATATTACTGATGAGGATAAACTGGTACAATCTTTGTAGAAAGCAATTTGGCAACATTCAGTAAAAGCCTTAAATATATTCATGACCTTTGACCTAGATTCAATTTTTGGGAATCTAACAGAAGAAAACTAGTCAATCCTAAAGGAAATCAGTCCTGAATATTCATTGGAAGGACTGATGCTGAAGCTGAAGCTCCAATACTTTGGCCACCTGATGCGAAGAGCTGACTCACTGGAAAAGACCCTGATGCTGGGGAAGATTGAGGGCAGGAGAAGGGGACGACAGAGGGTGAGATGGTTGGAAGACATCACCGACGCGACGGACATGAGTTTGAGTAAACTCCAGGAGTTGGCGATGGACAGGGAGGTCTGGCGTGCTGGAGTCCATGGGGTTGCAAAGAGTCAGACACGACTGAGTGACCGAACTGAATGGAAGAAAATCCTATATATGGAAAGAGCTTTATGCATTATTTTTAATGAAAAGAAACCCAAATGTCCACCAGGGGAGTAATGGTAAGTAACATTTATATGTCATTTTGACTAAATGGAAAAATGCTATGTTAGGTTACAAAGAGGGGAAAATAAAAATTTCAAATTGTGCGGACATTAATACATATTACACTTATTATATTTATATTATATACAAAGTGTATATTATATACATATATTATTACATATAGGTGTGCATACTTATTATATTAATGATGTAAAAACATACTAAGCAGAGCAAAAGACCAAGAAAATAGAGCACAATGTCAGCAACTGATGCCTATGGATTTGTAACTAAATTACAGGTAATAAAAGTGCTTCCCAGGTGGCGCTGGTTGTAAAGAATCTATTTGCCAAACACAGGAGACACAAGAGACCCGGGATTGATCCCTGGGTTGAGAAGATGCCCTGGAGGAGGAAATGGCAACCCACTCCAGTATCCTTGCCTGGGAAATCCCATGGGCAGAGCAGCCTGGCAGGTGGCAGACAAAGAAAAGACCGAGCGTGCACACGCAGGTAATTTTACTTTTGTGTATCATTTTGTGTTTTCCAAATTTTATATAAGCATGAATTTAATTTGTATGATAAAAATGATGGAATGTATTACAACAGTTTTAAACTAAAAAAAAATTAAGATCATTATTTTTTTTGGTGTGAAATATCAATCACGCATTGCATTGTCCCCAGCACAATATTCCCTGTTCTTCAGAGGTGTGGTCACGTTCTTTGAGAATATTTTGTTAAAGGAAAGCACAAGACTGGAAAGTGAATTGCAGATGAAATAAAAGAACAGATCTACTTGGTAACTGGATTCTTTTTGGCAAAAAACAAGGTCAGTTGCTGAAATTACTGCTCTAATTAGGTAAATTCCTATTTTATCCTGAAGTTAGAGTGCCAGAAAATAACAAACCCATGGAGGTGATAAATTTTTCCAGACTTACATTTTGAAAGAAGTTCTGTGCAATTCATAAGCGGCATTATAGAGTACTTTTTATTTGGTTATCCAAGTATCTTCCAGAAAATAAGATTAAAAAGTGTGCAAAGGTGGGTAGGAGGGTGGAGGAGACGGGTGTGGAGGCAGAGTGTGTAAACCACAAGGTGTGAAATGCTCACAGAATTTTTAAATTTCAAAGGATTTTACACTTTTAAATCAGTGTGTATATTTATATTTAGAACATGGACATCAAAGTCAATAAACTGGCAAAGTGGATGAGAATCTGGCAGATAAAAGCTATTTTTTTCCACTCATTTAATACTCACTTGCTGTAAAAAGCCCAACAGACTAGATTTTGTTAAAGTCATAAAACCTCTTGCCCACGTCTGCTTCACTTACAGAAGACGGCCACCATTCAAGTTATTTCATATCCTTGAAGACAATCTCTATTTAAAACACCAAGGGGGATTAAACTGCAACTTTTTTTTTCACTTTAATAATTGACCTTCAGCCACTTACCTGTCAACACACACGGGTCAACTGCACCTTTTTTAAAGCCGTTTGATCGCACTGGGTCTTCGCTGCCCAGGCTTTCTCTAGCTGCGGCTTCCCCAGGTGGTGGCTCCTCGCGCTGAGGAGCTTGGGCTCCGTCGTTTCGGCACACAGGCTTAGTTGCCCGTGGCTTGTAGCATCTTCCCAGACCAGGGATAGAACCCACGTCCCCTGTACTGGCGGGCAGCTTCCTAACCACTGGACCACCAGGAAGCTGTTGTTTTTTTTTAAAGTAACGTGTGGTCATGACTGCCTGACTGTCTCATCATTGGACAGTCCCATTCTCAAGACATTTGTTGTATCCTTCTAACTGCTCTCATGGACAACGCTGCTCTGAACAACTCTGTAAATACTCATTTGCTTCTTTGATTCCACAGGAAAAATTTCTGTAATTGCTGGGTCAAAGGGAACTCACATTTTAATATTTTGGTAGATATCACCCAATTGGTGCCCCTCAACCCAATCTCTTCCGAGCAGGGCATAAGAATTCTCTTTCCTCGCTAACTGGCCATGGAGTTGAATTTTGTTTAAAATGAATAGGTGATTTCTATTCTATTGTGTTCACTTATTATGTCCATTTCTTTTCCTTAAAAACAATATTTTTATTTATTTGACTGTGTCAGATCTCAGTTGCTGCACGCGAGATCTTTGATATTTGCTTTGGTATGTGGGATTCACTTCCCTGACCCCGGATCAAACCTGGGTCCCCTGAATTGGAAGTGAGGCGTCTCAGCCACTGGCTCACCAGGGAAGTCCCTTGTCCACTTATTTTCAAAGGAGAGGAGTTTTGTATCTGACCAGACAGAAGGGCATGAGGACAAGGTCTGTGCAGGCTTGTTCCAATCCAAGTAGGTGCATCGGGAGTTATTATTAACAAAGTAAATCCAATATGCAACACACATAATGAAATCTAAAGTCACACATGATTGATTAGAGGATTAAGGAAACTCCTGGATATTTGGGAATTGTTGGCAGCTCTTAATGGCTCATTAAAAAGTATAAATTCTAGTTAGCGAGTCTGATCGGGGGCTTGGCACGTGCCAGGCACAGTTCTAGCTCTTTTACGTAGACTAACTTATTTAGCTCTCATGACGACTCTGTGAGGTAGGTACTATAATTATGTCTATTTTATAGATTTTGAAAAATGAGGCATAGAGGGTCTTAAGTAATATGACCAAGGTCACGCAGCTAATAAAATGACAGACCCAGAATTCAAACCAGACACTCGGACTGCAGCCTCTGGGGTCTTAAC
Source organism: Bos indicus (assembly GCF_029378745.1). Lineage (NCBI taxonomy): Eukaryota > Metazoa > Chordata > Mammalia > Artiodactyla > Bovidae > Bos > Bos indicus. The sequence goes on from NC_091772.1 coordinate 79,812,365, forward strand.
TACTGAGCTCTATTCAAAGTTCATCTTCAGGAAATAAGGATGCATTCCACAGCCCTCCGCAAAGCTTTTTATCACAAACCGACAATGGAAAACTTCCTAACCTGCCTTTGGGTGGAGGTGTCCCAACCGCAAGGAGCTGCAACGGCTGAAGCTCGGGTTACTTTTTTTTGGCTTACAACAACGACAATGACAAGTATTATTTCAGAGGTTTGGAAGCCGGAAGTCCAAACTCAAGATGCTGGTGGCTGCTGGTGGAGCCATGCTCCCTGGAGGCTCTTGGGGAGTACTCCTCGTTTCTTTTAGTTTCTAGCCACTCCTGGCAGTACAGGCTAATTTTTATTTTGCTTTTCTCCATTTCCTCCAGTGACCACATATTGCTTTTGTACTAAGAGAACCCCAGTGACAGTTCTTAATAGAACACTTTCAATACCAGAAAGTGGCTCATCTTTCAAGTGTCTCATTCAAGCCCTGTACCAACAGCCAGTCAGCATCAGGAGGTTTCATTTCAAAAAATCACACAGACACCATGACCCACTGATGTCCAATCAGTCTGCCTCCAAGAGTTCTATGTGCAACATGGGGCCAGCATCACCTACAACGGAGAGTTGCTGCAGGCAGTCAAGACCTTTGCAAGGTTCAGAGCACATCTGGCCCTGGTAGCTACTATAATCATGATTTTTGGCAGCCACAAGACAGCCATGATGCATCATTTATTTTTTGCCACTTCCTGCAGCTTTAAGGATCTTAGTTCCACAACCAGGTATTGAACCCCGGCCCCCAGCAGTGAAAGCGTGAAGTCTTAACGATCAGACCGCCAGGAAACTCCCGAAGACAAATTTTTAAACCAAAGAATTTATAGACACAGCTAATGGTGACTGCCTATTGAAAGGGAAAATGAGGGGCTGTGATGGGAAAGAGACTTTTCACTGTACATCCCCTGGTATTACTTGATTAAAAAAAAATGTATAGATTATTTTAAAAGAAAACATTTTAGGACTGCAGGACTTCTTATAAATGACTTTCGTATCTCAAGAGAGGATACGGTCAGCTTTTTAACTAAGTGAACATTTCACAAATGTAAATTTAATTCTTATCAACGTACTCAAACCACACTAGAATCTTTAATTCTAACAGCTAAGGCTTTTGTATTTGAACTGTAATACAAAACCAAAATTTGGGGACAACCCATGTCAGAAAAAAATCCTATTCAAGCATTCATGTCAAAAACAATCTCAGAAATAGGAGAGCAGCTTCTAATTATGCATCATATTTTCATAAGCTGTTCTCACTGGCAGGGGTGGTAAACCACAGCCTGGGGGGTGCTAAACCCAGCCAACTGCCTGTTAGTTTGTCTTTTGAATTAAAATTTGTACTGAGATCATTGAAGATCCATGTATAGTTGTAAAGGTTACAGGGAGAGATCCCTGTGTACTCTGCCCAGTGTTTCTCATAGTAACCCATGAGCTGCTTTTGTACAACCCACGAGTTAAGAGTAGTCTTTAGATTTTTAAATGGTTGAGAAATTTAAAAATATTGTGTGATGTGCAATTACATGCAATCCAAATTTCGGTGTCTCTAAAGCATCCCAGGGGCACAGCTACACACATTTCTCTAAGCACCATCCCTGGCTGCTGTTGTGTTGTCAGGCCAGAGCTGAGCAGTTGCAAGAGACTGTACGGCCTGCAAAACCTAAAATATTTCCTACCAGCTTTACAGAAAAAGTCTGCCGGCCTCTGGGCTGGAGACTAGGCTGGAGTCAGGAGAAAAATGAGTATCTGGAATAAAGATTTTTCTTTTAAAGACAAAACATTTCCAAATGCCATCTGCACCACTGATTCCCTCAGGTCTTGCTGTTAGAAGCGTCGTCGTGCAACAAGGGACAAACGCACAACTGACAGAGAGGCAGAGATAACCAGCTCCTCTCCAAACCCAGAGACGGCCATGCGTTTGGAAAGAATTACACTCAGGACATGAATTTCTTTTAAATCCAAAGGGACCATTTATCAAAACTACAAAAAAAAAAAGTGAAGGTAGACTGCTGCAGATGGATAAGCGACCACCAAGACAGCTGAGACAACCCTTTCTCTCCTAGGATGCCTGAGATGAGTAAGTACAGACGACCCTGGGCTGGATACTAGAATCGTCTGCTGTTGTTACTCATGTGTTACGCTCTCAGCCTTGGGTAAAACGCCTTCCGTGTTAGGCTGAAGCCAGTCTGCTGTGACCCTGCAGAAACAGGTGGTGCAGCGTGAGAGTGCTGGGGTGTCTGTCATGCCTTGAGAATTTCAGAATTGCCTGATGAACGTACAGCGTCTGTTTTCTCTAAGCCAACGTCCCTCGAACCAACAGGTAAGGATTGAGCCATCTTAAGAAGAGCCTGTCGGAAAAGAGCTGCACACAGGCTCTACTACAGAGAGCCCTGTTTGGCGAATCCCTTCTAATGCACGGTTTTCTTTGGGGTGGGGTGAGGCAGGCGTAAGTGTTTAACCGCTGATGCTACTAGACCTAGTAATGATGGAAATAATGGCAAGTTCCAATTTTACCAAGAAAATCAGACCCCAGAATTCCATTAGCATCAGAGGTCTTAACAAAGGAACCATGGGTAGAATTTATAAGGTCCAGGGATTTGCATGGGAAAGACAATGAATCTTATTTCACTCACCTCTAACTGAAATCGAGCACCTGTCAGTTTGGGATGTAGGTACCAGAACACAGAAGCATTGCCAGGACCAGTGACTGGGTCAACAAGAGAGACCAGTAATGTTCATATATCTCTGGTGTCAGGAAGGTCCCCTGGAGGAGGAAATGGCAACCCACTCCAGTATTCCTGCTTGGGAGATCTCATGGACAGAGGAGCCTGGCGGGCGACAGTCTGTGGGGTCGCCAAAAGGTGGGACACAAGTGCGCTCACACGCTTCCGATCTTCCAAGTTTCATGTAACATCCCGGTTGCTGTAACTATCTCGAAATAACATTTATGAGCATCTCTACTTCAAAATAAGATTGTGGTTGATTGACCCTTGAACAACATAGGTTTGAAATGCACTGGACCACGTAAGTGGTCCACACAGGGTTGTTTTTTTTCAATAATAAATTTTTACAGGACTACACCTTGCGGTTGGTTGAATCCATGGAGGAACTGTGGACACAGAAAGCCCAAGGCTGACTATAAATGACAGTTATGCTAAAGGTCTGCTGCTACAACCTTTAATATAATGCTAATTAAATGCACTTAAACCAAGAAATATTTTGATAATGATTTCAATCGTTTTCCTCTGCAAGCTTATATATTTTGCTTTATTTTCTTAAACGTCGTTCAAAGAGAGGATTCATAGGCTTGGCTGGAATGACAAAGGGGCTCATGACTCCAAAAGCAATGAAGAAAACTGGCATTAGGTCTCTCGAGCAGGTGGTGTCAGGTAAGAGGAGGAGTTCCACTCAGAGGACATGAACACAGGTCCTAATTCTGACCGCGCGCTGGACTTGGATTCTTTACCTTCATTTTCTTCTCTATTCAAACAGAAGCGGCTCAAGGTGTGAGACATGAACGAGATCCTATCCAAGTGGCCTCTGAGAGTGGCTGAGCGTGGGCTCTGGGGGCCTGACACACTGCTGGGAGTTCAAGATCAGTATCGAAGCAAAATTTGCTCAACCGTTCTGGAACCTGCCTGAGCTGGGGGAATGTAACATCAGTCATTCCTGCAATACTTACCTGCAGCATGTGGACACACAGCCCAGGGACATTTTCCAATCATCCAATAATACCCATATTCAAAATATTTTCCAAGCCAACTACAGACCTCACCATTCTTGCAAAAGATCGTGTCCTTTTCCGGCCTCGACACTTAGAACTCAAATGGCTCCCTCCCCAATCCCCCCACTTCTGCCGGTGGAAGACGCCGCCTGAGCTGCAAACAACACACAAACACGGGGGTCTGCACGCGTGGGCCTGACCTTCCTGTACCAGCTGCACTGAGCAGCTTTAACTTTTCCGAAAGTCAGCTTTGTTCGTCACAAATGCAAATGGCATTCATTGTAACATCTGAATGGAATCGTGCAGGGAAATTCTAGACCATCAGAGGTTAAAGTGTCTGCCTGCGGTGTGGGAGACCTGGGTTCAATCCCTGGGTTGGGAAGATCCCCTGGAGAAGGAAATGGCAACCCACTCCGGTACTCTTGCCTGGAGAATCCCGTGGACGGAGGAGCCTGGTAGGCTGCAGTCCATGGGGTCCCAGAGAGTCAAGACACGACTGAGCGACTTCACCTTCTTTCTTTTTTTCTATGATTCATGGTGCTTTTTCCCTCCTATCTGGAGCCCTGGCTGGCCGACTCCAGACAGGAGTCTTGGTCACAAAGGTTGAGACCTTTTCTGTACCAGTAACTGGCTCCCTTCCGAGGCATCCTTCCTTTCCTCACAGGACTGGCTATGTAATTTGGGTTTGATGCAAAATGCAAACTCAGGACCCCTGGTTCAAAAACTAAGAATTACAAAACAGCATCAGCAGAGTGGGTACCCGAGTGTGGGACCCTCTGGGACCGTATAGGTGGCAAACATCCGTGAGGAGAGCCCTGCTTCTTCACTGGGGCAGCTGTTCCCACTGGCTGCACGTCAGGACCACTTGCACAACCTCCCCTGCAGAGGCAGATTCCAATTACCTAAGAGCTTCCCACATACTTCAGCCCGGAGCAGTTGAGACCCACCAGACCAGAGTGACAGAAAACCTTGGAAGGACTCCATGAGCCAGTATCACAAAGAGCAGCAGAGGAAGCCCCAGTGAAGTCCTGATAAAACAGACACATTCCTATGTAGAATATCTTGGGTGTTCAAGGCCGATGTCAGGTGTCTTATAGCAAAGTCATCTCCAGCTTTCACAAGAACGCTGCATGACTGCTCAGGGGCAGAGGACACGCGTGACCCAGCATCTCCTTCCAGGTTTTAACTCGGCAGAGCTATTCTAGCACCATGATTTCCCAGCACACTTTGCAACAGCCATGGCGTATGACCAGCCAGGTAGCAGGGGATGGAAACAGAAGCTTATGTGCAACCTTCCTGCGGTGCTAGGGGGAGGCCTCCTCCTACCCTGGCTGGAGCTTCAGTTGCCACCATTTGGGACCACGTGTTGCAGATATGGGGTGGGGTGGGAAGTAAGACAGAAACCATGATGCCCAAAGTCATAAGGTCACAGTACTAATTCTTGGTTATCCCCATGCTCCAGCTCTGACAAAATAAATGAGAAAGACACAGGTGAGCTAATTTTTGCTTTGCTGTTTTAAACCTGTTGACATTATCATTAAGCCAAATGCCTGAAATGGCCCATTTTACAGATAAGCGAAAGGCTTCCTAGGTGGCTTAGCGGGTAAAGACTCTGCAACACAGAAGACTGGGGTTCGATCCCTGGGTTGGGAAGATCCCCTGGAGAAGGCAATGGCTACCCACTCCAGTATTCTTGCCTGGGGAATCCTGTGGACAGAGGAGCCTGGTGGGCTACAGTCAATGAGGTTGCAAACAGTTGGACATGACTGAAGCGACTGAGCACTCCGTGAACAGACAAGCAAACTGAAAATCCGAGGTACAAACTCTAGCTGGGTGTCAGCCACACAGTAATGCCAGAAGCAGGGCTGTTCTGACCCCTTTCCACCTCAACCCCGACGCCTTTTGACAAAAGAAGGCTCCTTTTGGATGAGTCTGTCATCGCCCTACTCAGCTCAGCTTATTACTCTAACAAAATATACAGTTTAAAATTGGAGAGCCAGCCCAGTTCTTTGCTTAAAAATGTGGACTCAGGAGCTACTCTGCCTAGGACTGTTCTAGAAGTTCCATCACCCTCATGCTTCAGTTTCTGTATCTGGACAAGAGGCAGGGACGAGGGTGAGGCGGTTGGGGCACACCCCTTCAGTGCAAACGGAAAGGGGTGCCCAAAATCTCACTGATCAAGGAAAGTATTTTAATGAATTTTTCTAAAAACCAAACACAGAAAATCCACAATGAACAAAAACATCACAGTCTTAAAGACAGGACCACGTCCTGCCTTCATCCCCAGGCTAACTTCTAATAAAACAAACAAAAAAAACCCAACAAAGCAGCTGACCTGTATGCCATAGTTTGCCAATTTAAAAAACAGATTGCTTTAAAACATGTGATTGCTGAGTTTTGAGTGCCCTAGGCCAGTGCCTTCCTCGTCTCAACCCAGCTCCAGCTCTGGATAGCAACTGACAGAAGGAGATGAGTCAAGGCAGGTCAAGTTCTTATCACAGTGCCTGGCTCAGAGTAAGGACTCACACCAACACAGCAGCAGGAATTGAGGCTCATTCTTTTTAAAAAATTAAACACAAGGACAAACGAACTCATGCTCCACAGTGTTTAGAAGGCAGCAGGAAGTCTTAAGCAGAGGAAAGCAAGAGGGTTTCTCCTTGATTTTTTAATTCTTCACTGGACATTTTATAGCTGCACTGAATAGACATCCAAAGGACTTAGCAGTTCCCAGTCCCTAACTTCCCTGGTAGCTCAGCTGGTAAACAATCTGCCTGCCATGGGGGACACCTGGGTTCGAGAGATCCCCTGGAGAAGGGACAGGCTACCCATGCCAGTATTCTTGGGCTTCCCTGGTGGCTCAGATGGTAAAGAATCTGCCTGCAATGCAGGAGACCTGGGTTCGATCCCTGGGTTGGGAAGATCCCCTGGAGAAGGAAAAGGCCACCCACTCCAGTGTTCTGGCCTGGAGAATCCCATGGACAGAGAAGCCTGGTGGGCTACAGTCCATAGGGTTAGAAAGAGTCGGACATGACAAAAGCAACTTAGCACACATGTACACAACCTGGAATTTAACCTCTCTCTGCAAGGAGATCCAACCAGTCCATCCTAAAGGAAATCAGTCCTGAATATTCATTGGAAGGACTGATGCTGAAGCTCCAATACTTCGGCCACCTGATGCGAAGAACTGACTCATTTGAAAAGATCCTGATGCTGGGAAAGATTGCAGGCAAGAGAAGGGGACAACAGAGGATGAGACGGTTGGATGGCATCACCGACTTGATGGACGTGAGTTTGACCAGATTCAGGGGGTTGGTGACGGACAGGAAAGCCTGGCGTGCTGCAGTCCATGGAGTCGCAGAGAGTCAGACACGACCGAGTGACCAAACTGAACCTATGTCTTGCATGAAACTGTACTGGCATAAAGGGACCCCAGGAAATTTGGCATTCTGTGTGTTTGTCCTGCGTTTTGACATATTACCTTATTGCTTGCACTCAACAGCCCAGGTCAGGAATCAGCAAAGACGGCCCTCCAAATCATGGCCTGCTTTTTGTAAATAAGGTTTTATTGGCACACGGCTATATCCATTCACTTACCTGTTATCTTCAGCTGCTTCGATGACAACGGCAGAATTGAGTGATTGTGCTACGGAGGTGAACACAGTTGAATAGAGACCGAGGCTAGCCAAGTCCAGGATATGTCCTGTCTGGCCCTTTACTGAAAAGGTTCACCAGCCCCTGGTCCACGTGATGTCAAACTGCAAACGTTCATTAATCAACGCCCCCTTTGAGGTCCATGTGCACCTTGCAAAACAGAGCTGGGTGCAGAAACCAATTCAGGGCCTCTTAACTACTGTGGCTGTTTCCAGTTTCATTTGGTGATAGCTGTATATTTTAAGTCTCATCCTCATTTCATAGAGTTTTGTTGGAACACAGTCTGGCTAATTTTGTGAAGAGAGTTTAGTCATGGAAAAGCCCTTATGGCTTCATAAAGCCTCAAATACTATCTGGTTCCAAGCTTTTTGCTAATCTCCACTCTACTGGGGGTCCAAATTTGCTAGGTGATACCAGTGTGGATCCAAGACCCTTGAATGCCCATACAGCTGTGGAAAAAAAAAGCCTTCTAAAGAGGCTGATATTGTCCCTGTTTCTCTGAAGAGCTTCGACACCAGAAGTACAAGGAACGTTTATACGATTTCAATCTATGGGTTCCCACTTGAAAGGTCAACAGCCCTTCTGTTACCAGAAGAGAAACACAGATAAGACTCATGACAAACAGCAAAAGGTGACAATAGAATCTGTACAATGCACCAGCAACCAGGAATGAAACACTTCTGAACGACCGAAGATAGCTCTAAAACAAAAAAGGATTAATTCTCTCTGCCATCGTTTCTGTCTTTTCTTCTTACTCATTATCACTTGCCTTGAGCCAAATGGAATCAGATGTGTTCAAAGTAACCTTCTAAAATAAGCTCTGTGTCTCTCTTTCATAAGTGAAATAGTCACCTTTACAATCTATTAAAGTTTTGTGTTCGCATCCCTGTTCCTAGTTTATCAAAAACAATGGATCTGCTCAGTGTTTCAAAGGCCCAGATATTGAGCCTGATGAGAGCACACAAGAATCTGTATTAAACAAAGACTGTATCTGAAGAAAAGAAGAAAGACACTTTGCATAAATTATATATCTGCTGGCATTCCAAGACCTCTTAAGTTTCCGTCAAGTTAAATGTCCATTTACAAGAGGCTTGGGATTTCCCTTATTTGTTGGTTCAGCAAACATCAAGTGCTTACGATGATGAAAGACACTAGTCCCAGGCTTTTCCACGCATCGCCACGTCCCACAACGAAGCCCAGGACCCACTGGGCCCCTGCTCCCTTTTTATCAACAGATAGACAAATCTTGAATTTCACAACACAGTTACTGGCTGAGCTAGTGTTAGCTTGATCTCTGGCGCCACCTACAGATCAAACTGCATTTTGCTTCACTGCGGCACGAAGACGCTCAGGAATCCTAGGTGCCTTTACAGTGAAATTACCACCGGGTGGAGGGCCCTGGAGAAGCCCACAGTGATAGACCACAAAAATGGAGCGTCCCTCCGACACCATTCTACAGACGAGCTTGCCTTTTTATTATAAGACAACAGATAAAAGGAACCACACACAAAACATATAAGGCGGATTACTCTTAGGAACCACCACCCAGGTTAAGAAGTAGAACTTTTCCGGCCACCCCAGACCCTCCACATACCCCGACATCCCCTTAACCTGCTCTACGGATCAGTGTAGTGTTAGATTTTCAACGCGGTGTAATTCGTTTGTTTCGTAATCCCATCAGGGGCGATCAGTCTCAGAACTGGAATCCATCGTGAAGGAACTATCCCTATTGGATAGAGCAGTGCTCCGTGGACCCCCGATCTTGGAACCGAGTAAACCTGCTTAGACGATGCTTGGAGGGAAGACAGATACCCGGGGTGAGGTTGGGGGAGGCGTCTCCACAGGGCTGCCGTGGCGCCTGCCCTCACGCCACGGTGACTGCAGCCATGGCCTCTGCGAGCCTCAGGGTGGAAGCAGGCGTCCCCGGAGCGGGGGAGTCCAGCCTGGCTTGAGGGCTGGGCAGCGGCGTGGCGTCCGGAGATCCGGCCGGCTGACCACCCTCTCTGCGGGGGCTAGAGGCACTGGCTGGATTCCAGGGGCGCCTCGAGCTGCCCGACGGAGACCAGCGCGCCCAGCTGCCCGGGGGCGCTGCTCTCGGGCGGGAAGGTGACCAGGCCCGAGCTCTGGTTCTCACCGTGGTCGCTGTGCTGCTTCCGGTGGCACCGCAGCGAGTCGTCCCTGACGAAGGCCGCCCCGCACGTCTCGCAGCGGAAGGCCCTGTGCGTCACGATCTTGGCCACAGGCGGCCCGCCGCCCTCCCGCGGCCCCTCCCGGCCCGGCGGGGCCCGGTTCTCCGTTCGGGCCTCGTCCCGGTGCGCCTTGTCAATGTGCTTGGCCAGGCTGCTGGGCCGCTTGGTGTCGAAGCTGCAGAAGTCGCACTTGAAGGGCCGGTCGGGGCAGTGCACGCGGCTGTGCACGCGCAGGGCGGCCGCGCTGGAACACGAGTAGCTGCACTCGGGGCACTTCTCGGGGTGCTCGGCCTGGTGCAGCCGGCTGTGCTCCAGCAGGTCGGCCCGGTCCCGGCCCTGGAAGGCGCAGTGCAGGCACTTGAAAGTGTGCTTGATGCGGATGTGCGACTTCAGGTTCGCCTTCATGGTGCAGCGGACGTCACAGAACTCGCACTTGAAAGGCTTCTCCCCCGAGTGCACGATCATGTGCCTTTTCAAGTCCGAGCTGATTTTGAACTTGGCGCTACAGAGCCAGCACTGGAAGGGGGTGTCCCCTGGCAACGGGAAGGTGCGTTTCCATTAGAGCAGGCAGGCAACACCGAACTCCCCCCAAACATGCGTTCAGAATGCCTGGTGGCAGGTAGCTGGGTCTTTAAAACTCCAGTTCCTTGTCGCCTCCTACCACCACCACTTGCGAACACTGTATTAACTCACAGCAATCCCATGTCTGAGTACCACTCCCACTTTAACAGATGGAGTAACTGAGACTCAGACAGGTCACATTATTTGACCATGGCCAAACAGCATCATGGCATCCACATCCACCCTCTTCATGACACTTCAGGTTCAGATCTAAACTCAATTGACATTCCAGATGTGGACACAGAAGGAAGATGTATGGTTATGTGATACAAAACTGTTTATAATCGAGATTTATAAACATGCTCACTTTGGTGTTTGGACTTCCCCTGTGGCTCACACAGTAAAGAATCTGCCTGCAACGTGGGAGACCTGGGTTCGAAAGACCCCCTGGAGAAGGGAATGGCAACCCACTTCAGTATTCTTGCCTAGAAAATTCCATGGACAGACGAGCCTGGCAGGACTACAGCCCATGGGGTTGCAAAGAGTCGGACATGACTGAGCAACTAACACTTTTACTTTTCACTTCGTCTTTAAGTTGTATTATTACATCAGTTAAGTGGCTTGTATTAAAGTTTTGCAGTTTCACACTGACAGACTGAATTTTATTTATGAAATTAACCCATGAATATGGCAGCAGGAGCAGAAGACAAATTATGAAATGCCATAGCCTCCTCTGTACTCCCTGGAGGGATAGCTAAGGAGTTTAGTTCTTTGGAGGCTCTTTAAACATCCCTGTCAGTTGATTATAGGCAAAGATGAGACTGTTACATATCCTACACAACCATCCTTTCCCCAAACTTCTCCTGCATTCTGTTGGTTGTGATTTTGACTCATCTAGCATCACTCTCTCGGAGAAGGCAATGGCACCCCACTCCAGTACTCTTGCCTGGAAAACCCCATGGATGGAGAAGCCTGGTAGGCTGCAGTCCATGGGGTCGCTAAGAGTCGGACATGACTGAGCAACTTCCCTTTCACTTTCATGCATTGGAGAAAGAAATGGCAACCCACTCCAGTGTTTTTGCCTGGAGAATCCCAAGGACGGGGGAGCCTGGTGGGCTTCCATCTATGGGGTCGCACAGAGTCGGACATGACTAAAGCAACTTAGCAGCAGCAGCATCTCTCTCTAAAATGAGTATTAGCTTCAATGTTTAGTCCACCAGCCTGAGAGGTTTAAGGATGCCTTTCTCTTTGCCACACTACCTCTCCTTGCTTGAGAAACGGCTTTATTTCACTTAATTTCCTCACTTCTCTTTTCTTCCTGACCTTGTCAGAAACCAGACTTCTATCTTCTGATTGTCAGTTCTCCAGCTTTCTTTCTGCTCTCTGAAAAGCTGGACCTTACAGCCAGCAACCCCAGTTTCAATTCACACTGCTTTGCTCTGACGACCGTTTCTAATAGAACTCCTGGATGCAACGTTCCTGCCAGTGGGTAGATACCAATGACAACTAAAAAATTCTGGTAAGTTATGCAAGTACTCTGTTGTCTCCAGGATTTTTATTTGTTAGACTTGGCATTTCATACCTCTTATTTCCTGTGGATGACACTTCACAGTTAGGAAGAGGAGATCGGTTTAAGGACGAGACATTAGGTGGGTTTTACCTGTTACTCGACAGTTTGGGCCATCATGCCAAGAGGCTTCAGCTGCTCCTCTGACCTCTGCAGCCTACATCAGTTCCATGTTCAGAACACCCAAGGCAGTCAGACGCTGGCTGCAAAGATTAGCTCCCAGCTCTTTGGCTGCCTCCCACTTGTCTGCTGGGACACAGGTTTCTTGACTTAATTTTGGATGTCAGTATATGCCGGTCTGCTTGCCATTTGCCATGAATTCATTGGAAATTCTAATTTTCTGACTGTCCTTATGGGCTTCTCAATCTCCCTTTTTCTGCACTGTGATGGGTTGGTTGGTTCTATCTCCTTATTTTAACACGGTCTCACACAGGGAGGGAAAAGCTTTTCTGCAAAGCCTAATTTCTAGATGTTTGTGATTACTTTCAGGTAATTTTGCTACATGTTTCTCTTTTATTGGAGTATAATTGCTTCACAATGTCATGTACAACAGAGTGCATCAGCTGTATGAACACATATATCTCCCCCTCTTCAGCCTCCATCCCACCCTGCTCTTCCCACTCCTCCAGGCCAACACAGAGCACCAGCTGAGCACCCTGTGCTACACACCAGCTTCCCACTAGCCAGCCGTTTCACACGTGGCTACGTGTTTCTGAATTAAGCCACACAATCAGAGTTGACGTTGAATGACAAACACCTAGTTTATTCATCAGGCTTTTATTGAGATGCACCCTTTGCTTCTTGCGTGCTGAATTGGATAATCGCCCCCAGCTGTATTCTGCGCAGGCAAGTTAGAAAACTCAGCTGTCAGACTTCCAGTGTTTCACTAGAAGCTGTCTTCCCAGTGGGAGAAACCACACCCTTCATATCAACAGAGAAGCTCCAGTTTCCTTTACTCACAGCCTGGAGTCATTTCCGTTGCCTGTGCTTTAACTAAAGCTGAGGGGTCAGAGACGCAGAGGCCTGGGACTTACCTGTGTGGGAGCGCAGGTGCACGGTGAGCTGGCTGGAGTTGCGGCTGGCGTAGGGGCAGAGCTGGCACTTGTAGGGCCGCTCGTCCGAGTGGATGCGCAGGTGCTTCTTGAGGCTGCTGCTGTCCACGGCCGCGTAGTCGCACAGGTGGCACTTGTGGGGCTTCACGCTGGTGTGGCAGCGCATGTGCATGGTCAGGTTGTCCTTCCGGCTGAAGCACTTGTCACAGAACTCGCACTTGTGCGGCTTGTCTCCTGCAAACACACAAGCAAGAGTCACGGCTTCAGGGGTTTTGTCCACCAGGACGCCGGCAGAGAGATCCAACCCAGAAGGCGGTCTGAGTCCCGGGCTCTGCCGTTTCCTTCTGACCAAACGCCCGGAGACAGGAAGACACGGAGGTCTAGACAAGCACCGTGGAACAAGAAGGTGTGCTGTTCCATTCGTGGCTCAGAACTTCTGCAGACTCCCGAGGAGCAGAGATAAAATCAGGCTGAAAGGACGTCAGAGGCCAAACCTTGTTTGGGAAAATGAGAGCTTTCTTAGAAGCAGTCAAGATCGGAGGGTGCAGGTGGCAGGGGGCAGATCTGGAACGGCTTTCCGGCTCCCTAGCTGATGAGCCACCCGGAGGACAGTCAGGGTGACTCTTCCCTTACTTGTGCTAAACCACAAGCAGCAGAGGCACCTACCCTCCCGGGCTGTTAGGGAGGGAGGCTGCTTAGGCTGGAGAAGCATCGCCGAGGTTCCAAGCACGTGGAGGTTCCTGGAGAGCAGAGAACCCCATGCCCAGAACGTCACCACCAAACTGCATTCTTCCTTCTCCCATGACGACTCCAAACAGATCACATCCAAACAAAAACCTACCCAGAAACCCACTGCTCAGGGAAAGCCAGGACCGGAAGGCATGCCCAACCCAAGAACCCAGACTCAGAGAAAATTCTTTCAACACCAAAACCAGATATGGGTCTTTAGAAGGCTGCTTTGGGTTGTGTGAGGCTTGGGGGATCATTGTTTCTTGATAAGGGATTGAACTAGGGCCCCTGGCAGGGGCAGTGCTGGGTTCTGACCACTGGACTGCTGGGGGATTCCTCAGACATGGGTCTTAAGATGGCTCAATTAGAGGCAGGGTGGGACAATGTCTGAAGCCTAGGAATGATGACATCCTAAAGCTTTCAGGAAAAAAAAAAGGCCCAGATGAGCATACAACTCCTCAGACAACACAGGATGGTTGCAGGATGGGAAGAGTACCTGCAGAGTTCCACAGAAATTACTGAAATAAAACCCCGTACTTGAACTCGCTTCCCTGGTGGCTCAGCTGGTAGAATCTGCCTGCAGTGCTGGAGACCTGGGTTCGATTCCTGGGTTAGGAAGGTCCCCTGGAGGAGGGCGTGGCAACCCACTCCAGTATTCTTGCCTGGAGAATCTCATGGACAGAGGAGCCTGGCAGACTGCAGTCCATGGGGTTGCAAAGAGTCAGACACGACTGAGCGACTGACAGACACACTTGAACTCGCATTCAATGGGAAGAGAAAATAAGCTAGCTGACAGATGACACAAGGCGTCACACGGAACCGTGTGCATCAGAACAACAACAAAAAGGAACCGGATAAGACGTGGGATATAAGTAAGGAAATGGGAAGGACTGCTTTCAAACCAGAAAAGAGAAGCAAGCATAAAAAAAGGGGCACAACAGAACAGAAAATAAAGTAATAGTCACACTAAACATTTAGTACAAATGGATTAAATTTCCTGTTAAAAACGTCAATTACATTTTTTAAAAAGTCAGCTTAATACTCTTGAAAGGGGAAAGTGTCAGTCGTTCAGTCATGTCCTGGGCCCACAGGCCCATGGGCTGTGGCCGGCCAGCCTCCTCTGTCCATGGAATTCTCCAGGCAAGAACAACTGGAGTGGGTGGCCATGCCCTTATCCAGGGGATCTGCCAGATCCAGGGACTGAACCCAGGTCCCCTGCATTGCAGGCGGATTCTTTACTGTCCGAGGTACCCAAATAAAAATGAAAGAGAAGTAGAGAATGATACACAGTGTTCCAGGAAAGTGCAGAAATATCAGTATTAGGCAAAGCAAATCATGGTAAAAACCACTACAGATTTCATATGGAAGAGACAAAACTCACCAAGTAGATGTGAATCAAACTTATGAAACTAACATGGTTTCACAAAAGGTTTTTCAAGGAAAACTGTAGGACATATTTTAAAACAACTTCTGCTTAAGAGTCACAATCAGATTACAAACTCTTAAGAGATGGACAGTGAGAGCTCCACGTTATCAAAACCCAGGGCCTAATCACTTTTCAGAAGAATCTCTGAACTTCAGTTCCAAAGGCTGAAAGCAAGTGAACCGCATGCAACTCGAGAAACTAGGAGAAACGGAACTTCTCTGGTGGTCCCAACGCCAGGGGCCCAGGTTCGATCCCTGGTCAGGGAACTTGACGCCTCATGCTGCAATGAAAACCAAAGAGTCCACGTGCCACAGCTAAGACCTGGCAGTCAAATAAATACTAAAAAAAAAAACCAAAAAAAACCACCAAAAAACCAACTAGAAGAAGTGAAGACAGACAGCGCTTGATCAATAAAAACAAAAGAATGGCTATTAAAAAGGGAGGTTTGCTTGAAGAAAAGATACCAGTAGACCAGTATTTTCAATGTTGCCACTACAACCGTTTGGGGCCAGGTAATTCTTGGCTGTGCCCTGTCTTGTGCATTGTAAAATGTTTAGCAGTATCCCTTTCCCCTCCCCCACAAGATGCCAGCAGCACCTTCCTCTCCAGTTCTGAGACTCAAAAACGTCTTCAGATATTACCAAACATCCTGGGGGGAAGGGGACGGCACTGTACCTGGTTACGATCCATTTTAATAGACACTGGAAAGAAGGGACAGATAGATCAACTTAATCATGACTGTTAAGTCAGACTTTACCCCAGCCAATTTCTGTGCATGTGTGTGCTTAGTCGCTTCGTCGCGTCTGACTCTTTGCGACCTCATGGACTGTGGCCCACCAGGCTCCTCTATCCATGGAATCTCCAGGCAAGAACACTGGAGCGGCTAGCGATTCCCTTCTCCGGGGGATCTTCCCCACCCAGGGAAAGAACTTGTGTTTCCTGCTTCACACGTGAATGCTCCATCGTCTGAGCCACCAGGGAAGCTGACAATCAATTATGACGACTCAATAAAATGGCTATGTCCAGGAAGATACAAAATTACAGTCTGAATTGAGAAAGAAAACAGAGCAATAACAAATTTAGAAAAACTGCTATGTTAGAGACGTGCCCCAAGGCAAACTGTTTTTTGCACAAATATCTGCTATCCTTCTCAGGAGAATTAGGCTGCATGATCCCATCACTGTCGGGCTGGACATGGGACTGGCTCTGCACAATGGAGAGGAGCAGACGTTAAGAGCCAGTATCTTGGGAGTTCCCGGGTGGTCGAATGGTCAGGACCCAGCACTTCCACCAGGGGCTAGAGGTTCAATCCCTGGTCTGGGAACTAAGATCCCGCAAGCCATGTGGCACGGCCAAAAAAGCCCCAAACAAAAAACCAAGAGAGCAAGTGTCTGGTTGGCTACACTTGCTTCTCTTGTTCAAGATGACCTGTAACATACCAGATCAGGGGTTGAGTTTGGTTTTTTGAACTATGTTTCAGGTGTACAACATACTGATTCACCGTTTTAAAAGTTCTATTACACTATGGTTATTATAAAATATTGGATTTATTTCCTGGGAAGAGCAAGGATTCTTAATTTGGGCCCTGTGGGTAAAATTTAAGGAGTTCCAGACCTTCTATGAGAAGGGATTAAGTTTTTATCTCCTTTATCGCTAACTGGAATTTACCATTCCCGTACATTCCGAGAACTCATTCCTCTTATAAGAACTGCAGGTTCATACCCTTCAATGGCTATCTCCCCATTTCTCAAACTGAATTCATAGAAACAAGGAGTAAAATGCAGTTTCGGGGTCAGCGGGTCTGGGATTCTGTGTTTCTATTGAGCTCCCAGGTGGCGGTAACCTTTCGGTCTGTACCACTCTTCAAGACTCCCCTGGTGGCTCAGATGGCAAAGCGTCTGCCTAGCATGCGGGAGACCTGGGTTCTCTCCCTGGGTTGGGAAGATCCCCTGGAGAAGAAAATGGCACCCCACTCCAGTATTCTTGCCTGGAAAACCCTATGGACGCGGGAGCCTGGTGGGCTACAGTCCATGGGGTTGCAGAGAGTCGGACACGACTGAGCAACTTCACTTTCACTCTTCAGGAAAGCACGGGTAGTCTATTAAAATACTTCACAACGAACACTTCGATAGCATCTGTACTTAAATATAGTTTACTGTGATTTTATTATGTTTAAAAATATTATTCTGGGAGGGCTCTGTAAGCTTCACAAAATTGCCAGGAGTCCACAGCAGGAAAAAAGGGTTAAGAACACCTTTAGCTGGCGTGTTCCAGACAGGCTGCCTCCCCAGCTGGGTCCTGGAGGGGAGACCACAAGGCTTGGGGCTGCCACTGACTCTGGGGACACGGGGCTCAGCGGAGCTGGCCTCCGCGGCCACTGAGATGGACATCATCATTACAGCCTAGTCCATGCACTCTCCAGACTCTGGGAAAAGAAAGTCGTAAACGGAGTACTGTGGTCACGTTCTACCCAATTTTCCAGCAAAAGTGTTTCCGTGTTCAATTGTTTAATAGCAGAGGGAAAGAAAAAAATGTCTCAACTCACTTTAGAACGGATTAACCCTGAGATCAACACCAAGTGATGAAATACAGAGTGGGATAAAACAAACATTGGAAGACAATGTCCTTTATGAGGTTAAACGCCAATTATCTTAAGTGCAAAACATTTGAAATTCAACCGTCACTTGTTTTTTATGCTTTAATAGCTAAGTTGTGTCCAACTTTTTTGCTGTTCCAAGGACTGGACCCCACCAGGTTCCTCTGCCCATGGGATTTCCCAGGCAACAATACTGGGGTGAGTTGCCATTTCCTTTTCCAGGGGATCTTCCTGACGCAGGGATCAAATCCACGTCTCCTGTGTCTCCTGCGTTGCAGGTGGATTCTTTACCACTGAGCCGCCTGGGAAGCCCCTCAACTATCATTCTTGATGGAGAAACCCAAAGCCAAACAATACACATCCAAAGACCCAAACCAACTTCCGCAGGCTTGGAATAAAAACAAAAACTTCTCAGACATGACAAAATGATTTCCACAAGGATTCTAAGGACTTGAACCACAAATGGTGGTTAAAAAAAAAATCCAAGTAACTCCCTGGCAGTCCAGTGGTTAAGACTGGGTGTTTTCACTGCCAAGGGCCTGGGGTCGATCCCTGGTTGGGGTGCTAAGATCCCATAAGCTGCTCTTGCAGAGAGCCAAAGCAGGGGTGGGGAATCAAGGTATTTCATTAGAGTTGGGAGTAAGATTCGGATGGTTTGCTTCACCACTACTCTTCAACTCTGACCCAGAGCACCAAGGCACTCTAGATCGAGCAGAAAGACAAACACGATTTGCATATGACAATCTACCAGGGCAATTCAAAAGCATAAACTTGACCTACGAGAGTACACAAGGCAGCCAGGGGCCGGGAGAGAACATGCAAAACTTCTCTGGAGCGCGTTCTGCCGCTGACAGCACTCTAAGAAGTTCCCACACCCCCCATCGCTCCCCCACCCTTCATCCCCGGCTTCTCCCTGAAGAGAGCCACATCCTGACCTGGGCGGTGGGGCGGCCCGGGGTGGCAATGCTTGAATTAAGTGCCGTGTTTCCTGATTCACAGTCTTAATTGAGTACTTTTCAGCTAGCCCACTCTGAGGAAAACACAGTTCTTGTGCTTCTTTTGTACTTTATTCCTGTGGGCTTTTCATCTGAATGTTGGCACTTCTGTTTGAGTGACTGCTTGCTCAGATCCTTTTCTATGGGTGCCATCACTGACTTGCAGGCATCCTTGTGTGTTCAGAAGATGAACTCTGCCCCATGTTGCAAATTTCTTAACTTCTTGATGATGTCTCAGTGGAAGTTTTAACTTTAGTCATAATGATGTCTCAGTGGAAGTTTTAACTTTAGTCATAATGTCGTCTTAGTGGAAGTTTTAGCTTTAGTCATATTTAATCTGTCTTCTTGGTGGACTTTGCTAATTGCGTTTACCTGTCTATTTTCAGCATAAATTTGTCCTCCTATATTTCCTAGTAAGTTATAGACTTTAACTTATTTAGTATATCTGGAATTTGAATGATAAATTTCCCTATTAAAGATGTCAATTGCACTACAAAAAGTGTGCTGTAAACCAAAATACTCGGCTGCCTTGACAGCAAGTGCCTGAGGGGTGGCTGCACCGGCGCTTCCCTACGCTGGACTGTGTTGACCTGAAAGAACTAAAAAAACCACGGGTATTTCAGAGTTGGTGTTTGGCAGATGTTTCCTTAAATGTGAACTAAGTGAGCCAGTCACGTCAAGGAAAGTTACTGACAATACTGGGATGATAACTTTTGGATTCTAGACAGTCTGGATTGCAAAACATATATCCCTCACTGTCCCAGGCCTGCAGCATCCTAGCTTTAGGTATTTCTACTGAGATTCATAATTAAACATGATTTTTCTCCTACAGTACAATGCAATGGATCAACATTTGGAAGAATTACAGAAGTTGGCAAAAGCCATATTTTCCCAAATGACTGGTGTATGACTGTCAAACCAAGTATGGTTTGGAGAGCCAGTCAAGCATAAGTAAGGGCCATTCAAAGCTGAAAACAGACAAATGGAATTTAACAAGTTTGAAAAATTTATGGAAATGACTGCAAATTCTATACAGCAACTAATATTTAACAAACTACCCTTTGCTGTATTCTGGTGTAGCATTACCTGAAAAGACTATCGAAATACTCCATTTCCAATTACATTATGTGAGCAGCCAGATTTTCCTCTTACATTCCAACCTAAGGAACACACAGCAATAGACTGGACTGGGATACAGGGGTGAGAGTTCAGCTAAACCATGAAATAAGACATGTTTGCAGATGTATATACACTGTTACTTGCTTTGTTTTGGAAAACAGTCACTTCTCACAGAAGTGTTCATATATAGTGGGCTTACTGTAAATTTATTCATTTAAAAGTAAAAGTTTTGGTTTTAACTTCTAATGCAGTAACTGTCAATTAAAAAATTCTTCGGGGGATCTTCAGGTTTGAAGCGTAAAGGATCTCAAAACGGTGGTTGGAAAATCAATGTTCTACCCATTTGGCAAAGGTCCAGCTTCCGCCTCAAGCGCCCCCTGCACACACTGCCACCCCCACCTCCCTCTCACAGCTGCGCTGAGAGGCCATGTGGTCTACATGTGAGCTCTTTTTCTTGGTAACAGAACCGTCTCTTTGTAGCTGGGCACTTGCCACACAGATTCAAGACTTCAAGCTCCCGGACTTCATTTCCACAGCTAAGAATCGCCACGCCACTAAGTTCTGGCCAATCGGGCATCAACTGAAATGACGTGTAACTTCCAGGACGCTGCCTTTAAAGGTAGGACTCAGTAAAGAATCCGCCTGCAATGCAGGAGACCCAGGTTCGATCCCTGGGTTGGGAAGATCCCCTGGAGAAGGCAACCCACTCCAGCATTCTTACCTGGGAAATTGCGTGGACAGAGGAGCCCGGTGGGCTACAGTCCCTGGGGTCGCAAAGAGTCGGACACGTCTCATCAACTAACGCAAGCCATCTGAGACCACGCCAATCTTCGGGATATCCAAGCAACAACACAGGACCCTGAGTCCCTGAAACCATGGGGCTGGCCACCACACTCGCCAGCAGGACAGAAACACGCTGGCCTTCTGCAACCATGGGGAAAGACGCTACCAGTGCCCCAGGGCCCACTCCTGCTTTCCAGAGGCAGCACGGGCCTGCCCAGCATCCCCACCCCGGCGCAGGGAGCCCCGCCAAGGACACGGCCTCACCTTGGACTTCCGGATCCCCTCATGCTTTGTATCACTCCAATAAGACATTAGTCTAGCCCCCGCCCATCTCTCGAGGTCCTCCTGGTACCGTGGCCACAGGGGCCTGACAACCCGCAGGCCCCATCCTGTTCATGCGGGTTTGGGGACTGCCCCGAGGGAGCAGCACTGCCTGGTTACCCTCAGGACGGAGTCGCCCACTTTGAAGTTGCCTAACCCGGCCAACTTGATAGGGAGTCTCTCGTCTTTGTTCAAATGGCTCCTGCGGGCTGCAGGTGACTGCCATCATCCTGGCACCCCTATCTCCCGAGGCTTCACAAGGAGGCCATTCACGATCCACCCTTCCCAGGCCAAGCTGGCCCTTTGCTCTCTAGCTTCCACAGCCCACCACCCATTTCCAAGAGAGACTAGGTGTCCAGAAAGCTGTCCTCTTGACGCTGGAGCCTCGGTTTCAGCTGGGCATGTGGCTGCCCTTCTTGAAGCCATCTTCCAGCCCCGCTTCGTGCCTGGTGTGATGACTGAGTCCTGCTCATCATCCAGCTAGTCACCGGGAGGCCGCTTCAGGGGCCTGGCCTGGGGGAACCTCAGAGCCTTCCTCCCGCTTCAGTTCTCCACCAGCTGAGAGACTGAGGTCTGGAACAGCTGCCTCGGACCAGGAGACGAAGCTGTTTGTTAGAATGACAGCTATATCCCACCATCTGGGGACTACCTGGCTTCTTAAATTGTACTTGAGAAAAAGAACACTGATTGTGTTTAAGTCATTTAGTCTGGTTTCTGTGAGAGCAGAGAGATCAGTATCTCAACTCACACAGCCAGAGGGTGTCTGTAACGAACTAGACGGTGTGTCTCCGGCTTTGTGCACCGCATGGTCTTCCGTGACTATTCAGTAATCCCACTGTAGGGCCAGGAACAGTTATTTTTCATGCAGCTGTTAATATATGATGGGCTTACTCTTCTATTATTTGTAACAGCAGCCGTAGGTAACAGGCGAGCCGGGCATGACAACAGGCAGTACGCAGTTTGCAGAGCCTGCTTCTAGGTCATTCCTTTGCTCCAGGACATCTGGTTTCTCTGCATTCTCAACAGCGTGGGTGGTTGCTCAGAAGGCACCTTCCATCCAGAAGTAGCCTCACCGCTCTTACCCACGACCCCTATGGCCACAGGGCCTCTGTGCTGACCCTTCCTCTGCCCACCTCTCCAACCGCACCCCACACCCATTATGCTCCGTCCACGCCTTTGCACAGCAATTCCCTCCCCCTGGAGTCCTTCCCTCTCCTCGCCCGACTCCTCAGCCATCTTTCCTACCTGAAGAGCCTCTTCTTCCAAAAAGTCTGCCATCACCAGCTTACGACAGTCTCCCCCCGCCTGTCAGTTACCATCACTGCCTTTGAGACTCTTCAGGTCCCAGCCTCTCCCACTAGATTGCGTCCTGAGGCAGAAACGTTCTGCGTCGGGCTCACCATCATACATTCGTGTTCTCGGGCTTTTTTCCAACATGCAACTTTGGAACAAACGAACGGGTACCTACCTGTGTGGATTCTTAGGTGGCGGTCCAGATCTTTCATGCCATGCACAGTTTTGAAGTGGCAACCTAGAAAAGAAAAAACAGGTTCCCTTAACAGAACCTCAAAGAGGAAGGTACGAAGAATCTGAAATCCCGGCGAGTCAGTGCCTGAGCTCGCGTGGCCGCGCCGGGTACAGGGAAGGGGCTCAGTACATCGAGTCTACCCTTCACCTGGATAGCAGCAGTTGAAGGTCCTCTCCCCAAGGGTTGCTGTTGGTTCCTTTGACTCGGAGGGAAGAGCCGCGACAGGGGCTTTCTGGGCGTCACTGCCGTCAGCGGAGGGACAAGGTGGTTTGGGAACATCGTTATCTAGTTCCGAAGCTGAAATCGAGACAATGGAAAGTATTACTTCTCAAATATAAGCACCATGATCAGGAAGATGCCCTAGAAGAGGAAATGCCAACCCACTCCAACACTCTTGCCTGGGAAATCCCATGGACAGAGGGGCCTGGTGGGCTGCAGTCCATGGGGTCGCTGAGTCGGACACAGCTGAGCGCACAAGTCTTAGAGCAGCTTTGGGCTTATTTTACTTTCCCCTACTCCCCACCCCCCAAAAAACCCCCAAACATTACAGATTAGAAGCCATGCACATTCTGGTCTCAACCATCCTCTTCACCAACTTCCAGGAAGCAGAGGGGACAAAGGAACATGGAAATGTGCCAGGGACACGACTGCCAAGATCCAGGCTTTGCAACAGAGCCTCTCAAACGACGTGGGGGAAGACCTGGTTTGTAAAATAACTTCCAACCCACCAGGCTAGTGTTTTTAATAGAATAAACACAAAGTACGAGAAAAATGGAATAAGACAGTAAAAGCCCAAATGCTTCACATGTGACATAAAGCTGGATGTTTGCCGAGTTACTTTTAAATGTGGTTTCTGAACTTATTTTCATTCAACTCAGCAACAAGTCACAGACCACACTTCAAGTGTCACTGCTCTCCAGGTTAAAATGCCACCGTTTCAACCTGAAACGTGAAGAAAAACAAAACTAGAGACTAAAAGACTTGAGATGGTCTGCAGTATCAGGACTTTCTGGGATCCTGATTAAACATACTGTAAAATCCATTTAAGACCCCAGGATGTACCAACACCTAATGAACGTTTAAGGGAAGTTTTTAAGGCGTGAAGATGAAACTGAAGTTTTAAAGAGTATTCTAGTAGTTTGCATGCATTCACGCTCAGTCATGTCCGACTCTTCACAACCCCATGGACTGTAGCCCACCAGGCTTCTCTGTCCACAGGATTCTCTGGGCAAGGATACTGGAGTGGGGTTGCCACGCTCTCCTCCAGGGGATCTTCTAACCTAGGGATTGGATCGGACTCTCCTGCATGGACAGGTGGATTCTTTATCACTGAGCCACATGGGAAGCCGTGTTCTAGTAGTTTGGGGATGGCTATTGATTGTACATGTCTGATGTGCATCAAAATAATCCCAGGCAGGGCAATGTCTGTATGAAGAAGCAATCGGCCACTTGTAACTAGTGATTGAAACCGAGCCTCTGGTTCATGAAGTTCATCGCATAACCCTCTGTTAGCAAGGCTGACCCAGGTGTCACTGTGGTTTCTGCCAGCCAAAACGGCCAGATTATTTCATAAGGTTCCATCTAACAGGAAACTTTAAAAACGTCTATAACAAAGACCAAGTGCTCCTCAAAGACTGTAAAGTGATTTCTCTCCAAATAGATTTAAGACCCAGTGAAAAGAGGTGCTGTCAATATTTTAAGTCTGAAAAGAAAAAATGTATTAAATAGTTTATGAATTACAGCCCAGAGTCAGGGACTTTTGATCCCAGGCTTCCCAGGCGGCTCAGTGGTAAAGAATCTGCCAGCCAAGTGGGAGATGTGGGTTTGATCTCTGGGTTGGGAAGATCCCCTGGAGAAGGAAATTGCAACCCACTCCAGTCTTCTTGCCTGGAAAATCCCATGGACGGAGGAGCCTGGTAGGCTACAGTTCATGGGGTGGCAGAGTCAGATACGACTAAGTGACTAACCCACTCAGTATTCTTGCCTGGGAAATCCCATGGACAGAGGGGCCTGGTAGGCTACAGACCGTGGGGTTCCAAAGAGTCAGACATGACTCAGTGACTGAACAACAAACAACACGGAAGGTGGATTCCGCTTTCCTTGACAGGCTGGTCAAAGCAAGCCTTCTTACCATAGAAGCTGCAGAACACGCTGATGAGGGCATAGGGTTTGCTTAGTCGCGTGCTAGCTGTGTGATTACTGGCAACTTACTCAACCTTTCCGAGCTTCGGTTTACTTCGCTGTAAAGAGGCATCACTGACCCGCCTCCGAGTAAGAAGAGATGTATTATGTAAATTCCCAGCACGGCGTCCAGCCTCCATCGCATCAATGCTATCATAGGGCTTCAGCAAAAGGGCCGCAGGCGTCACATCCAAGGAGCTGCGGTGCTTGAAGCCCCTTAACAGGGACTGAACAAGGGACCCAGGCCCATGCCTTTCAACGGGGGGTCATTTTGCAACACCTGGGGACACTCTGGATTGTGACGATCGTGTGCACACGTTTGTGATGTGGCGTCTAGTGGGTGGAGGCCAGGGACGTTGCTCACCACCCAGTGATGCACGGGACCCCCCCCCGCAACACAGAACCACCTCAACTGGGGGTTAAACGGAGTCTCCAAGGCCTCACCCACGTTAACTGGGGCGGGGGTGAGCCCAGGAACGCGTTTTAAAGCACACCAACCTCATACTACTCTCTAAGCCTTTGATCTCAAGGGGTGGTCCTCAGAGCACTAACCAGCATGATCCAAGAGCCTGTTAGAGGCGCAGAACCTCGGCTCTCAGACGTACAGAATCTGCGCTTTAACAAGATCCCCAGGTGAGGCCCATGCCCATCAAGTGGGGAGAAGCACAACTCCAAGCCATAGCTTCTCAAACTACCCGCGCATCACAGTCACCTGGAGGGCTTGTTAAGGTACAGGCGGCAGGGCCTCCCCCTCTGGAGGTCCAGAGTGGAGCTGGCAGTGTTTCATTTCTAACAAGTTCCCAGCTGATGCTGCTGGTCTGGGGACCACACTAAGACTTTCTGCTGTGCGGGAAGAGAACCTGGCTCAGAGCTGCTGCTCAAGGCTGCTGGGCCAAAGTTTTCAGCGAATCAGAAAACTTGGCACGTCTGAAGTCCATCACTGTGCTTCTCAGAGGAAGGCAAAACCTTGCATTGCTTAGCAATTCACGTGTTAAGGAAAGAAAGCCATTCAACTCCTCAGGGTTTTTAATCCCACCGAAACCAAGAAGACTGGAAAGCTAAGTAGTAGGCTGTGAAGCACAGTGGTTTACGATCCTGCCTGGGAAGCCAGCTGATAAAGAATTGAATTGGAATCTGAAACTTATTAGCTGTGTGACCCTGGCTGAGTTCCTCAGTTTCCACATTTATAAAATGAGGATTTTGGTGCCCATTTCCCAGGTTTAGACGAAGATTAAACTCCTTAACATACTTCCGTAAAAGAACCTTCTGAGTCAGCACTATACAGATGCTCCTGGTTATATTCACGGATGTGCACACACACGAGCCAGCAAATTCTCAGGGAGAGGGAAACAGTTCACAGTGCTGATGGGAAGGCAGGCAGAGGGAGACTGTTGGGTTAAAGCTCTCAGAAAACCGTGCCCAAGGCTATAAAGGGGCACCCAGGCAGAAAACGGCAGAGCTTCAGAGGCGACTTCCTTCTTCCAGGAAAGGAAGGAAGGTGGGAAGCCTGCTCTCCTGAGACAGGTGCAGCTAGGGCGGAGACCCTTCTAGGCTGGAGGAGGAGGTGGGCCGCATCTGACGGTGAGAACTCAGGGTAGCACAATGGCCCTTCTAACCTTTTGAGAAACTGCTGGTGTTCTTTTGGCAAGGTTGTTTTCCTGCCTCTAGTAGCTTTTCTCTGGTAGTGACTGAAGTCTACCAACTGATCTGAGTCATTCTGTCTCCTCCAGAAGCTACATGAGTTACAAAGCCATCTGCAAATTAAGAGCAGCCCAACCTTAAAAAATGGGCTTCTGAGGTGGCTCAGTAGTAGAGAATCCACCTGCCAATGCAGGAGATGCAGGCATGTGAGTTCAATCCCTGGGATGGGAAAATATCCTGGAGGAGGAAATGGCACCCCACTCCAGTATTCTTGCCTGGAAAATCCCACGGACAGAGGAGCCCGGTGGGCTACAGTCCATGGGGTTGGAGAAGAGTCAGACACAACTTAGCGACTAAGCGCACGCACGCACGCCCAACCTTAAAAAAAAAGGGCAGGCCTCTAGCTCAGCAGAACAGACCCGAGACAAGTGCAGGGGAACATCAGTTACAGGGCTGTTTTGCTCTGCAGCGGTGGCTGGTGTTGAGGTGCCCTGGCACCCCCTAGTGCCGCACAACACAGAACACCCTCCCCAACCCCTCCAAACACAGCAAGGTTCCAGGAGTTTGCCCTCCAAGCGCCGTGTGCAGGAGTAAAAAGTAGCCCATAGCACTCACTTTGGACAGCCTGTGTTTCTTCAAGAAAGGTCTTATATTATCGCTCCCCCGACAAGACTCATCATCCCCAGTACCACCCCAACTCTTCTTTACAGAGGATCCGCAGCCCTGCCCCACCCCCCAGGAAGACCCTCGTTCTACCTGCCTATCCGCACTCTACACCTTGAGCGCAGAGACAGGGTGTTTTGGTTGCAGAAGTTTTACCCAGCCAAGCTTTACTTTTATATACAAACCACCAGTTTAGGAGTGGCTTCGTTAAGCTGCTTCTCTCCTCCACTGCCTCCCTGGGAGCAGTGCGGTCATCAGAACCCACCAGAGACCTGCTGCTGGAGGTCTGCCCTTTTTCGCAGAAGAGACCAGATCCCCCTTCTCCCTTGCGGAGGCGGGGGGGGGGGGGGGGGGGGAGGGGGAGAAGGGGAGAAAGTTCCAGTAAGGGCTCCTCTCAACAGCTCCTGGCTAAGCAAAAGGCAGCAACTCATCGCGGGGGTGGGTGGGGTGGAGAGACCTGAAATAAGAACCTACACGGTCTTACCGGAGAACAAGATAATCACAACGGGAAGCGCCTTAGAAATGCAGATTCCCCGACTCCACTCCACCCCTGGGATTCCAGGAGCGCGGGATAGGAGCCGGAGGAATCCAGCGAGTTCTCAAAGCTCCCCAACCCGCAGGGTCTTCGGAAGCAGAGGCTGCCTCGGGGCACTCAGGGTTGCCCAGGGTCTCCAGGCTTCTCCTGGAACCCCTCTAACCCTACACCCCACCACCGTCCTGACCCCGCTCCAGCCCCAAACCCTGGCGCCACTTCAGAGTAAAAGTCGACACCCTCACTGGAGCCCGGGGCCCCCAGCCCTTCTCAGACCTCAGCCGGACACCCCCGCCCCAGCTCCAGCCTCGCTGACGCCCTCGGCCGTCTCTACCGCTAGCTCAAAGCCTCAGGAGTTTTCCTCGACGGTGCCCTCCGCCGAGAGGCCGCCCCCAGGCAGCACCCCGGCCCCTCCCAGCTCGATGTTGTCCCAGCGCTCACCCCGAACACGCTGCACGCGCCACCGCTTTATCTCGGGAGTCACCGCTCCGGTCCCCAGCGGCCTCGAGCTCCAGGAAGACAGGAACCGGTCGCAGTGCCTCCGCTCCAGCACCTCTCTCCAGGGCCCGGCAGAAGCTCGGACATTCCGCCCCCAACACCCACGAAGACGCCTGGGGTCTCAGAACGCCCACCTCCGACGCGCACAGCCCCAGCCCGGCGCCAAGGAGGCCGGGCACGCCGAAGGCTGCCTCCGGAGGGATCTCAGAGCATCCTTCCAAGGTGTGCGAGAGACGAACCGTCATCGAATAGCGCTTGGGGGACTGGGGGGCAGGAGTGGTTGCAGGAGAGCGACTCCGGGAGCGACGCAATCTACCCGAGAAGGGTTAATTCACAAGGGTGTGTGTGTAACTTACAAAGGCAACGGTAACAAGGTCTGAGCCCCAGATCTCCAGCTGGAAGCCTCACCGCCCCGCCCCGCCCAAGCCCAAGGGCCGGGAGCTCGCATCCACGTGGGTCTGCGGAAAGTCGGAGAAAACCGCCCCCAGCACCCGGGGTCCCCGGCGCCACTCACCCGGCTCCCCCGCCGCCTCCGGGGCCGCCTCGGCTAACTCCCGGCTCGCGGACTGCGGCTGCTCGGAGCTGAGATGCTGGGGCCTGGCCTGCTTGCGCCGCGACATGGCGTTAGGATCGGGGCTCTGGCGACTCCCTGCGAGCGGCCAGCCTCACACAGCCAATTCCCGGAGTTCGAGAATTAACCAGGCTCGGCCGGAGCGCGCACGTCCCGGCAATCCTGCTCATCAGCCCAGCAGGACGGTTTATCAGGAGCCCTGGCTGCGGACTGGCCCGCAGCCAAACCTCTGGACTCCAGGGGAAGCGCGGGGCGGACCCGGGCAGCCCACACCGGCTGGGAGCTCGTTAGAAATGCAGACTCTCGGGCTCCACCCCGGACCCGCGGAATCAGAATCTGCATTTTAACAAGCTCCCCAGGTGATTCGCATGCACATTAAAGTTTGAGAAACCGTGTCTGCATTTTAACGAGGTCCCCAGGTGATTCGTTTGCCCATTAAAATTTTAGAAGCACAGCTCTCCTCCAACTTTAATGTGCGCGCGAATCACTGGGGATCTCGTTAAAATGCAGATTCTGACTCAGTGGGTCTGGGGTGGGGCCTGAGCTTCTGTATTTCTAACGAGCTCCCAGGTGAGGCGGCTGCTGCCCAGGCAGCGCTTTTAGATTCTGGCTTAATTGGTCTGGACCGAACCCTGGACACTGGTGTGTATATATATTAAAAAAAAATTTTTTTTTAAGTTCCCCAGGTTATTCTGATGTGCAGCCAAGGTTGGGAAGCACGACTTGCACTCGTGGCTGCGTATTCGAATTTAAATTTTAAATTAGGCTACAGTTGCAGGGTGAACCCACTGGTCCTGGAAGAGCTGGGTAAAAATGCAGATTCCGCAAGTTTTCGCTTCAGGCAGCCCAGGAATCTGTATTTCTGCGCAGCGTCTTTCCCATCCGCCCCCTCTCCTCGCCCGGTCCCGGGACTCCGGCGCCCGTGGTCCGAGACCACACAGAGGAAGCCTGGGGCCAAGAGGGGGGCGGACCCCGCCCGGCAGGTGACCGAGGCGAGGTCCTGGGAGCGGGGGCGGTTGAGCTAATTGGTGTTCTTGCTCAGACTGGCTGGGTCTTGATGAGACCCGAGGGGACCCCTCCTGGCACCAGGTAAATGACATCCAACTGGGAGCAGAACGCCACCTAAGAGACCCAGGTGTTTGCGCTCTTCGGTTGGGGAGTTACTTAAGGCGGGCTGTGGCCGGAGCTTGCCCGAACCTGAGAGTCACGTGGGGCCTTTGGGTAAAAAGGTTCAGCTTTGAACCCGTGGGGGCGGGGCCTGGGAATCCGTATTTGTAACATAGCCGCCGGTGAGTTTTTCTTCAGGGGCTGCTTCGGCCCCGTGCGGTTTCCGCTTCATCCAGTAATTCATTCACCTTTTGTGAAGTTTACCCTTGACAAACCCCAGGGGACTGCCTGCGAGAAGCGAATTTTTATATTTCTCAAAGACAGCTGTTTTCCTCAAATTTCCTGTTGATTTTCAAGTTGTAGATTGATTGTAAACATGTCTGTGTAAAACCCAGTGAAGTCACTCAAGGTTAAATTTTCACGACGTTTATTAAAAGCAACTTTTAAAGCTTTCTTTGGGATGTGTGCCTAAGTGCACATGTGGTGGTGGCGGCCTAGTCGCTAAGTCGTGTCCGACTCTTTCGGCCCGTGCACTGTAGCCTGCCAGTCTCCCCTGTCCATGGAATTTCCCAGGCAAGGATACTGGAGCGGGTTGCCCTTTCCTTCTCCAGGGGATCTTCCTGGCCCGGGGTGGAGGGTTGAACCCGCATCTCCTGCGTTTCACTGAAGGCGGGCTCTTTGCTGAGCGAGCCACCAGGGAAGCCCTCCGGGCACACACGCAGGGAAAGCCGCTTCAGGACATCCATGCCGGCTTGTTTGTTGTGTGTCTTTCTGAAATGTCTCAGAAGGATTATTAGGTGGCACTTGTTGCCTCTTGTTGTTCAGCCGCTCAGTCGTGTCCAACTCTTTGCGACCCCATGGACTGTAGCACGCCAGGCCTCCCTGTCCATCACCATCTCCCAGAGTTTGCTCAAACTCAGTCCATTGAGTCAATGATGCCATCTCACTCCAACCATCTCACTTCACCCTCTGTCTTCCCCTTCTGCCCTCAATCTTTCCCAGCATCAGGGTCTTTTCCAATGAGTTGGTTCTTCGCATTCAGTTCAGTTCAGTCGCTCAGTGGTGTCTGACTCTTTGCGACCCCATGAATCGCAGCACGCCAGGCCTCCCTGTCCATCACCAACTCCCGGAGTTCACTGAGACTCACGTCCACTGAGTCAGTGATGCCATCCAGCCATCTCATCCTCTGTCGTCCCCTTCTCCTGCCCCCAATCCCTCCCAGCATCAGAGTCTTTTCCAATGAGTCAACTCTTCGCACTTCGCATGAGGTGGCCAAAGTACTGGAGTTTAAGCTTCAGCATCATTCCTTCCAAAGAAATCCCAGGGCTGATCTCCTTCAGAATGGACTGGTTGGATCTCCTTGCAGTCCAAGGGACTCTCAAGAGTCTTCTCCAACACCACAGTTCAAAAACATCAATTCTTCGGCGCTAGCCATCTTCACAGTCCAACTCTCACATCCATACATGACCACAGGAAAAACCATAGCCTTGACTAGACGAACCTTTGTTGGCGAAGTAATGTCTCTGCTTTTGAATATGCTATCTAGGTTGGTCATAACTTTCCTTCCAAGGAGTAAGCGTCTTTTAATTTCATGGCTGCAGTCACCATCTGCAGTGATTTTGGAGCCCAGAAAAATAAAGTCTGACACTGTTTCCACTGTTGCCCCATCTATTTCCCATGAAGTGATGGGACCAGATGCCATGATCTTTGTTTTCTGAATGTTGAGCTTTAAGCCAACTTGTTCACTCTCCACTTTCACTTTCATCAAGAGGCTTTTGAGTTCCTCTTCACTTTCTGCCATAAGGGTGGTGTCATCTGCATATCTGAGGTTATTGATATTTCTCCCGGCAATCTTGATTCCAGCTTGTGTTTCTTCCAGCCCAGCGTTTGTCATGATGTACTCTGCATATAAGTTAAATAAGCAGGGTGATAATATACAGCCTTGACGTACTCTTTTTCCTATTTGGCACCAGTCTGGTGTTCCATGTCCAGTTCTAACTGTTGCTTCTTGACCTGCATACAGGTTTCTCAAGAGGCAGGTCAGGTGGTCTGGTATTCCCATCTCTCGAAGAATTTTCACAGTTTGTTGTGACCCACACAAAGGCTTTGGTGTAGTCAATAAAGCAGAAGTAGATTTTTTTTTTTTAACTCCCTTGCTTTTTTGATGATGTAATGGATGTTGGCAATTTGATCTCTGGTTCCTCTGCCTTTCCTAAATCCAGCTTGAACATCTGGAAGTTCCCCTATCAGGGTTCAAACCTGTGGTGCCTGCACTGGGGGCGTGGAGTCTTATCTGCTGGACTGCTAGGGAAGTTCCTTAGTTACTTCTCATTCTTTATATATATAACTTTTATCTTGATTTTTTAAAAATAGTTGTTAGGTAGTTCCCTTTCTTCACAGAGAAAGTCAATTTTTAAGGCTTGTCACTTTGTAAAAGAAAAATGGAGTATATATGTAATTTTGATAATTTAAGCAAGCATTTTGCCAAGAGATAATGCATGTGAATTATACAGGAGATTTTCCCTAGTCACTCAGCATCTCCTTACAAAGCATTGCAAAGATTCCAGAGTTAGTATCCTATCATTACAAAGCACATGTACTCGGGGAGCCGAGGTGAGAATCCCAGCTCTGAGACCACGTGGCCTTAAGAAAGCTGCCCTGTGCCTCAGTTTTCCCATCAATAAAATGGGGATGCTAATACACCCAGGGTGGTAGCGAGGGTGACTGAACTTCATATGTGTAAAGTACAGGGAACAGTGTCTGCTACAGAGGCGGGACTGTAAATGTGAACAGTTATTTATAACAGTAGGGTAAGAGATATAGTTATCTATAATAGCAGCGAATGCTCATCTAGAACTGGTGGTTCCTGCAATTTCCTGGAAGTCCAGTGATTAGGACTCTGGGCTTTCACTGTTGAGGACCCGGGTTTGATCCCTGGTTGGAGAACTAAGATCCCACAAGCTTCATGGTATGACTAAAAAAAAAAAAAAAGAATTGGTGGTTCCAGTGAACTTGATACAGATCCTCGTTTTCTGTGGGAATAAACAGGGAGCAAACAAGCGTGTGCTGACATGAGCAGCCCTTCTGAGCTACATATTCTCATGCCTTCATGCCAGTTTCTTCTCTGGTAAATAAGTACTAATACTCATTTAATTAGTCGAGTAATTTCTTTTCTAAGAGAAATAAATAAAAACACAATTCTCTCTCTGACTGTTCCCAGAGAAGAAAACTATAGCTCATAAGAATTTGAGAAGGTCCAAGCTCACTTACGATGAAAGAAATACAAGTCAAAAATACATTGAAGTACTATTTTATATCCTGTCTGAATAGAAAAGATAAACACACGCACACCCCAGGTTAGTGGAGGGGAGTGAGTGTACGCTGTGGTCCAGCTATTCCTCTCCCAGTGCCCTTTTCAAACTGTGTGTGGGCATCACTGGGGACCTTGTTAAAAAGCAGATTCTGACTCCAGTGCAGAAGAATGACCTGGGGATCAGGCTAAATGCAGATTCTGGGCAAGAAATGTGTAACAGGCATTCGGCATCATTAATTATAAGGGTGGTGGTGGTTTAGTTGCTAAGTTGTGTCCGACTCTTCGAGACCCCGTGGACTGTAACTTGCCAGGCTTCTCTGTCTATGGGATTTCCCAGGCAAGAATACTGGACTAGGACTAGATCAAACCTGGGTCTCCTGCACTGCAGGCAGATTCTTTACCGACTAAGCCACCAGGGAAGCCCAATTATTGGAATGAATATTAACCATAAAGTCCTTTTTTTTTTTTTTTTAACCTATCAGCTCAATAAAAATTGGGAATGCTGATAACATCTACTTTTAGTAAGAGTGCAAGGAGGTCAGTCCTCTGGTGCATTGCTGGTGGGAGTGTGAGTGTTTATAGTCCCTTTGGAGGGCAATCTGGCAATGAGTCTTTAGACGCGCCCTGCCAACGGCCTGCCAGGTCCGCTTCCCATCGATTCTGCAGAGAAACGGGTGCACCTGTGCCAAGGGGGCAGGTCTGAGGATGTTTGTTGCAATACCAGTCACAGCAAGAGCCCTTGAGCGACAACCTAAATGCTGACAGTAGAGGAACGGTTAGATTCAACTGTGGCTTAGCCACATCAGACAGCAAATAACAGTACTCAGGCAGATTCATGGTCACAGGCATGGCTAGAGCTCTAGATAAGACTGCACTGAGGAGGAAAAACAAGTCCTACAAAGACATGAAAGTGAAAGTCGCTCAGTCGTGTCCAACTCTTTGTGACCCAGTGGACTGCACAGTCCATGGATTCTCCAGGCCAGAACACTGGAGTGGGTAGCCTTTCCCTTCTCCAGGGGATCTTCCCAACACAGGGATGGAGCCCAGGTCTCCCGCATTGCAGAGCGCGCATGCGTACTGGCCATGAGTTAAGGAAGCTGTGGGCAGGGAGTAGTTTGGAAGGGGGAAGGATTGGAGAGCCTAAAATATTCACAGATGTGCCTAAGAGAACAATATACTCAGTAATTTTTTTTAAATAGGGAGGAGCGGGTTCACATACTACTTTATGGTTAAAAGTTAATAATTAAAATTACTAAATTATGGTTATATCATACAATGGAATAAATTCTTTGTGACCATAAAAATAGTTTCCCTGTGCACGGATAGAATATTCTTCAAGACGCACGCACACACGCAATAGTGTTGTGATCAAATTGAACACATTTACATATATGCACATTCTCGCATAAACCTGTGAATGCAGAGGAGACCAGGTTGCTGGTAATATGAGTTACCTCTGGCGACACGACAGCAGTATTTGTGACGCAGTCATCTGAGTGACGGACATCTTGGCTGTATGCCTTTTCACACTCTTTTAAGTTTGAAAATTTTAAATTTGGCACACGTACAAGAACGTACAAAACATAAACGTGCAATTTAAGGAATGACACCTGAATAACCATCAACACAGGAAGAAGTGGAAGATTCTTAGCATCAAAGACGCCCTTCACGCGTTCCATCTCGGCTTCTCCTTCCTTCAGCCACCTGCTTCCACAATCTCTAATTCTGTGCATTGTTTAAAAACAGCTCCATCAGCTAAATACGTTGCTTAGTATTGCCGCTCGTGGAACGGTATGACTTGACTTTCCTTCCCTTGCTCCTTTAAGCCTGTGAGAGTCAACACGTCACTGCAGGCAGCCGTGGCTCGTTCACTGTCGCCCCGTGAATATATTCACACTTCATCTACACCTTCATTGCCGACGGGTGGTCTCCAATTTGTAATCACGAGCAATGTTGCTACGAACATTCTTGCACAGGTTTCCTGATTCATATGTGTAAGTTTCTCTATGCCCAGAATCTGCATCTTACTAATAACAAAATCCCCTGGTGAGTCTCATGCATGGTAAGTTTGAGAAATGTAGTGTGGGAGGAATTTCCTAGGAAATGCTAAACTCTCCTTCAATGTGGCCATACTAATTTATATCCCTAGCAGCATATATGGGTTATATAGATACACAGCTGAGCCACTGGGCTATCCTGGTGGCTCAGCTGGTAAAGAATCCGCCTGCAATGCAGGAGACCTGGGTTTGATCTCTGGGTTGGGAAGATTCCCTGGAGAAGGGAAAGGCTACCCACTCCAGTATTCTGGCCTGGAGAATTCCATGGACTGTACAGTCCATGGGGTCGCAAAAAGTCCAGACACAACTGAGCAACTTCACTTCACTTTGTCAGAATATATAACTTTTTAAATTAAAATTAAAAAAAAAAGTAGAAGCTAGTTAAATAGTCACCAGTGCTAAGTTGCTTCAGTCGTGTCTGACTCCCAACTCCTTGCGACACTATGGACCATAGGCTGCCAGGCTCCTCTGTCCGTGGGACTCTCCAGGCAAGAATCCTGGAGCGGGTTGCCATTGCCTCCTCCACGATGTAGGGATTGAACCTACATCTCTGGCATCTCCTGCATCAGCAGGTGGATTCTTTGCCTCTAGCGCCACCTGGGCAGCCCGCAGTCACTGGAACACAGTCTTAGCTGAAAATGGAAATAACCATGATAAAAATAACCTCCTCCCCTTTCCTTTCTCCTCCGTCACTCCAGCCCCTCCCCTGCATGGACTAGAGTTTGAAACGATGAGCATGAAGTACTGGAGGAGGATGCTGTGTACGCAACGATGTGGATCAGGACCTTTATGGTGGAAACGGCCTCCGACTCACTGGCTGGCCCCACAGGTGGACGTTCCTGAAGGTAAAGGAACGTTTTCCCAGAACAAGCGTTCTGAACGTCTAGCTGTGCGGCTGGGTGTGGCAGGCCTGGACTCCTCAGTTATCCTACCTGCTCGTGAGAAAAACGCGTTTCCTGTTCCTTTCCGGTGACACTGAAATCACCCAGCCCACTGTCATCCTCAGGCTCTGTTAGTGTCCACACATTAGGTCACACCGCACTCCTCTCACTCGCCAGCAAAGTGATGCTCAAAAGTCTCCAAGCCCGGCTTCAGCAGTACATGAACCGAGAACTTCCAGATGTTCAAGCTGGATTTAGAAAAGGCGGAGGAACCAGAGATCAAATTGCCAACATCCACTGGATCATCAAGAAAGCAAGAGAGTTCCAGAAAAACATCTACTTCTGCTTTATTGACTATACCAAAGCCTTTGACCGTGTGGATCACAACAAACTGGAAAATTCTTCAAGAGATGGGAATACCAGACCACCTGACCTGCCTCTTGAGAAACCTGTATGCAGGCCAAGAACCAACAGTTAGAATTGGACATGGAACAACAGACTGGTTCCAAACTGGGAAAGGAGTATGTCAAGGCTGTATATTGTCACCCTGCTTATTTAACTTCTATGCAGAGTACATCATGAGAAACGCTGGGCTGGAAGAAGCACAAGCTGGAGTCAAGACTGCTGGGAGAAATATCAATAACCTCAGATATGCAGATGACACCACCCTTATGGCAGAAAGTGAAGAGGAACTAAAGAGCCTCTTGATGAAAGTGAAAGAGGACAGTTAAAAAGCTGGCTTAAAGCTCAACATTCAGAAAATGAAGATCATGGCATCTGGTCCCATCACTTCATGGGAAATAGATGGGGAAACAGTGGAAACAGTGTCAGATTTTATTTTTCTGGGCTCCAAAATCACTGCTGATGGTGACTGAAGCCATGAAATTAAAAGATGCTTACTACTTGGAAGAAAAGCTATGACCAACCTAGACAGCATATTAAAAAGCAGAGACATTACTTTGTCAACAAGGGTCCATCTAGTCAAAGCTATAGTTTTTCCAATAGTCCTGTATGGATGTGAGAGTTGGACTGTGAAGAAAGCTGAGCACCAAAGAATTGATGCTTTTGAACTGTGGTGTTGGAGAAGACTCTTGAGAGTCCCTTGGACCACAAGGAGATCCAACCAGTCCATCCTAAATGAGATCAGTCCTGGATGTTCACTGGAAGGACGGATGTTGAAGCTGAAACTCCAATACTTTGGCCACCTGATGCGAAGAGCTGACTCATTTGAAAAGACCCTGATGCTGGGAGGGATTGGGGGCAGGAGGAGAAGGGGACGACAGAGGATGAGATGGTTGGATGGCGTCATCGACTCGATGGACGTGAGTTTGAGCAAGCTCCGGGAGTTGGTGATGGGCAGGGAGGTGTGGCGGGCTACAGTCCATGGGGTCGCAGAGTCAGACACGACTGAGCGACTGAACTGAACTGAACTGATGTTATGGCGCACAGACTCCCCGGCTCTGACGTATTCTACTAGCACTTGTTCCAGAACCATTCATTTGTTTAACAAAAATTCATTTGGTTCCATCTGAGTGTGAGGTGCTGTATCGACCTCTAGGAATGCCACAGTAAGCCTTTGAGGAAGTCACAGAGTAGGCAAGAGGAAAAATAAGTAAACAGTTCCACACAGTAGGATAAAGACTCACACAGAGGCCAGGCAAAGCTTCACGTAGGAGGCAGACTCATAACCCCAGAAGTGTAGGAAGAGCAGGTCTTGGGCAGACAGAGAAATGAGGCAAAGAGGGAACAGACCGTGCAGAGATCAGCCACGGCAGTTGGGAGAAACCTGTCTGGCTAGAGGCGGGTGGAATGCTGGAGCAGGAGGTGGGTAGGGAGGAGACACGAAGGCTTTGATGGCAACAGGGTGTAGTGAAACCAGCTCCTGTTTCTTCTTCCCCCCTCTCCCTATTAAACTGGGGCATTTCCAGAGCAGGTCCGAGGCCTGGTCTGGGAAGGTGACCTAACCTCCCCCACCCCGAGAAGCATCGGTAGTGGTGGCAGTGATGGCTGCGATGGTGCCAGTGATCACAGAGGCTCACGTGTGAGCATGTGTGAGCACATCTCACATGCATTATCTCACCCGAGTCCAGCTCTTCAGAGATGTGTGATTTTGAATAAGTCCCTTAACCTCCTCTCTTGAGAGCCCCTTGGACTGCAAGGAGATCCAACCAGTCCATCCTAAAGGAGATCTGTCCTGAGTGTTCATTGGAAGGGCTGATGCTGAAGCTGAAACTCCAATACTTTGGCCACCTGATGCAAAGAGCTGAATCATTTGAAAAGACCCTGATGCTGGGAAAGATTGAGGGCAGGAGGAGAAGGGGACGACAGAGGGTGATATGGTTGGATGGCATCACTGACTCAATGGACTTGCATTTGAGTGAACTCCAGGAGTTGGTGATGGACAGGGAGGCCTGGCATGCTGCGGTTCATGGGGTTGCAAAGAGTCGGACACGACTGAGCAACTGAACTGAACTTAACCTCCTCAAGCCACAGTTTCCTCATCTGTAAAATGAGGATGATAATTCTACCTAACTCGAATAGTTCTTCTGAGTATTAAAAGGGAAATACGTGTAAAGGGGTTGACAATAAAGAATCAAGTATATTAGTTATTATTATTATTATCAACAGCCATCTACCTACTACCCTTACACCATAATAACTTTAAAAACTACTTTAAAATGCAATAGATACTTTAAATATTTTAAATAAAATACTTTAAAATACAAATTATAATCTATTGATTTTATTGAGTATCTACAAAGTGCCTGATTGGCTTGTCTTGTCTTGCTAAACCCATCCTTTAGCCAGGGGTTAGCAAGCTGTGGTCTATGGACCAAAGCTCGCCCATTTGCATGTTTCTGTAAATCAGGTTTTATTGGAACATGGCTCCACTCATTTACATATTTATCTGTGGCTGATTCCTGAGTAATTCAAAGGGTAAAGAACCTGCCTGCAATGTGGGAGACCTGGGTTCGATCCCTGGGTCGGGAAGATCCCTGGAGGAGGGCATGGCAACCTACTCCAGTCTTCTTGCCTGGAGAATCCCATGGACAAAGGAGCCTGGCGGGCTACAGTTCATGGGGTCGCAACGAGTCGGACACGACTGAGCAGCTTCACTTCACTTCACGTGGCTGCTCTTGTGCTAGAACTACAGAACTGAGGGGCTGCAGCAGAGATGATAAATATTTACTGTCAATTATTTCTGTGGAAACCAGCAACTCTTTCTGTTGCCTTATAGGATAAACTCACTGATTAACCTTTGCTATTGGACTGATAGCTCTGACCAAGGTCACAGGGTACTGTGATTGGCCCGGCATGGGACACATGCCCTCCCCGCAGGAAGGCCGGCCCTCACACACTGGAACCCGTTAAGCTCTCAGAAGGAAGGAGAATTCCCCTAGTGGTGGTAGGGGCATCTTTTTGTTTAAAGGAA
Source organism: Bos indicus (assembly GCF_029378745.1). Lineage (NCBI taxonomy): Eukaryota > Metazoa > Chordata > Mammalia > Artiodactyla > Bovidae > Bos > Bos indicus. The sequence goes on from NC_091772.1 coordinate 79,851,512, forward strand.
GCAAGGTTTGCACTATTAGACCGAAAACATCCGAGCTGGCTTTTTAGCCAAGTGCAAGTGCTGAGTCTAAGCAACGACGTGTACATTGATACGGCCCCAAATTCTGCCCAACTGGTGTCCTCAGTAAAGACCAGTGACCACAGATCCCATCAGAGCTTCTCTCTTTGGGAGTGAATCAATTAGAGTTCATTGATTACAAGCAACAGAAACTGCTGGCCAACTGCACCAGATCAGGAATTGACTGGCAGCGTGTGAGGGAGCTGAGAGCATAGCTCGGGCGACAGGGAGACAGGGAGACGGGCCAGAATGAGGTACCGAACGGGGCACGTCCGCTCGGCATGCTGCAGGGGTTCTGCAGTGCTGAAGCTGGAAACCCCTAAGGTGGGCCCTGCTGCTCCCAGAGACTGCCGCTGCTGCCAGCACGCACTGCTGAAGCCTCTTCGGAAATGCCGCTCTTGTGAGTGAGCTCTGAGACCTCCTCTGGTTCTCACTGGCCTTCCCAGGTGCTGTGAGTGGTAAAGACCCCGCCTGCCAGTGCAGGAGACAGGAGAGACGTGGGTTCGATCCCTGGCTTGGGAAGATCCCCTGGAGAAGGGAAAGGCTACCCACTCCAGCATTCTGTCCTGGAGAATGCCCACGGGGCCGCAAAGAGCTGGACATGACTGAGCATTTTCTCATGTGTTAGGTACCTAACATACATTACTTTTTGTTTTTCTTTTTAAATTGAAGTATGGTTGCTTTACAATATTATGTGAGTCTCAGGTATACAGTATAGTGATTCAGTAGTTTTGTAGGTTATATTCCATTATAGGTTATTATAAGATAATGGATATGGCTATACCGTTTATCCTTGCTGCCTGTTTTACATGTAGTATGTGTATCTGTTAATCCCACACTCCTAATTTGTCCCCTCTCTTCTCCCCTTTGCTAATTTTCTGTACCTTAACATGCATTATTCTATTTAACATGCATTATTTTATTTAACTCTTCTTTACAGTACTATAAGGCAGGCATGGTTATTACCTCAATTATACAGAAGACGAAACTGAGGTTCAGAGAGGTTACGTCACTTGTCTGGGCCATTTTCATTCTCTGGGATGATACGGAGCTGGGATTCTAACCCACATTGATCTGACTCCAGAGCCTTTCTTCCTAACCACTGGATCCAGGTTCCACTTCTCCACAGGCCTGCTGTACAACCCAGGCTTGTGAGGGCTTTCAGTGATATCCACGTGCACTTCATAGAACCAGCTCTAACAAACTGCTTCAAAGAGCCCACTTTTTTTTTTTTTTTTAACCCTTAGTGGCTCAGATGGTAAAGAATCTGCCTGCAATGCGGGAGACCTGGGTTCGATCCCTGGGTTGGGAAGATCTCCTGGAGGAGGAAATGGCAGCCCACTCCAGTATTCTTGCCTGGAGAATTCCATGGGCAGAGGAGCCTGGCGGCCACAGTCCATAACATTGCAGAGTCGGACACGACGGAAGTGACTTAGCATGCACTCCTGCTGTCTACACTGGATTAGGTGGAAAGGTCTGTAAAGATGATTGCCAACTTACTAACTTGCAAGAACTTTTAATACTGAAAAAATTTTAAGTTCTCATGGATCCTTCAACATAAAAATCTTTCAAATCAACCTGAACTCTGCTGATCTTTCTGAAGACACATAGTAACTTAGAGTCAGGTAGAAGTGAACGGAACCCTCTTTAAGAAAAGGTGTAAACTCTCTTAAAAGCTGAAGCATCTCCAGCGCTTTGTCCCTCTCATGTATCTTCTGGAATGCGCTGAGTCTCAGAGCCAGCAGGGAAAATGCTACTTTGAACCAAAGACGCCCACAGGGAGACTAACAGGTCTTGGGCAGACCAAGTGGGGAGTCCTCTGGGCAGTTTTCTTTCCCTTTCTGAAAAAAGGGAACTGACAAAAATTAAAAAAAAAAAAAAGGAAAAGGAAAAGGAGGTAAGATGTGAAGAAGAGACCAGCTGGATTTGCATTCACAGTTTATAAGGACAAATACTTTTTTCATCATACTTGTGTTGAAAGTGACTTTAAAGTGATATTGTAGGGAAAACTTTGTCTTACTTATTCAGGTAAATGCTAAACGCGGGCTACGCAATTCAGTAGACAATCGTAAATTGAGGACGTTCACAAATAGTCTCCTGTGTTAGCTTTTGCTGTGTCACAACCTCAAAATCTCCATGGCTTTTGACAGCAAATCTTTATGTTCTTTTTCACGGATCTGGGAGTCACTGTGGCCCTGTTGGGTTAGGTTCAGGTCAACTCCATGTGGCTGCTCGTTTTTCCCTGGGTCTTTATCTACACGGGGCATGTTCTTCTCGTGACGGGTCACGAGAGAGTGACAGGAAGAGCCAAGCTGTACAGGCACAGTGAGAACCCCTCTTCCCATCGGCTTCATTGGCCAGAGCAAATCACAAAGCTTCGCCCAGAGCCAACGGGGCCAGGCAGCCACTCTACCCACCACGATACCGACGGGCGACGGTGGGTAAGGATGACTCAGTCCCAGGGAAGGGGGGCCGGGTTGGAAATAGAAACCTAATCTACTATGCCTACTAACATTGGAAATAGGAATACAGTCACACGGCAGAGAATAAACAGATAAAGATGATACATTTATAGTAATAGTACATTTATCTTTAAAACTCAAAACTCAAACTCCATCAGCTCTGTGGCGTGTGACTTGTTATTTTTCTTGGAAGACAGACCCGTGGGATATGAAACTCTGACCTTTGCTCTATGTTGTGTTGCTGTCTTCCATCTCTAGGGCAAAGCATTAGGCGTTATTTTACAGCTTCTGGGCTTGGGCTTCCCTTGGAATGGGTGCTAAGGGCGTGTTGGAAGCTACTCAGACCTGCTCTCCCGTCCTAATCAGCAGCAGTGCCGCCTCACTCTGTCCCAGACCGGATAATGGACCACACGGTCTCTATATACATGATATAAATGTGGTATTGCTTCTCTAGAAATTAACAACTCTCCCAGGAGCTAACATTCCCCGAGGAGCACCATTTGCTTATTTACTTTTTTGGCCTTTTCCTTTTGGAAGAATGCTAACAGGCTTATATTTTACTCTCTTAGATCAAACACAGATCTTATTCTGTGTGTGAGAAGCTCAGAGCAAAGATTCTGCCTTTGAATTTCCCAAATTATAGCTGTGAACCAACATGCAACAAAACACATCTGTCACTCACATCTGGGGGCGGGGGCGGCAGGCACACCAGCAACAGCTTCCCAGTCCCATTTAATATTCCAGGGAGGTCCAGGGGTGGGTGGGGGTAGAGAAGAATCCCAGATTTACCAGACCGGATGGAGGTCGTGACCAGAGAAAACACGCTGATTCGAATGGGGGTAGGTGATTTGAGTGTGGGCTGTTGGTTGAAACATTACAAGGGGATTTGCTGTGTGACCTTGGGTGGGTTTCTTACCTTTTCTGAGCCTTTGATTCTTTAGTATTTCCCATGTTGTCTGGATCAGAAAAATAGTCCGCGGTGCTATTTCTAAAACACAGATTCTCAGGCCCCCTCACAGGTGCTCTGTATTGGTATTCCCAGAGCTGGGCTGTGGCTGTGGGCCTTTTTAACAAGGTTTCCAGGTGATTCTTACACCAGGCAAGTTGGGAAACATCTGTTTCTGCACAATGTGGGTAATAATTGTGCCTCCCTTGTGGGCTGTTAGGAGGCTGAGATAACTGCGCTCAGCATTTAGCACCATGTTGGACAGAGGAGCCTGGTGGGCTACAGTCCATGGGGTTGCAAAGAGTCGGACATAACTGAAGTGACTTAGCGTGCATGCGTGCATGGCACATCCTCAGTAATTAATGTTAGCTTCTTATCACTGAAAATCACTGTTGCTATTTACCTAATAAAAATTGTTATGTGCCTCCTCTGTGCAGGTGTACTAGGGCAAGGGTTGGCAAACTATGGCCCAACACACCTGTTTTCGTGTGGTCTGTGAGTCAAGAATGGTTTTCACATTTTTAAAAAATGGTTGGAAAAAAAAAAAGAAAAATAATAGTTTGTGACACTTGAAAACTATATGAAATTCAGATGTCAATGTCCATAAATAAAGTTTTATTGGAACACAACCATACCCTCTCCTTCACTGTTGTCTCTGGTTTACAGAAGTTTGCTAAACCCTGCTCCATAGCAAGGGCCTTTAGTTGGGGTTCTTGTGTTTGGGAATATAAAAGATTTCTCAAGAGGTGTGTGGGCATGACTGAGGAAATCAGTTCTCAGACCCTCCAATTCTAAGTGTACATTTCCCTAAAACTGATCATCTAAGAACACACCCAGAAGGTGACTGATGGTGCCGAGGTCGAGAGAGTAAGTGCTCCACTGGGAAGGAAATCTCAGGTGGTTTTCAGTTCTTTGCTTTTAACAAAATTGACCCAATTAATTATGATTGATTGTTGTATGATTTTCTGGCATTTAACTCAGAAGGAATTTAAATAATTGAGAAGCACTGCTGAAACAACACACTTTCTATGTCCACATCCTTAGTTATGTGACTGAGACTTCTCAGGGTTTATTTACATCAATAAAAAAGAAAACTGATTCTGGCAGCTGATAAAAACTTTTAAATAATGGTCATCACAGATATATAAGCTAATTAAAAACTAGGCTTGTCTGTAAATTTTAAAAATTTTAATTATCAAAACATGTTAACAACATAACAACAACAAAAAGTTGTTTCTAATGATAATTTGATGTAAAGAAATGTTTAAAGCTTGGAGCCCTATGGTCAAAGGGAATAAAAAATGTGTTTCAATTTATAGAACCATAATTTTTTTGCTGAGTATTTGGATGAAATGATTCGTTTCAGATCTGGAAGTCTCAGAGACTGGTTCTTGCAATCTGATTGGCTGAGATGAGAGACTTTCCGACTTTTCCCCCCAGCAACACTGCCATTCTATCTCAGTTTTGCAGGTCACTGGATCAGATCAGTATCAAACTTTTCATCTCCATGAGAACAGATTTTAAAGACGACTTAAAAGAACCCTCTGTCCAAAGGTATTATTCCTCTGCCAGGACAAAAGAAATACCAACCTATGTGACCTTTTTGAGGAATATACTCAGGAGATTAATGGAATAAGGATAAAAATCAGAGTAAAGACATGAAATACAGGAAAAAGAGTATAAGGCACTATGGTGAATAATGAACGTTGTAACTTTTATTATATCTCAGTGGATGAAGGAAATGGCACCCCATGCCAGTGTTCTTGCCTGGAGAATCCCAGGGCCAGGGGAGCCTGGTGGGCTGTCGTCTATGGGGTCACGCAGAGTCGGACACGACTGAAGCGACTTAGCAGCAGCAGCAGTGGGTGATGGTAATTTGGGAATTGTAACCTAGGGACATTTTGTAGGGTAAAATTTAACAAAAGCCTGGAAGTAAACAATCCAGAAGCTATCTCAGCAAAACCCAGGATCTGGGGAGGGGGGTGTAGAAAGAGATGTGGTCCGACAGTCTGCTCTTAGGAGGACGCAGATTCTTAATGAAAGGTTGGCGCCTGGTGAATATTTATATTTGATATAACAGTAGAGGAAGCAATTTAAGAATAATCACTAAAGTTTAGAAAGTAACTATTAGCAGAATGGAGACATATTTAAGAACTATTGAGAACAAAGTGAAAAGCTAGAAAGGGAAAAGAAGAAAATCACAAAGTTTAATAAATGGTAAATATTAAATAAGACAGAAATGAATAATACTAGGAATATGTTACTATGATAAATGCAAACAGTTTGAATTCTCCAACCAAAGACAAAGAGATGCTATTTAAGAAAGATATTAAACCACAGAGTGGGCAAAGATGATCTGAGCAAATATAATAAAATATAAAATAAGTCTTAGAATATTGTCACAAAATGAAGTATAATTTAAGGCCAAAAGCTTTCAAATGGAAAGATCAGACATAACGGATAAATTGTAAAATTGACAAAGAACACATCACAGCCACAAAATTATACGCATCAAACAACATGTGACAAAATAGAATAAAACACAGCAATACAAGAAAAGCTTGATAAAAAAACATAACGATAGTGAAAGGTTTAAAAATACTTATTTCAAAGTTTACCAAATAGACAAAAACTAAGAGGGATTCAGAAAATCTGAATAACAAAATCAACATGCTTAATTCATAGATCTCCATCATACATTTACAAAAATTGGTCATGTGCATGGCCATAAAGAAAACTAATAAATTACCAAAAGCACATATTTTACAGGTCATATTCTCAGATCAAAACATTAATATCAAAACCCAAAATGTAGTTTCACAAATTGTACTTACTTAAAAAAATAAGAAATAAACCTCTTGGGTTTTATCCCCCTGACCCACCAAACCGACCAACCAACCCTGAAACTGGAATAACAAAGAATCAGAAATTTTTGAAAAGACACTTCATATAAAAATCTGTAGAGATATGGATGTCAAGAAAATTTCTGAAAGACTTGGAAATAGGCAAAGATTACTGGCTGGTCCTGAGCGATCCCAGGCCTGGGGTTCCCTAATTCTATAGGGCTCAACGCCTGTCAGTGTTTTTGAGATATTTCACAACTTGGTGAGTTACAGAAACATACGATAATGCAAAAAACATGTAAGAACGCAAACAGACTTGGTGGGTGGAATGCAGCTGGCGGTTGCCCTGTAGACACTGACCAATTTTGCATCTGTGAACTCACTTCAGTGTTCCTGATTGCCTGTTTCAGTGTTCATGCATTGAATTCTCCATGGAACCTGTTGTAACGTCTTACTGATTCCTTCATTACTTAACGAATCAAATAAAATTGCTAATGCCTGTTCACTTTATATTTGTATGACAGTCATGATTTTAAAACTTTGCAAAAATGATCTTTAAGTCATACTGGAAAATATATAGGTTTAAATGCTTTTACTATTAAAGGCTGAACTTAATACAGGAAATTAGACTAATAAAATAAACTGAAAGGAAAACAGGGGAAAGAATTAATAAAGACAATACTGAAATAAAGATAAATGCTTAAGTGAATAAAATGGAGGAGGAGTAGAGAAAGAATAAATAAAAGCAAAAGCTTTACTTTTACATAAACAAGATAAACTCTTGGCAGACTACCTAAGGAGAAAACTGAAAATACCAAAAACAAACAAGCAAACAAACAGAACCCAAAAAACCCAAACCCAATAACGACAACAAAACAAAAGCAAAAGTCAGACAAAAAACCCCAAAAACCTTTCACAAAACCCCACAAACAAACAAACCAAAAAAGGGAATCAGAAAGCTGTTAGACCAAAAAAATACTGAAGATTCTAAATAATTTTAAGAGACTAAGTGGAATTACATAGTACAGATTTGAAAATTTAGAGTGAAATGAATGTTTTTTTTTTTTTCCTTTTGCAAAGTCCATAGTACCAAAATATATCAGGTTGAGATATAAAATCCAAATAGAACATTACAGAAAAAAATTGGAAAGTTTCACAGGAATGTACAGTGAAAAAGGGTATCCATGTGACAGACATGGGGTTCATGTCCCAGGTGCCCAACAACCCAAGGAGAAAAATGAGAGAGTGTGAGTTTAAAGTTCATAGGTAAGAAAAATGCAAATAATCAGAAGCCTACGCGGAGGCATCAGGGAGAGGCAGACCAAAGCACAAACTCGGGGAATGCAGAGTCCTGATTGCCATTTTCACACGTCAGATCGACTAAACCTCAAAAGATCAGTAACACCCGAGGTTGGTGATGGCCGGGGCTCATATCGCAGTGAGACTATCATTTTGAAAAAGTCATCTGAATCTACGCAAGTGCAAACTACAGAAACTCACTGACACTCACTCTGAGAAATCTAACCTACAGAAAGAAAAGAAAGCACAAACGAACACGAGGGATTATGCAAGACATTTACTATGGCAGTTTGTGATGGGAGACAAACCCCCAAACGACCCAAATATCCACGAATGTGGAGGTGGGTGTTTACAACATGGTAATTCACACTCTACCTTTTGCTTAAAAACAGTTAGGTGTTGCTGTCCTGACACACGGTACTGTTAGTAAGTGGGACAGTAAGAGCCAGGTAGAAGGAAATGTACACAGTGTGACACTACAAAAATAAGGAACGACCTTTACTGGGCTCAGACAGTAAAGTATCTGGAGATCTGGGTTCGATTCCCCGGTGGGGAAGATCCCCTGGAGTAGGGAATGGCAACCCCCTTCAGTATTCTTGCCTGGAGAATCCCATGGACAGAGGAGCCTGGTGGGCTACAGTCCATGGGGTCACACAGAGTCAGACACGACTGAACGCCTAACACTTTCATTTTTCACAGCAGAGAGAAATGTAGACAGTGCCATACTACAAAAATAAGGACAAACCTCTCCTGGTTAGAGAACTCACTTACCTTGGGTGGGGTAAGAACAGGCTGGAGGTCATGGTCTTGATTTTTGTTCAGCTCTATATATAGTTTGTCATGAAGAACAAGTTTTCCTGTTGTAGTTTGTTTAAAAAATCCAAATATGCACGTGTGTGTATGTGCATGTATGTGTATGTGCCTTACATGTATAAATGGAGAGCCGCAGCTCTGTGGAGATATAATGGTATGAAGACAAGTACAGTATATAAAGAGAAACCAGCGTGCTCAATTCAACCCCGGCTCTGCAACCGGAGCAGGAAACACACACGAGCACAGAAAATAGAGATGAGAAGAAAGTACAGCAAAATGGTCACAATTTTTACATCTGGGAGTAAAAATTGTGTCTTTGAATTTTTCTTAATATATATGCAAATGGTCCCCAATTTATACGATGGCTCAACTTACAATTTTTTAACTTTTTGATGGTACAAAAGCAATATGCATTCAATGGAACCGTACTTTGAATTTCTCTTTTCCTGGCTAGCACTCTGCAGTCTGACCATCTCTCCCAATGCTGGGCAGTGGCAGTGACTCAGCCATGGGATCCCAAAGATGAACAGTGGTACACCTACAGCCATTCTGTATCCCTACAACCCATGACTGTCAGTCTCTGCAGTCAATACATTACATGAGATATTCCATATCCTGCTACAAAACAGGTTTTCTTGGGCTTTGTACTAGCCCAGCTGTCGGCTAATGTAAGTGTTCTGAGCATGTTTAAGGTACGTGAAGCTAAGCTGTGTTTGGTAGATTAGCTGCATTAAATGAATTTTTGACTTAATGATATTTTCGACTTAAGTAATATTTTCAACTTAACAATGGCTTTATCAGGACATAACCCGTTTGTATGTTGGAGGAAGAGTTGTAACATGGTTCCCATATTTTCTACCTTGACTATATAACATTTATAAACAGGAAAAATATCATTTAAAAGTTGAAACAAGGGGCACACTGGGAAAAAGAACCATGTAGAACATAGGTTCGTGAGAGTTTCCCAGTTGGAATTTAGGGGCTGAGTATTTTCTCAAAGAGCTGCAAGCAATAACCCTAAAGTGAAAAAATAACCAAAATACGAAGAGTAAACTGCAAGTTGTTTTGATTTCTTATCAAACCACAGTTAATGATGCATTATTACCATTGCTGATATGAAAATAAATTCTGGCAAAGAAGACATATGAATTATCAAGACTGTGTTCAAATAGAAGGGGTCAAAAATAGAAGACAAAACCCAGCTTGAACTCTGTGTGTCTTATGGAAAGCTGGCTTTCTAACAGGCAACCCTTAAGGTTTCTGGCATCTCCATTTTGCATAGTTTCTTAGTGCATTTTTTCTTACTACAAAAAAAGGGGGGATAATATCTTTATATAAAAGTGAGTTGCTATGCATGAGAATTTGAATAAGTTCCTGTGTTGGGGAAATTAAAGTGTTGATGACTCTGGTAAAAATGTACCTAAAATGTTCTCTCACTTTAAATATGCTTCTCTCTCAAGTGTAACCTCCCCTCCTGACCAATCCGTGCTGATGCTCTGTGACAGCATGTTTCATTCATGTAGGGTTTATTAAGAGCCCATCCTGAGTTGGAGATAATGCTAGAAGCTGGAAATCAGAGATGAAGACCCTAATTCAGGTTTTTGAAAGTGAACGTGTTATTTGCTCAGTTGTGTCCCACTCTGTGATCCCATCAACTATGTAGCCCTCGAGGCTCCTTTGTCTGAAATTCTTCAGGCAAGAATACTGGCGTGGGTAGCCCTTCCCTTCGCCAGGGGATCTTCCCGATCCAGGGATCGAACTCGGGTCTCCTGCATTGCAGGTGGATTCTTTACCATCTGAGCCTTTACCTTCCCTGAGACCCAGGGAAGCCTCCGGTCTTTGAAGTACGGAGACTTGAGACTACTCTCTGGCGCCACCTACTGATCACACAGAATTTCAATTCAAAACAGTAAAATTTGAATTTTCTTCTCTGTACAGCCCACACTTCGGAAAAACATAGATGCTTTTCCAATCTCGTTTGTCTGATCCCTGGGACTGCATGTATATTAATATCTAACGCAACAGTATCCTCGAAAATTGTCCTAAAGGCTAACAGGAACTTGCATTATATTAGCATCTAAACAGAAATGTCAGGTTCGTCACTCTGAAGTTTTAAAATAAAAACGATATTTGGGTCACTTTAGGCACCACACATATTTGACTGTGAAGAAGGTAAGATGCTTACATACTACTCATGAGAGAGGACTAAGAATCTTTGCTTCTTCAAGTTCTCTTTAATTATATAACACACCCCCCAATAACCCAAATCATACGGTGACTCTAAAGATCATTAACATTTGTTATGTCTGAATCCTGTATCAACTTATTAGGAAACCTTTCCTTCCCCACCCCCCTCATTTGCACCAAGCTGTTTTAGTCAAATATCCATGTAGCATTATGTAGAAAATGGTCCTTCATGCCAACAGATTTGTATCCATGTATTAAAACATGATTGATTACCCCAAACACATGGGGGATTTCAGAATGGAAGCTTCCAACAGGCTGAGAAGTACCATCTACTACACAAATTTAATGAGATGGAAAAATCCTTTATTAAAGTTGGGAAATCAAGTTGGAAGCGAACAGATGTATTCACTACTCATTTCATTCCAACCCCTAAATGGGATCATGTTGGTATCACTGAAGACTCTACAGCAGTTACAATATGGTGATTCAGAGGTCTCAAAATCATCACAGCGTAAAAAAATTACAGTGAGCAGTATAAAATTGCAATTTATTATGGGGGCGAGGCGTTTTTCACAACAGCCCTTGAAAACAGTAAAGGCAAACCTCTCACAGAATTCTCTGACTTCTTTTTTGTGTCACTCCCCTTTCCCCCCTTTCTCTTGTTTTATAAGCTCTAGTCTGGGATGGAATCCGCGGGACAGAGCAGGGCTGGGTGGGCACCTCCTTGGATGATGGAGTAAGTCTGCTTGGGGAGCTCTTGCTGGGACGTGGAGAATATGGGCGGCGCCGTGGTGGCCACTGCGATGCTCTGGCCTCCGTCGCTGACCACGGTCACTTCAGCGGCCCCCTCCTGAATCAGGGCGTTCAGGCCTTCGAAGTCAGTGCATGTGATGCCCGAGCTGGTGATGAAAGTCTGGTTGCCAGAGCCTTCCTGGGGGCCGCCCGGGGTGGTGGGGATGAGGGTCTGGTGCAGAGTGGCGCCCTCCGTCTGGTCGTGGGTGGTCAGCAGGACAGCCGGCTGGGGGAGCGCCGCGGCCTCGCTGGAGCAGCCAGAGGGCGGAGGGGGCGCGATCAGGTTGACCTGGCGGAGGATCTGCAGCCGGCTGTTGCCCCGCAGCTCCTCGGGGTTCGGCGCCACCAAGGTGGGCTGCACGATGTTCACGGCGGCCGCCGCCGCCTGGACGATGGTGCTGGCCTGGGGCACTTGGTGGCCGACGATGATTTTGACCCTGCCCTCGCTGAACTGGGGCGCCGGGGTGGGCGGGAGGGGCACCTGGAGGTGCCCCACGGCCAGGGGCGCGGCGGGCGGCTTGCCGGCGTCCACCTGGAACTGCAGCACCGTCACGTCGGCGCCCTTGCCGTCGCCGTACTCACTGTGCTGCCGCTTGTGGCTGCGGAGCGAGTCCTCGCGCATGAACGAGGCGTCGCAGCGGTCGCAGTGGAAGGTCTTCTTGGCGTCCAGCTTGGCCGCCTGGCGGCCGCTCGACCTGCCCACATCTCTCCGCTCCGCCGCCTCGCTCTTGAGCGCGTCGCCGTGGAACTTCTTCACGTGCTTGGCCAGGTTGCTGGGCTGCTTGGTGTCGAAGCTGCAGTGGCTGCACTTGAAGGGCCGGTCGGGGCAGTGCACGCGGCTGTGCACGCGCAGGGCGGCCTTGCTGGGGCACGAGTAGCTGCAGTCGGGGCACTTCTCGGGGTGCTCGGCCTGGTGCAGCCGGCTGTGCTTGCGGAGCGTGGCCTTGCTGTCCCCCAGGAAGTCGCAGTGCGGACACTTGAAGCTGTTCCCGCTGTGCTTGATGCGGATGTGCGACTTGAGGTTCCCCTTCATGGTGCAGCGGACACTGCAGAACTCGCACTTGAAAGGCTTCTCCCCCGAGTGCACGCGCATGTGCCTTTTCAAGTCCGAGCTGATTTTGAACTTGGCGCTACAGAGCCAGCACTGGAAGGGGGCGTCCCCTGTCAACACAAGGTGAGTTTCGATAAGAACAGGCAGGCAACACCCACAGCGGATCCCCCCGAAGCACACACCAGAAACCCGCGTAAACCGAGGCGGGCGGGTGGAGACCTTCTAACTGCAGCTCCTAGCAGCCCCTGGGAGGAAAAAAAAAAAAGAGGGGTCCGGGACTTCTTTCCTTTCCCCAAACTTTCCCACCACCGCCATCATAATACCCGGAAGGACAATGGAGACTGAAAATCAAGCTGCTTAATCGTCCCCCGTAAAATGAGATTTGTGAATACGCTCAGTGTATCCTTTAAAACAATCAGGCTAGCTCTTGCTACGGTTAATGTGCTCGCTCTGCTATGGAACCGTTCACAGTTGTATAATTTTGCATAATCCGTTGATTCTGATTGAGTTATGTGTTGTAACAGATTCAAGGGTACATTTTCAAATCAGTCAGCTCCGTGCTCACTCATCAGAATATCCTTTTTACAGTGATTGAGACGCCCCGCTTATACTTCATGTAGATTTTTATCATTAAAGATGTGTTTATTGCGTGCAACTTATTTATCCCACATCGCCAGCTGCGTTCTTTACTCTTGGAGTTACAAAATCCAGCTGCTTGATTTTTTTTTTTAAGATTCATGTTCGGTGAAAGATGAACAGGAAAAGCGCAATTGCAAACATCTGAAAGGACATGGATATTCCAAATTTATTTCCTCAGTGAATGCCAAGTCCCAATTGTCTGATAACTGAAGCAAATTGGTGAGCCCACCCATTGCAATGCTGTTTGAGCAAGAGAAACAGCAGCTAAGAGTCTTCGGTGGCTTCTGGGAAGGCAGGTGCCCTGCTGAGCATTCCACAAGAATGGTCTCATCTGAAGATCCCGACATTCCCATGAGGTGGGGACCACCGTCAATGATATTCTCAGCACTATTTACGAATGAGGAGACTGAGGCCTAGAGGGGCTACATCACTGCTTCAGTCACTGGGTGGCATGCGGCAGAGCTCGGGTTCCAGCTGGTATTTTCAGGTGCTGGGTGATTTATCTGTACATACGACCAAGGCTTTCTTACCATAAACTTAAAAGACTGGGATTGTGTTCCAGCTTTTTGGTACAAGACCTATAACATCGTCGTGAGATGCTCGACAATGGCGGGGAGCAGATTAAACAAGCTTTGAGAAAATGAAGATGCTCCAAACCAAACAACGCTTTGCATGACTACAGTGCCACTAAGGCCATTCACACAAAACTCTCGAACAAGGAATGGTAAGCTATACGGACTATGGGCCAAATCCGGCCCACAGTTCACTTCTGTAAATAAAGTTTTATTGTACCACAGTCGCGTCCGTCTGATAATGTGTTGTTGATGATTGCTTTCGTGCCGCAGCAGCAGGGATGAGTAACTGTGACAGACAATGTATTGCCCGCAAAGCCTACAGTATTAACTATCTGGCTCTTTATGGAAAAGTTTGCTGGGCTTCCCTGGTAGCTCGGTGGTAGACAGTCCGCCTGCCAAGGCAGGAGATGCTGGTTTGGTCCCTGGTCTGGGAGATGTCACATGCCTTGGAGCAAGTAGCCCTGTGTGCTGTGACTGCTGAGCCCTTGCGCCCTAGAGCCCGCGCTCCACACTGGGAGACGCCATGGCAGTGGGGGCCAGCGCACCCCGACTGTGGGGTGGCCCCCACTTACTGCACCGAGGGAAGGCCCACATGCAGCAACAAAGGCCCATCACAGCCATAAATAAATGTATCAAACCATTAGAAAAGAAAAAGTTTGCTGACTTCTGCCTTAGAATGTTGCTCGTAACCCTTTTCATGCCATGGGCCCCCGTTTGGCAGTGAAATCCGTGGACCCTTTCTCAGGACGACGTTTAAATGCACAAAGGGAAGTGAAGTCGCTCAGTCGAGTCCGACTCTTTGCGACCCCATAGACTATAGCCTACCAGGCTCCTCTGTCCATGGGATTTTCCAGGCAATAGTACTGGAGTGGATTGCCATTTCCTTCTCCAGGGGATCTTCCCAACCCAGGGCTCGAACCCGGGTCTCCCGCATTGTAGACAGACGCTTTACCATCTGAGCCACCAGGGAAGTCTGAAATGCACAAGGTAGACTAAAATAAAAAGCAATAGGAAGACAAGGGAAACTAATTGTACTGAAGTTATCAAAAATTGAAAGAAAAAAATCTGTGATTTGGCAATGTGTGTGCTTTATTGGAGCATGAAGTGACAAGCCCCGGTGGCGGGTCTAGGGACTACAATAATTTCTTAATAGAGAAGAAAGTAAACTATATTTTGATCTATCAAAAATACTTGCAATAAAAAGATCTGTGACTTCTTTCGACAAGGTCACACATACTGTAATCAGATTGGATGCCCATGTTCAGCACTGAAGGACACATCACATCCAGTAAGATCAGTGAGAATGAAGATGTGATTTTCTCCCTCATCCAAGTTCACGGACCTCCTAAATTCTACTCATGGGCCTCTGGGTGGAGGTGTCTGTGAATTCAGAGGAAGAGCTGTTGCTCCAGAATGTTCTACTAGGCATTCCAATTACATCATTGCCCCAACTAGTGACCATCTGTTTGCCATTTTTTTTTTTTTGCAAAGCAACCAGCAAAGGTCAAACCTGGAAAAACCAGGTAACCAAATCTCATAGCTGAGTTGTAGAGCTTGACAGCACTTTCTGACATGAAAGCAGAGGCTTTAAATCTCTTCATCATCTTTTTCCTTTTTAAAAAAATTTTTATATTTTCTTCTTTTTCCTTTTAAAGTGAAAGTGAAAGTCGCTCAGTCATGTCCGACTCTTTGCAACCCTGTGGACCGAAGCCTGCCAGGCTCCTCTGTTCATGGAATTCTCCAGGCAAGAATACTGGAGTGGGTAGCCATGCCCTCCTCTGGGGGATCTTCCTGACCCAGGGATAGAATCCAGTCTCCTGCATTGCAAGCGGATTCTTCACGAGCTGAGCTACCAGGGAAGTCCTTTTCCTTTTAACCGTAAATTAATTTCTTAAATGAGGCAGAAATGTTAGTACCAGTCCCACAGGACCAGAAATTCTCAAAGCTAATGACTACGATCGTTCCTGCCCACTACCTGGTCCCCACAGTATCTGGTACCTGGTGGGACTCAATGAATGGTGCTCAATGGATAAGCAACTGACGTATTTAAGCTGACAGAGCTTTCTTGAGTTCAGGTTGCTGCTAAGACAAGGTAGTTGATCCAAGAGATGAAAAGGTAAAAACAAACTCCTATTAATCTTACAACTTATAAAAATTTACAAGTGCCACAGATTTATAAAAGGGAAATGAATGTTTCATGGAGACACTGCGTAAGTGGCATACAGTTAAATTTTTAGAAAATATACTTTTTCTAGATGCACTTAAATATGCTACTATAAATGGCAAGCTTTCCCTAAGTTGACTCTGACCCACTTTTGTAAATGCATCCTTCAGTGCTCCTAACTCAGGTGGGAGAGACTTCTGAAGAAAATCAAATGGCCACCAGTCATGCCAACGTCTTAACTTGCTATAGTATCTTAATGTCCCCAGAGGTCCCCACCTCCTAGCCGTCTCTGCAGCCACGGCCTCTTCCAGGTATGTGGTTATGCAGGCTCTCCCGGCAGGGGCAGGGTGACCTTCCATGACCCCCAGAGGATAGCCTCAATCATGTCACTGGGTTTGGCGGATGGTGTGCCAACTAGACTTGATGCGAGTAGGCCTTGAACCAGGGCCCGTGAATTAGGCTTTGCCCACGTGCACCTCTGTCACCCACTGCCTGAGAGGGCCAATCCTGTCCTTGCCCGCTGGTCCCAGAAGCAGGGTGACAGAGCCGGAGCAGAGCTGCACTGCTGCAGCCAAGGCCACTGGACGCCCAGCCCACAGCCGGCAGATTCTCAGATCTGTAAGTGAGCCCAACGAAGACCAGCAGAGTTGACCCGGTGACACTCAGCTGATCCCTGAACACGCGCAAGGAAGACACGCTGCTGCACCCACCGAGGTTTTCTGGGGCCTTTTGTTACACAGCGTCACTGTGACATTAGATAGCTGATACATGTATCAGCGTCCAGAAGCACAGCGCTGCCTTAACAGGAAACTGAAATACGTAGCGCTGACTGTGGGCCTGGGCGGCGGGCAGAAGCAGGGAACAGTGGCAATGGCCAGCACCGAACGGCGAACGTTTGGTAAAACTGCCGCCTGTTGTGACTCAGAAGATAGAAGGTGTACCCACTGAAGTTTGGACTTGAGCAGAGAGATCAGTTCTAAGCAGAACAGTGAAAGTATCTTACAAGCTGTGTCTGATGAGGTCCCATAGGAAAGAGACAAACTCGAACAAGGACAGGCCATTTCAAGACAGAATTTAGAGACAATCTAGAAAGCCAAAGATGTGCTGGTCTGGATGAAGCTTCTCGTCTCCAACCAGCAAAAGATTTTCAAAGTAAGACAAAAGCCTGGGGACAAAGATCATATCCAGGGAGCTGATCTCTGAGGGAAGGACAAATGAGGAAAGAGGGGTGAGAGCGTAAGGTTCCTGGTTAAAATCTCCAGACGAATAAAGCTGCTGCCGGCTGAGTCCTCTCAGCTGGACAAGGATTCCCAAAAGTCTCACTGGTTTCAACCTCCAGAAGGCTACATGCCCAAAGGGTCTATAATTAGGTTTAGAAGTAAGGCAAGTCTCCAAGAGGAGTATGGGTGTGGCTTCTGGCACACAAATACATAGGAGATGCACAGTGTTTTTAAGGCAGCTTTACTAGCAACGACGTCACCAGTCTAGAGTAAAATAAAATCCAGAAAGATCCCAAGTTTCTCTAGGATGGAAGCAGGTGGAGAAAGTTTCTCAAAAGTACGTTTCCACTCCTTTTCAGAAGTGGAGAAGGAAGGCCAGCACAGGACGCTGCAGGGGACAGAGCCCAAAGCCAGGCAGCTGGGCCAACGCTTACTCAAGAAACACTCCCTGTCCTCAGAGTGGGGGGACCTGGAAGCACCTTTCCCGAGAGAGTTCAGAAGTCTGTGGACCAGTGACTGCCAAGTGCCTCCCGTTCCTCCCCTTGGAATGGCAGGATTATTCTCAGTATTCTGACTGTGTTTCACTGCGATGTTTGGGAGTGTGGGGACAGACAACTTGTCTTTCTATTTCAAATGCAAAAGGCTCTAGGTCAAGAGAGGCCATATCTGTACCTGATGGAGATTATAGGATCCTGGTCTGTAAAGCTGATTCTATGATTAGATGTGACTTGTGGGGGTCTGGGGAGAGAGCAAGAATGTACCTGCATGTCAGAGAGAAGTGGATGGTGGTGGAATGAACTCTGGTTGGTGTGAAAACGGCCTTCGCCATGTAACCTTTGATGACCCTCCACTGTGGGTGAGCTCGGCCTACCCCTTGATACCAGGTCCAATCAGGTAACTGACTTTAGCCAACGGGATGCAAGCAGAGGCTTGCAATGAGCTTACACACAGGGGCATGCTTGTTTTGTCTGCCATCGTCCTGAGAAGGACAAGCTTGGAGTAGCCCACTGGTCCCAGAAGGAGGCCATGACATATGTGGACAGAGCCAGACGGCCCTAGCCAAAGCAGGGGGACAGCCGGCAGATGCCCAGCCAAGGTCCGTGGACACCTGGCCTTTCCCACATACGTGATTAAGCCCTGCCAAAATCAATGGAATGTCTAGCCAACCACCTGCTGACCTGAAGTATGTGAGCAATGAGTGCTTTTACTAACATAAAATGCCACTGAGATTTGGTGGTGGTTACACAGCGTCAGTGAATCAAAAGCTAACAGACACACACTTGCTAAAAGGAAAACGTACGTAATTTGTTAAGTTACCTACTCTGCTGAGTTTTTCCATCAAGCCGTCCCATGATGAAGTGATGAGCATTCTTTAAAAAATCATTGAAATGTCTAACCACATGTTGTGAAGACATTTACTAAACAGGCATTTTATATCTCTATTTTATTTAGAGCACTTTCTTGATTAAATACTAGTGGCTGAGTTACTAAAGAAATGCATAAAGCTGGAACTTGGCTGTTCTCCCCTGTTGTACAGAGAAAGATGCTGCCGAGCAGATGACAAGCAAGACGGCACAGCGGGGGGTGAGCTGGCGCCAGTTCCCTGCCCGAGGTCGTGACTCGGCACCAGACGGCGCCAGTCCTGAGCGCCAGGCCGGCGGGCGCGCAGGGCGAGGGCCGCACAGGGGACTTACCCGTGTGGGAGCGCAGGTGCACGGTGAGCTGGCTGGAGTTGCGGCTGGCGTAGGGGCAGAGCTGGCACTTGAAGGGCCGCTCGTCTGAGTGGATGCGCAGGTGCTTGTTGAGGCTACTGCTGTCCGCGGCCGCGTAGTCGCAGCTCTTGCACTTGTAGGGCTTCACGCCCGTGTGGCAGCGCGTGTGGGTCTTCAGCTTGTCCTTCCGGCTGAAGCACTTGCCACAGACTTCACACTTGTGGGGCTTGTCGCCTTCAGACAAGCACGTGCGGCAGCAGGGAGCAAATGAGAAAGGAAAAAGGCTTACTTCCCGCGGCCTTAAGAAAAGAGTAAGGCAGAGTCGCCCAAGAATGTTTTGAAACTCCCCCCCAAACTAGACGGATGGGTTTTAGTTGCCAATAGACAGCTGGTGGGGAGCTGCTGTACAGCGCAGGGAGCTCAGCTTGGTGCTGCGTGATGACCTAGAGGGTGGGTGGCGGGGAGGGAAGGAGGTTCAAGGGGGAGGGGATATGTATATTATATATATATGCTTAAATATATATACACACATAGCTGATTCACTTTGTGGTACAGCAGAAACTAAAAGAAGATCGTAAAGCAATTATACTCCAATTTAAAAGTAAAACTAGATGGGGCTCCCCTAGTGGTTCAGCCGCAGTGACTGCACTCCCGACGCAAGGGGCCAGGGCTCAATCGTTGGTGAAGGAACTAGATCCCACAGACCGCAGCCAAGACCCAGTGTAGTCAAACCAAGAAACAATAATAATGAAGAAAGCTGGATGGATAGCTGGCCAAGAGCTGGCGTTGTGGGAGACGGGGAACTGCTTCTATTTTGTTTATTAGGATTTTCTAATTTTTCTGACAGTGAATATGAATTCCTTATCAATTAAAAATTGCTCAAATTTTAAAGTGCAGCTAAGTAAAAATGAGAAACATTGTCTTTTATACCCACTTGTTCTTTTTTCTTTTTCATAACAGACACTGCCTAAAACTAAGTCTCTGAGCTCATGGCTGACCAGCCTAAGAATACATTTCTCAGCCTCACTTGCAGCCAGAGGTGATTCTGTGATAAAGTCATCATCAATCAAACGGCAGAGAAGGTAAACGTGTTCCTTTCGTAAAAGGAAATTGCTTGACTTTTACTTTTTCTCTTTCCACCTGTCTTGCCAGCGGTTACCAAGACGGGGAAGTGAACAAACACGTGAGGCCATGACGGCTGCAGAGGGTGGATATGTGCCCAACGCACCGACACTAGAGGGAACTTCAGCCCTCAGACGATCTCCCAGAACTCGCTGCCTATCTGCCTAGACCACCCGCTGACCTCTGGACAGTTATGCGAGACGGACACAGACCCCTACCGTGTGTGAGCTGGCATCTGAGCGTCTCTGTTACAGCAGCTTAATCTGTATTCACTAACACACCTGTCATCTTGCCACCCTTGAAAGTGAAGTGAAAGTGAAAGTCGCTCAGTTGTGTTCCATTCTGTGACCTCATGGACTATACTATACAGTCCATGGAATTCTCCAGGCCAGAGTACTGGAGTGGGTAGCCTTTCCCTTCTCCAGGGGATCTTCCTAACCCAGGGATTGAATCCAGGTCTCCCGCATTGCAGGTGGATTCTTTACCAGCTGAGCCACAAGGGAAGCCCAGGAATACTGGAGTGGTTAGCCTATGCCTTCTCCAGAGGATCTTTCTGACCCAGGAATTGAACTGGGGTCTTCTGCATTGCAGGTGGATTCTTTATCAACTGAGCTATCAGGGAAGCCCTGCCACCCTTGAACACCTGCCAATTTTTTGATGTATATTTTTCTGATGACTTTTCTATGTGTGTGTGTACATTTTGGGGTACAAAAGCCTTCCTGGCCAATATCAATTTAAATACTTATTTTTGAATGGTACTGTGTCTCTCAAAGATTTTACTTAACCCTCTCAACTTGGATTAGAATCCAGGATGGCCTTGCCTTCTTAGCCAAATGCAACACTGTCTCCCTATTATTGACTACTTTCTTATACTTGAAATAATTTCAATCATGTTCATATCATTAAATTTCTAGAACGTAAGTGTTAGGGTGAAGTATTTCACTGTATGGATGTACTGTAAATTAATGAACCAATTTCCTACTTGGCCATTGAAAGAATGAAGTGGATACATACACATATGGATGTGGAAAGACCTCCGGCGTTGAGGGAGAAACAGCAAGCTGCAGTGATAGCGTCTACGATATCAACTTCATAAGAAATGGAAAAAGTACGTTTTGTGTCTGCTAAAGCCCAGTATGGGCTTCCCTGGTGGCTCAGATGGTAAAGAATCTGCCTGCAATGTGGGAGACCTGGGTTCGATCCCTGGGTCAGGAAGATCCCCTGGAGGAGGGCATGGCAGCCCACTCCAGTGTTCTTGCCTGGAGAATCCCATGGACAGAGGAGCCTGGTGGGCTGCAGTCCATGGGGATGCAAAGAGTCAAACACGACTGAGCGACTAAGCACAGCAAGCCCAGTATAGGCATGCCAAAATTCAAGAATGAGACACGCTGGACTATAAAGACTGATGACTTTTGGGCATGTATCCGATATGAAGCAGGCAGTGAGTCAGGATTTTCACTTTTTACATACCAAACACATATTTTGACCAAATCCTAAATAGCTAAGTGCTAAAGTCAATTGTCAGTCAAAGGTCATCACTATCTTCATAGAATAAACATCTGGGATTTAAGAATACCTCTACAGAAGTGTATTAAAGATTATAATTTGATTATTAAAAATGTTCATAGTCAGAAAATCCAGCAACCATCACTTCTCGTTATTGTCAGCTGCTACAGCTGTGGGTGCCATGCTGCGTACTCCGATGCTGGACAGTGGTGGAGCCAGGCGGGTGGTTTTTGGCCAGCTCTGCTGGCAGAGTCCTGATCCCGTTGGTCCTGGCCACACCCTCTTCTAAGGCAAGGGCATTGTCAGCACCCCGACTTGAATGTGTTAATGGAGACGCTGCAGTTATACAGAAACCACCTTACAAGCCCAAGCCTGGTTAACCGGGAGGAGAGGACGCTCCCTGAGGATCTGCAGCAGTGAACTTCAGGCCACTGTCCTCACTTATACTTTATAATATTTCCCTAATTTTCATAAGTCATGATAGCACTTTCCTCTTGCAGTGATGAATATGCTATATGTGACTGATGGAACTTCAACATAGGAAACCCACCAGGAGAGGCTTATTGCTTGGTACATTGAGAATGCTTACCAATACCTGAAACATAATAATTTCAGAGTCTGATAACTCGATGAAATTCAAATGACAAGATGCTGTGAGGCTGATTAGACCTGTGGCCAAGGAATATCTGAGATAACTGCTGGATATTTTATCTTCTTCATTTTACCTTATAGATACTTTATCTGAGGCTAAGCAGATTTTGGGCAATTAGTGATGCCCAATACAAATTTCAGTGTCCCTCCCTTATATACATGGATCCTCATTGAATTTATACATGACTATATCATTTGAGTTATAAGCATCTAATACTTTGTTAAAAATAGCCTAAAAGCAATTCCTTCTCCATGTGTAAAGTCTGGGAGACACAAAAATGATACATTAAAGAAAATTAAATCACCAGAAATCATTGTGGGTTTCTTTTTCCATGCATCAGTCTTTTTTTCTCCCTTGAAAATAGTTTTTGTCAAATTTCCCCTTGGAAATTGCAAAAACAACACACTCAGGTGTCCATCCAGTGACGCAGTGTAAAGATACCTAAGTGAAAAGTTACTGTTCTCCCCCTACTTGCTCTGTTTTCCAGTCATTACACACACACCATATACACATATGCTTACAAGATATTCTCCTCCAGGTGAGAAGAGCAGGTACATTTAAACTGTAATTAATTCTGGCGGGCCAATTTTCGAAATGCCCATACTGTTCACATTTCCACTCCTCAGTTTGCTCACATCGATTCTAGCACTGAGCTTTCTTGCTCTAAACATTTTCTGCCAAAACCATGTGTAGAAACAGCGTCTTGTTTTTATTTCATCTGTGTTGTATTCCCGTGATGACCAGGGAGGTCTGTGTCATATCACGTGTTTGACTTGGCTGGACCCCCAGCTCCCAGCAGAGGAGGGATGTGTGTGACCACTTACCAGTATGGATTTTTAAATGACGCTCCATGTCCTTCATACCATAGGCAGTCTTGAACTGGCAACCTTCAAAAGGCAAGGAAAGATCAATGACAGAGGGAAACATTTACTTTAGAACGGAGAAACAGCGAAGCAACTTCCTTAACCAGCGGACGAACATTAATACCAGGTAACAGGACCAGCAGCGTCAGTGTGAATCCTGACACCAGGTATCAGGAAGCGCATAACACCACTTCTGTGCGTCCTACTCAAACTGCTGCACCTAAGTCTAATCAGACAACCCGAAGTGATGAACATTTTATGCGATAACTGGCCTGTTACTTTGCAAAACTATCAAGTTCATGAAAGACAAAAGCTTAGATTAAAGGAAACTAAAGACCCATGTCCAAGGAGTGGCGGCTGCATGGGCGCAGGAGGGCCTGGAGGAGCTACTCCACGTTCAAGGTCAGGAGGGGCGGCGGTGAGGAGATGCCGCTCGTCCAAGGTAAGAGAAAGCCAAGTAAGACAGTATGTGTTGCAAGAGGGCATCAGAGGGCAGATATACTGAAACCATACTCACAGGAAACGAGTCAATCTAATCACACTAGGACCACAACCTTGTCTAACTCAATGAAACTAACCCATGCCTGTGGGGCCACCCAAGACGGGCGGGTCATGGTGGGCAGATCTGACAGAACGTGGTCCACTGGAGAAAGGAATGGCACACCACTTCAGTACTCTTCCCTTGAGAACCCCATGAACAGTATGAAAAGGCAAAATGATAGGATACTGAAAGAGGAACTCCCCAGGTCGGTAGGTGCCCAATATGCTACTGGAGATCACTGGAGAAATAACTCCAGAAAGAATGAAGGGATGGAGCCAAAGCAAAAACAATTCTCAGGTGAGGATGTGACTGGTGATAGAAGCAAGGTCCGATGCTATAAAGAGCAATATTGCATAGGAACCTGGAATGTCAGGTCCATGAATCAAGGCAAATTGGAAGTGGTCAAACAAGAGATGGCAAGAGTGAATGTCGACATTCTAGGAATCAGCGAACTGAAATGGACTGGAATGGGTGAATTTAACTCAGATGACCATTTATATCTACTGCTGCGGGCAGGAATCCCTCAGAAGAAATGGAGTAGCCATCATGGTCGACAAAAGAGTCCGAAATGCAGTACTTGGATGCAATCTCAAAAACGACAGAATGATCTCTGTTCTTAATCTCAAAAACGACAGAATGATCTCTGTTCGTTTTCAAGGCAAACAATTCAACATCACAGTAATCCAAGTCTATGCCCCAACCAGTACCACTGAAGAAGCTGAAGTTGAATGGTTCTATGAAGACCTACAAGACCTTCTGGAACTAATACCCCCAAAAGATGTCCTTTTCATTATAGGGGACTGGAATGCAAAAGTAGGAAGTCAAGAAACACCTGGAGTAACAGGCAAATTTGGCCTTGGGATACGGAATGAAGCAGGGCAAAGGCTAATAGTTTTGCCAAGAGAACGCACTGGTCATAGCAAACACCCTCTTCCAACAACACAAGAGAAGACTCTATACATGGACATCACCAGATGGTCAACACCGAAATCAGATTGATTATATTCTTTGCAGCCAAAGATGGAGAAGCTCTATACAGTCAGCAAAAACAAGACCAGGAGCTGACTGTGGCTCAGATCATGAACTCCTTATTGCCAAATTCAGACTTAAATTGAAGAAAGTAGGGAAAACCACTAGACCATTTAGGTATGACCTAAATCAAATCCCATATGATTATACAGTGGAAGTGAGAAATAGATTTAAGGGCCTAGATCTGATAGACAGAGTGACTGATGAACTATGGACAGAGGTTTGTGACATTGTACAGGAGACAGGGATCAAGACCATCCCCATGGAAAAGAAATGCAAAAAAGCAAAATGGCTGTCTGGGGAGGCCTTACAAATAGCTGTGAAAAGAAGAGAAGCGAAAAGCAAAGGAGAAAAGGAAAGATACAAACATCTGAAAGCAGAGTTCCAAAGAATAGCAAGAAGAGATAAGAAAGCCTTCCTCAGCGATCAATGCAAAGAAATAGAGTAAAACAACAGAATGCGAAAGACTAGAGATTTCTTCAAGAAAATTAGAGATACCAAGGGAACATTTCATGCAAAGATGGGCTCGATAAAGGACAGAAATGGTATGGACCTAACAGAGGCAGAAGATATTAAGAAGATGTGGCAAGAACACACAGAACTGTACAAAAAAGATCTTCACGACCAAGATAATCATGATG
The DNA here is from genome assembly GCF_029378745.1 of Bos indicus. Lineage (NCBI taxonomy): Eukaryota > Metazoa > Chordata > Mammalia > Artiodactyla > Bovidae > Bos > Bos indicus. Next base: position 79,876,626 of record NC_091772.1, read on the forward strand.
GTATGATCACTCACCTAGAGCCAGACATCCTGGCATGTGAAGTCTAGTGGGCCTTAGAAAGCATCACTACGAACAAAGCTAGTGGAGGTGACGGAATTTCACTTGAGCTATTTCAAATCCTGAAAGATGATGCTGTGAAAGTGCTGCACTCAATATGCTAGCAAATTTGGAAAATTCAGCAGTGGCCACAGGACTGGAAAAGGTCAGTTTTCATTCCAATCCCAGAGAAAGGCAATGCCAAAGAATGCTCAAACTACTGCACAATTGCACTCATCTCACACACTAATAAAGTAATGCTCAAAATTCTCCAAGCCAGGCTTCAGCAATACGTGAACCGTGAACTTCCAGATGTTCAAGCTGGTTTTAGAAAAGGCAGAGGAACCAGAGATCAAATTGCCAACATCCGCTGAATCATGAAAAAGCAAGAGAGTTCCAGAAAAACATCTATTTCTGCTTTGTTGACTATGCCAAAGCCTTTGACTGTATGGATCACAATAAACTGTAGAAAATTCTGAAACAGATGGGAATATCAGATCACCTGACCTGCCTCTTGAGAAACCTATATGCAGGTCAGGAAGCAACAGTTAGAACTGGACATGGAACACCAGACTGGTTCCAAATAGGAAAAGGAGTACGTCAAGGCTGTATATTGTCACCCTGTTTATTTAACTTCTATGCAGAGTACATCATGAGAAACGCTGGACTGGAAGAAACACAAGCTGGAATCAAGATTGCTGGGAGGAATATCAATAACCTCAGATATGCAGATGACACCACCCTTATGGCAGAAAGTGAAGAGGAACTAAAAAGCCTCTTGATGAAAGTGAAAGTGGAGAGTGAAAAAGTTGGCTTACAGCTCAACATTTAGAAAATGAAGATCATGGCATCCGGTCCCATCACTTCATGGGAAATAGATGGGGAAACAGTGGAAACAGTGTTAGACTTTATTTTTCTGGGCTCCAAAATCACTGCAGATGGTGACTGCAGCCATGAAATTAAAAGACGCTTACTCCTTGGAAGGAAAGTTATGACCAACCTAGATAGCATATTGAAAAGCAGGGACATTACTTTGCCAACCAAGGTCCGTCTAGTCAAGGCTATGGTTTTTCCTGTGGTCATGTATGGATGTGAGAGTTGGACTGTGAAGAAGGCTGAGGGCCAAAGAATTGATGCTTTTGAACTGTGGTGTTGGAGAAGACTCTTCAGAGTCCCTTGGACTGCAAGGAGATCCAACCAGTCCATTCTGAAGGAGATCAGCCCTGGGATTTCTTTGGAAGGAATGATGCTAAAGCTGAAACTCCAGTACTTTGGCCACCTCATGCCAAGAGTTGACTCAATGGAAAAGACTCTGATGCTGGGAGGGATTGGGGGCAGGAGGAGAAGGGGACGACAGAGGATGAGATGGCTGGATGGCATCACCGACTCGATGGATGTGAGTCTCAGTGAACTCCGGGAGTTGGTGATGGACAGGGAGGCCTGGCGTGCTGCAATTCATGGGGTTGCGAAGAGTCGGACACGACTGTGGGACTGAACTGAACTGAACTGAAAGACACATGAAAACTAAATGCCGTGTGTGATCACAAATTGGATCCTGGACTAAGGGAAAAATATTTTTCTTTTGATACAGAGGACTTTAATGAGACAGTTGGCAAACTCTTGATAAAGTCAGCAGTTTGATAACAGCATTTATCAATGTTAATTTCCTGATTTGGATGACTGTACTGTGGTTATATAAAAGAATTTCCTTGTTTTTAGGAAATGTGTATTAAGGTGCTTAGAGGTAAAGGTCATGTCTGCAACTTTGGGGGAAATATACGTACATTTAGAAAAAAAAAGGGCTTCCCTTGTAACTCAGTTGGTAAAGAATCTGCCTGCAATGCAGGAGACCTCAGTTCAATTCCTGGATTGGGAACATCCCCGGGAGGAGGAAATGGCAACCCACTCCAGTATTCTTGCCTGGAGAATCCCATGGACAGAGGAGCCTGGCGGGCTACAGTCCATGGGGTTGCAAAGAGTTGGACAGGACTGAAGTGACTAATCCACCAACCACCAGAAAAAAACAAAGCAAATGTAATATGTTAATATTTGGGAAATCCAGATGAAAGGTAAAGGCTGAAGGGAAAAGAAGGGCCCGGCAGAGGAGGAAAGGTTAGTTAGCTTCACCGACTGCAACGGGCATGAGTTTGAACAAACTCCAGGAGACAGGGAAGGACAGGGAAGCCCAGCACGCTGCAGTCCACGGGGTGGAAAGGAGTCAGACACGACTTAGCGACCGAACCATAACAAAAGGGTGCTCAGAAACTTTTTGTTTTACTTTTGCAACTTTCCCCTAAATCTGAAATTATTTCCAAATAAATTTTTTTGTTTTCCTTTTTTAAAGTAGGTAAGGGACAATTTTTCTGGATATCTTCCTAAGCTGTCGCACCAAGAGAAAGCCACAGTAATCTGAAATTCTCACTGTTCCCATTCAAAGGTCCTTGGCTGTTAAAGTCTTAGAGCCCAAGTGCATGGTGACCAGAGACAGTGAGAGGTGTGTCGTATGTGATGATGGAAATTCTGGGGGGTTGATTTCTAAGCCGGGCAGTTTGCAGCTGGCTTTGCCCAGTTGTCGGGAATCCAGGAGCTCGAGCCCTGGACCTGTTAAACGTCACGTTCTCTACACAAGCAGGACGCAGTGTCGCCTCTACCTGGATAGCAGCAGTTAAGCCTCTTCTGAGCCGGTGGGGCTGTGGGCTTTTTGGCACGCGACTTGGCAGGGAGAGAGATGACCGTGGCTGTCTGGTTTTGGTTGCTTTCCGTGGGCAGATACGTTTGATAGCCATGTTCAAAAACAAATTCTGGAGCTGAAACTAAAAGACAGGATGATTATTAATTTTCATAATACGAATCCCCAGTAGCTACTCCCTTTGCCTACATTCCTTTGTGAGAACGATTAGGCTGGATTGTCTTCCCACTGTTCCTTGCTGCTTAGGAGTGATCACGCGACCCTGTTCTAGCCAATGAGACACTAGAGAACATCTGCTGCGGGGGCTTCTGGAAAAGATTTTCTCCCTGATTTAAAAAAAACGTGGGGGCGGAAAGAGAGGTAGGTGAGGAAAACTCCTTCTTGCTGCCCTGGTTCCCCTGCTGTCTGTCTTTGGACATGCCTGATGAGGATGTGATGTCTGGATCTGAGGCAGCCACTTTGTAACCATAAAGGGAGATGCTGGGCCAGAGCCCTGAAACCTATTCAAATCCACACTCATTAAATAAACAAGAAATGCCCTATCGTTTATACCAGGTAGGTTTTCTGTTAACTTCACCCAAATGCATTTAGGTACTGTCCTTTCATAAACTTTATCACAAAATCCTTTCAAAAACCAGAAGGGAGCTGACTGAAGGAATTCTGGGCAAACTACAAATACTCTCTAAACACAAACACTCTTCAAGCATTCCTAAGACCAACCAACCCATAAATCAACCTATATTCTCACGGAAGTTTTGAGGAAAAAAGAATAAAAAGAAGACCAAACATCATTATCATCTTTGTCTTTAACATCTGTCATTGTAACAGGTAAAACAGGCAGTCCCAAATGTCTTTTCTTAAAATTGTTTTTACTGCTTTGTTAATGAAGTTAACAGTTTGCAGTTTGGGAATATGTATTTTCTTTTTTCCTTTATTATATGTAATCGTCACATGGAGATCTGGCTTCAGACAGGAGTAAATACGCCCTCTGCGGCTTGTTCAGGTGAACCTGTCAGGCTGAGAGGCCCTCCTGATGATTCTGAGAGCCAATGTCATATTCTGCTTCCCAAACTTCAGTCACGGAGGCACCACCTGTGACATTTCTCCATTGTATTTACAAAGTACACTTCTTTAAATCAACACGGGCCTGACATCACTCCCTATTTTGGCTTTGCCTGCAGCAGGAATACCCACTCCAAAGGTCTGAGGTGCCAGTTATATTTTCTCTTAAAACAAACATTCTCTCTCTTTGAAGCTAAGATGTTATAGACCGTAAGATGTCACATTATTTTATATACAATAAATTTTTAAAAGCTGTCAATTCAACACATGATAACACACTGCTTTCATATTCCTTAGGTATTTTACATATATTGATATTCCTTAGAGATTTTACATGTATCGAATGAGTTCTCTGAGGCTTCACTGAACATTTGACAGGAAACCCACGTTCCTGGCATGCAGCTCTTGGGCACCTTGAGCAATGACAGCCTCATCCCAGTGTGTGGCAAAGAACACCCAGGTGGATCGGCATTTGCTGTTTGAGCAAACTCATGGTTTCCCGTCTTCTCAGCTGAAATATGTAGTGGGGAGTTAAGTGGCTTTTGTTTAAAGCTGGCAAAAGAGTCTGACAAACTGAAGTTCCATCTTCTTGCCAAGTCTCTTTGATGACCTGATCAACCACACCTGCCTCTTGGTGAGATGTTTCATCTACTCTGGGATTTAGCTGTTGGTTTTCAAAGTGTGGTCCCCAGCCAGCAGCAATGGACTTACCTAGGAATTTGCTGCAGAGGCAAGTTCTCAGGCCCCACCCCAGCTTATTGAATCAGAAACTCTAGGGTGGGCCCAGCAATCTGGCCTAACAAGCTGCCCACGTGATTCTGATAAACACAAGTTTGAGAACTAATGGTGCAGACCATGCTTTTCCATGCAGCTCAGCAGTAACCTTAACTCAACTTTGTCTAATCGAGGGACTCCATCTCTTTCAGTTGTAGCTTTGCGAAACCCAATGGTTGTTCCTCCAGCAACAAAATTTGCTTCATCAATATCAAATGGACCCCCTACTACTATTTCTAGGTATTTCTGGGTACAGTTACTTTTCATCTTCAACCCGAACCATCCTGCAGTATCTCAGGAGACATTTCAAACAGCAATTAAACCCAACACACAGAGCTCCCCAAAAAATGCACACATCTCTGCCGAAGTGAGTAGAACAGTGATCACTGATAATAATCCAGGTTATTCACAAACGTGCAAAGACAATTCCTTGGTGACTGCCTCCGGGCCGGCAGCCGTCTCGCTGATTCCAAGGCGCAGCCCCGTTTCAGGTGTTGTAATGTGTCTCTGAACTGATGTGAGTCCAGGCTCAGCCACTTCCCACGGATGGGACTTCAGGCCAGTCGAGGAGCTCCTTTGAGCCTGTTTCCCAGCCCGTCGGTGGGGATAATCACGTGCCCACTTCACAAGGATATCACGAAGCTTCATGAGGGCATCAATAGTGCAGGATATGGGCACAGTTGAGTCTTAATAACACTAATCCCTATAGCTGAACAGAACTGGGCACCAAACTCTTAGCGGGAATGATCAAGGCTTAGGGGAGCAATCACCTCCACTTGCCTGGGACCGAGGGGCTTCCCTGGTCATAGGACCTGAGATAAAACTAGGATGGCTGGTCATGCCACCGTGATACCCCAGCTTGTGGGAAAGAAGACTGGGGGGCACAGGGGCTGGGGGGTTGTGACAGTGGCCAGGCACTCCCTACAGTCCGGCTGCGGAGTCTGTGACCCTCCGGGAGGCGAGTCCTGGGTTTGGAATGATCCTGAGCTTGGGATACCCACCGTCCCTGGAGATGGCCGGGCCTGTCTGCTAACCGCCCCCGCCCCGCCCCCACAAGCCTTAGCATCTCTTTTGTGGTGAGTCACAGCAAAGGGGAACCCTGAGAGTATTCTGGGGGGCAGCTCCTTTTCAGAAATCTGGTTTGCAAATATTTCCTCCCACCCAGGAAGCTGTCTTTACATTCCGCTGGCTGTTTCCTTAGGCGCACAGAAACTGATGCAGTCCTGCTGGTCTGTTTTTGCCTTTGCTGCACGTGCTTTCGGTGTCTTTAGGGGAGGCATCCAACTGGAGGGGTCGTTGGTAGGGGGCGGTCCCTTGTCTGTCTTCAGATTTGGCGTAAACAGTGGAATCTGAGTGTCCAGCAGACGTGAAGGCAGCGGGGACAACCCCAAGCACCCAGATCTGCTGAGCCGGGGATGCGCTTCTAGCAGAGATGTGACTTCCCCCAGGGAAGAATGTTCTCAACCCTTCTTTCCACTGGGGTGATCTGTAGCATGAGCGGCCGCTTTCTGGGGGTGTGGGTGGTCAGGTGCCCAGTTCTGTTCAGCTATAGGGATAACTTTCTGCAAGAGTTCAAGGCCTCGTCTCCCCTGTGGGCACGGCTCTTACAATCAAGTCCAGTGCTTCTGGATCAGCCCCCACGCCTCCCCCTCCACCCCCAGCAGCTCACAGCCTCACACCTGCTTTCGGTTTTGACTCTGGGGCTCTCCCTGGCTTGCCAGTGTGCCCAGCTGCACGTCTGAGACACACAGCTTGTTACGCGCAGTCTCGGTTTGTAGCAGGAGCACCTCGGGTGTTCAATTATTCACCCATGATGTTGCTTAAAAAGTAAGACTGTCACATGAATTTCATAAGGAACCAAAACCGCCCTGAGCTTGGGACCCACTGGATGTCCTAGACCCGCGGAGCTCACAGGGGCCAACTGCAGCTCTTCCCACGAAACTGCTCTTCGAACATCTGAAGTCATCCACATCTCCCAAGTCCCTTTGCTTCTCCTTTCTTGTCTTCAACTTAAAAACTCCAGTTTTAATCCTTTTCTCTTTTTTAAAATTAAAAGTGTATTATATTGTCAAAACAAAAGAAAACACCGACTAGAAAATCCTGGGAGCACAGAAACGCGGGGAGAAAACCTGACCCAGGCTGTCCCCCCGTGGCAGCATACCCCTGCATGACATGCTCGCTGAATTCTGCACTTTTCCTCTGAAGCACTCATCTCTGCTGTAACTAGTTATGTGGCAAAGTATCCGACGCCCTTCCTCTCCACCATTCGGTTGGATGAGCCCAGTGAGGACGTGCATTTCCCTCCATCACTGTTTCCTAGACCCTCGCGTGGAACCCGGCACGCACAGGGGCTCAGGGAACACCTGTTTAGTGATGGATCAGATGGCCAACCTGTTCTTTTTACACAGATTTTAAAAATACAGAACTGAGATCATGGCTTAAATCATTTTGTATGCTTTTCTTTTTTATTAAACGATTAAACAATTTTGCTATGTGAAAGCATTCTGCCATGTTATCAATTCATCCAAAAAACAATTTCTTCTGGCTACATAAAATGCCACATTTGGGCTGTCCCAGCTAAATTAACCTTTTCTTCTTTTTTGGACACTGAGTTGGTTTCTAGGGGTTTACCTTTATAAATAACACCTATCCAAAATTTTTAACTTATCTCTTTAGTTTCTCTGGATACCTTCCTGTAAGCTGAAGAACCAGGTCAAAATGCAATGGTCATTTTATGGCTTGGTGACTCATAACTATAAGATCCTTTAGGAAAATCTAAATCAATACATATTCTCCCCTTCACCTTGGCTATCACACACACTATCTGTCAGGACAATATGAGACCGTTTTAGTTTAATCTGCATTTCTTTCATAATTGGTAAAAAAATCCCCTTTCACTATATTTTATTCATTCACATACCTTCTTTATGAACTGCCTGTTCAGGCTATTAGCTCTTTTTTTTTTTCTATTAAATTTTTACTTTTTTCTCATTGACTTGTAAATGATCTTTACAAATTAAGGCTATTCTTTCACTGTCACATATTTAAATCTATTGTTTGTTTTTCCCCACATTGCCCATGCTTACAGCTCACATTTAGGGGCCTTGATTCGAGTGCAAACTCAGCATTCACCTCCTGGGAGAATTCTGTAAGGAAAGTCTCATGCTCTTCTAAAGGGTTTTCCCCTCATGGGAGCCACACCTGATCCTCAGGTCGGCCCAAGAGTCCCGGTTCCAAGGGCTGAGCCCAACGCCAGCTTCCGGTTCCGGACCCGCCCCTCTCTCTGCAGCAGCTGGCTGGTCTGGGGGCAGACAGGGGCACAGAAGCTGGACCGATCAGACCCGCTTGCCCTGCGGTTAGGAACTGGGACAAAGACACTGCAGCTTGCTGTGGACATCTATTTTGAAAAAAGAAGCACCCATGTGCCAGACACTGCCACCGATAGAGTTCCATTCTTTCCTGCCTTTCTCCCGGCAGGAGTGTGGATGGCCAGAAGGGCTTTGGGGCTGGATTCCACTGCTAAGCCCCTTCTCCGTGACTCCTTGCTGGCCTGGCTACACCAAGACAGTGGAACTGGGCCTGTTATCCATCCTAGCCAATGGCATCTGGGATTCCTGGGGAAGCGTTTCCTCTCTGTTAAAGAGAAGGTCCCTTTCCCCATCCCTGAGCAGGGCTGAGTGAAGACTTGAGGAGGAAAGCAGCCACCTTGTGGCCATGAGAAGCATTACTGCCGGGGAGAGCAAGTAGACCCAGAAACCCCGGGTCTGCCCTGCCAGCTCTTATCCTGAGATAAGCAGTGCCTCACAGTCCAGCTCTCTTGTAGCTTAGTGTTATTAAGAGCAACCAAAAGCATCTGAACTAACCCGAGCCCGTACTGGCTGGCCCAGACTCCCAGGACCCTGCTCAGAACTACCCAGATGGGATTGTTAAGGGAGGGGGCTGGGGTTCTCCGTCTTACTGAAGCTCCAGGGGGCTCTTTTGAGAAAGGCTGTGATGAGGACTTTACCAAGGGTGCTGAGGGGCTTCTGCAGCCCTGGAGCTCGGCTCCCAGCCCCAGGTCTGGCTTCGAGCCCCTTTCTGGCTCTGTCACCGCCATGAAGCTATTTAACGCCTTCATGCTTTAGTTCGTTACGGGTAAAACAGGGATAATAATGATTAGTAGCTAATATATGTTGCAAAAATTTAATTTTTTAAAATTAAACGTTAAACTCATTAACTGAAGTTGTGAAAACCTACTTCACATACTGAGAAAACTGCTTGGCACAATAATAAGCAGCATGTAAGAATTAGCTGGGAGAAGGCAATGGCACCCCACTCCAGTGCTCTTGCCTGGAAAATCCCATGGGTGGAGGAGCCTGGTAGGCTGCAGTCCATAGTGTCGCAAAGAGTCGGACACGACTGAGAGACTTGACTTTCACTTTTCACTTTCATGCATTGGAGAAGGAAATGGCAACCCATTCCAGTGTTCTTGCCTGGAGAATCCCAGGGAAGGGGGAGCCTGGTTGGCTGCCGTCTATGGGGTCGCACAGAGTTGGACACGACTGAAGCGACTTCGCAGCAGTAGCAGCAGCAAGAATTAGCTGGGCTTCCCAGGTGGCAGAGCAGTAAAGAATCCGCCTGCCCGTGCAGGAGACGTGGGTTCCATCCCTGGTGTGGGGAAGATGCTCTGGAGGAGGAAATGGCCACCCACTCCGGCATTTTTGCCTGGGAAATCTCATGGACAGAGGAGCCTGGTGGGCTGCAGTCCCTGGGGTCACAAAGAGTCAGACACGACTGAGCGACTAACATACACACCCAAGAGTCAGCTATGACTATTATTATTGCCAGATTCCCCTGGCAACTCACTACCTAGTTTGTTTTACTGAATTGCTCACACACTCAACAACCTTCAGTGGCTCCCTAGCTCCTTCAGAATAAAGGCCAGATCAAAGCAGGGGCCGCTAGTCCGTAGGCGCTATATCATCTCCAGCCACTGTGATCAGATCTCCCCTTCAGCAGCAGGGACCAGCTTCTCCACCTCCAGACCAGCAGGAGGAAACGCCCCCCTCCCGCTGTCTTCCTCCCAAAGGCAGATGAGATTCTCAAGGTCTATCATGCGTGTGATCTCACTCATCATTTTCCCCGTGGCTTTCCCCGCCGAGACCAACCTACTCCATGAACTCTCTGCACTGGTCACACACGGCTGGGCTTCTGTGTCTTACAACAAGTTCTCCTCCGCTCCCGGACGAGCTTGGAATCCTCCAAGGGAAGCACCTCCATTATCTCGGCTCCAGCATCTGGCACCCCCCAGTCCCAGAGCCGTCCTCACTGGACCCTCATGATGGAGCCGGCGCCACGCCATGAACGTCACGGACTTGAACGAGTTCAATCCGAACCGCGCCCCCTACTGCATTTACTCGGTAACTTTTACTGAGCGCCTAGGATGTACCAGGCCTGGGGCTGGGCGGCCGAAAAGCAAGACTGATTAGTGCCTGCTCCAGGGAGGTTATGGAGCTTCCCCCATAGCTCAGTGCTCAGTCGGTAAAGAGCCTGCCTGCAGTGCAGGAGACCCGAGTTCGATCCCTGGGTCCGGAAGATCCCCTGGAGAAGGAAATGGCAACCCACTCCAGTATTCTTGCCTGGGAAATCCCACAGACAGAGGAGCCTGGTGGGCTACAGTCCATGGGGTTAGAAGAGTCGGACACAACTTACTGACTAAACCAGGGAGATTATAGTCTAGTAAATTAGAAGTTAAACCACTACCTTGCTTACTACTAAATAGTTGTTTTGCAAATACAGAATAAGGGTCATTTAAAATTAAGAAAACAAAACAACCCACTACTTTGAGGCCCACAGGCAAATTGAGCCTTCAGATAATTTTGTTTTTTAGGCTTTCAAAATCAGTTAGGTGGGCTGGGTCTTTCCCAGGTCAATGACCTCTGGCCAAAGACCACCAGGGACACGCCTGTAGTTGAATAAGTTGATTACTCCTTACAGTAAGGGAACCCTCGCCCCATGGGGGCTGTGGAGGGTCTCAGTAAGAGGGTGCCTGGAAGCACGTAGAGTTTTAGATGTTTGGGGCTCATGTTAGATGATTCTGCGAGGAGGCTTCAAGGAAGCCTGCGCTGGAGGCTGTCAGGAAGTGGGGACAAGCCTATGACTTGGTATCTTAGCGACTAGTGCTGAGATGCAGAGAAGGCTAGAGCAGCAGATAAAATCGATAAAGCAGCAGACAAGCGGGGCAGGAGGGGATGCCCCGGGTTCCGAGGCTCAGGCATGACGACACAGGAGTTCTCTTTCCAGCCTGTCCCAGCACAGTCAGAGCTGCCCTGTCCCATGTGGACGTTCTGTGACTCCGTTCAGCAGGGGAACAGCACGCGCGCCCCGGGGAGTTAACCCAGCGCCCAGGGACTCCGACGCCCCCCGGCTCTCCTCTGCTGGTCCTCCACGGCCCGCCCACTCCCCCTCACAGCCCACCTGCTGCCGTACTTACTGCCCCTGCCTGAGCCCAGGAGCATCTGAATTCACTTCTCTGGCTAAAGACTGCTTGTTACCAAATAAACTGATGGCAACTGTGGTAAGGGCTAGTTGAGGAAGTGGTGAAGAACCTAACCTTCGGGGTGGGGAAGGGAGGGAGAAATCGTGGCTAGCTTCTAGGTGGAGGTGACTTTTAATCTGGGTCCTAAAAATGGAGGAATGAACCAGAAGAGGTGGGAAAAGTCAGTGATAGTTCAACTAATACTGTCTGGAGGCTTGCCATGAGTCAGGGCCTGCGGAAAATTTTCCATGAACTGTTTCACTTAATTTCTACAGCCCCTGATTCAGTAAGTAACGGGAACTAACCCTGATGGCTTGAATGTCTGCATGTAGGAGCCCCTGGCAGTGACCCTCTGAGGTGAGTTCTATCTCTACTCTCCCGTTTTACAGCTGGGTAAATGGAGACCCTGAGACTCTAAGTCACCTGCCTGAGGTTACCTGGATGGGAAGTGATGTAGCTCAGATCTGAACCCAGGCAGTCTGACTCAGGAACCTAGACTCTCTCCACTACCAAGTTCCATGGCCTTTCTATGTATTTCTATCCCACTTTAAAAAGCAGACAACGCAAACTCTTACAACTTGCAGCACTCACACAGCTCCCAAGGCCCTCTGCAGCCAAGACTTTAACACGGGAAGCTGACCCCAAGCCCCATGGCTTCAAGCGGGGAACTTAGAAAATGCACGTAGGAGGCTAGATTTTTCCACCAGCGTCAAGATCTAATGTTACTGCTTTTATAGAAAAGTTCTCAAATCAAATGCCAAATGATAGGCAGCTTTCAAAGCTAGCGGGCAGAGAATTAACTTTACTTTTTATCCAACATGGCAACCCACTCCAGTATTCTTGCCTGAAAAATCCCATGGACAGAGGAGCCTGGTGGGCTATAGTGCATGGGGCCACAAAGACTGAAGTGACTGAGCAGGAGGAAGGGTCTGTTTTAATCAAGGACTGAAGACGGACCAATAACCCTGGACAAGGTCTGGGTGCGGGTATTGAGAGGAACCTGCCGGGGTGGGGGTCGGGTGGTGAGCATCTTTCCAACTGGGTCGAGGCCTGCAATCCCCCGGGGAGCTTGTTAACAATGCAGATGTCTGAGCCTCAGCCAGGCGGATTCGGAGGTGCAGCCCCTGCACTAGCGGCTTTAACAAGATCCCAAGGGACCCTGGTCCAAACTGCCGCTGCTGCAACACCGAAGCCCAAACTTTGGGGAAGCTGGACCCCGCAAACCAAAATAAACAGTGTAAAAGAAAGGGCGGGGGGAAGCAAGATGCTGCTTGTTTCGGGGCAGAGCTGCAGGCACACGCAGGGAGAGCAGCTGGGTCAGGCAGAGACTCAGCACCCTGCTCATCTCACTTGGGCATGCATCTTGATGTTAAGAAAGTGAAAGTTGCTCATTTATGTTAATAAAGTGAAAATCGCTCAGTCGTGTATGACTCTTTGCAACCCCATGGTTCCACAGTCTGTGGAATTCTCCAGGCCAGAATACTGGAGTGGGTAGCGTTTCCCTTCTCCAGGAGATCTTTCAAACCCAGGGATCAAACCCAGGTCTCCAGCATTGCGGGCAGATTCTTTACCAGCTGAGCCACCAGGGAAGCATTAACACCCTTCATGTTAATAAAGGCGGTCGTCTACTGAGTCCAATGACTGTCCTAGATCCTTTATTTGGATTATTGCAGAGTCTCACAATAACCCAATCATATTAGGCACCTAATTCTAAAACCTAATAGTATTTGTTTGTTGTTTACTAAGTCACGTCCAGCTCTTTGCGTAGCCCGCCAGGCTCCTCTGTCCATGGGATTTCCCAGGCAAGAATACTGGAGTGGGTGGCCATTTCCTTCTTCAGGGGATCTTCCCAACCCAGGGATCGAACCTGCGTCTTCTGCAGTGGCAGGCGGGTTCTTTACCCCTGAGGCACCTGGGAAGCGCACCTACTGGTATTAGGTACCCTTTTTAATAATCCCTTTCTACAGACAAGGAACCTGAGTGAGTGACCTGCCCACAGCCCAGGGTTGCCGACTGGGATAAGGCCCAGCAGCCCGTTTCTGGTGCGCGGCACCCCCGTCAGCTCTGCGCGGCGGGGAGCGCTTGCGCAGTGGGTGCCGAGGCGTACCGGGCGGTCGGCAAAGCTGAAGCTCGGCTACAGTGAACAAGGGCGGGGCCGTGGAGATGCCGGGGGGCGGGCGAAGGTCTCCGAGCCGGTTACGTGGTGCGCGGTCAGCTTCACCAATGCACGTGAGGCGCGGGCCCCTGTGCGTTCACTCCACACACAACCACTGCCGGGAATATGATGCTGCGGGTCAAATGCAGCCCCTGACCTCCTGGCGCTTACACTTCAGCAGTGGGACAGGCCTTAAATTTGTTCTGCAAACAATCATTTAATTACGGGGACCTGATCTGAGAGAACAATGCCCATGTGTGTGGTCTCAGAGGGGGGCTCTTTGGGGCGATGCAGTTAAGCCCAGCTCTGACACACGCACCAGCACCAGCATTAAGTCAGCTCCAGGCAGAGGGGGCAACACATACAAATGCCCCGGGGCTCAAGGAAGAGTGGCCTGCTTGGAAAACAGAAAGGATGTCATCACGGCTACTGTGAGTCAGAGGGGGCGGGGTGTCCTGAGATGCAGTCAGGTCCTGTGTGCAGATGGTCCTGAACCTTAGGTTTTGAGGGTGGGCTGGTGTCAGCCAGGTAAAGGCGAAAAAGGCAGAGGGGACGGCAGCAGGGAAGGCTCAGAGCCCAGCGAGAGGCTGGTGTCAGCCAGGTAAAGGCGAGAAAGGCAGAGGGGATGGCAGCAGCGAAGGCTCAGAGCCCAGCGAGACGCAATGGCCACAAACGAAGGGTCTTGGGGCCTCCCCGTGCTGGGGCCTCCGGTCCCAGGCTTCACACCGGGTGTGGGGTGACTGGGAGCTTATTTCTGAGAACAGAGAACCCGACACTCAATCTTCAGGGAGAAGACCACGAGGGCAAGGGCCCAGGGACCTGAGTCCCAGGACTGTCCTGAACCTGTGCTGGGACCCTGACCATCTCTCATCTCCACCTGCAGCTTCACTCTGTCCAGCTGTAAAATGAGAAGGTGGTACCAGGCCCATCCCTAAGGTGAGTTTCTGTTCGAACATTTTCCTGGTGATTTCCTCTAAGATGAGATGAAGAGAAACTCGGGAGAAAGTGGGAAGACCTCAGGGTAACCTGATGAGAGTTTCCGAGGTGATCAGTTATATTCAACGCTTAACACATTTCAGCAGGAACATTATTTTGGATGCAGTAAGGAAACGACCACAAACTTCACCTGCTGCCAAAAAACTCAGACACAGCATCAACGTGCAAATGATAAGGCAAAAGCTGGTACCCTCACTTCAGAGGTTCTCCACATCTTAGCTCCAATTAACTGTTTGCAAAACATTGAAAACAAGTCAGAAGTTGCAGATGGGCTCGATCAAGCTCACAGATGTATTTTGTTTGACCAACAAGTTTTTTTTTCCCCCTCATCGCCTGACATGTGGGATCTTAGTTCCCTGACTGGGGATCAAACCTGTACTCCCTGCAGTGAGAGGACCTTCTTAACCACTGAACTGACAGGAACGTTTCCTAACAAAGTTTTAAAATTTGGGAAATTTTACATTTTTCAGTTGCTCAGAAAAACCCAAATATCTAACTGACTGAATCCAAAGAGCAACTTTCTCTATTTCACCAGCGTCCCCACCATCCCCTAATGCCTTCTGCAGAGTTGACATCTTTCATTAACATTACTTGCCTCATTCCTGTTCTAGAAGCTTTCCTTGAATATAATACATATGCATATATATGCCGGTTTATATTTACCTTGAGACTCTATGTGGGTACACAGATCTAGCTTCCTTTTCAGACTAAGTCACATTCTACTGTCTGAATTTATTCATCTAATTGTTAGATTATTATTCATTATCCATCATGGCATTTATTTATCTAATCTCCTGACATATACGTTACAAAGGTTCCATTTTCTTTACAGTATATCAGTAAACACCCTTGTACATTTTTACTTGTCAAGTTTTAGAGGATAAATACCCACAAGTGCACATACTGGGTAAATGTGTACATTTTAAAATTTGAAATATTTTAAATGTAAGAATTAAAGTTTGAAAGATATCACAAAATTGCCCAGCTTATATGAATGGATATCTCCAGAAAGGAAAGGAAAGCAGTATTTGATTTGCATTTCTTTATTACTGAGGGATGATGACTCAATGACACATCCTTGTATATTTACTGGCTCTTGAATAGCAACTGCTGCTCTTTGCTGACTTTTCCATTTAGTCTTTTTATTGATTTTTAGGAGTTTTTTTTTTTTTTAATATATGAAGGATATTAGGCCTTAGTCATATGTACTTCATTTTCTTTTCCCAGTTGTCTTTAAGCTTTTTTTATACATTGTTTTTACTGTGGAAGAATGGTAACTTTATCTGCAACCACATAACAATTCTTTTTCTTTTGGGGGAGCAATCCTATAACCTGCTTTCTTTGGAAGGCACAGTATTAATATATTTTTTGATTTAAAAATTTGAATGCCTTTAAAAGCCAACAAATACATCCTCTATTTTCCCATAGGATGCAACAGTGTGTCTACCAACCATCTCATAAATGGGTGCTTACTGGAGTCATCTGTCTCATCCCGTAAGGCAGATTATAAAGGAATAAGCTTAGGGGTGTGAGTGTTTGGGTCTCTCTGCATGTGGGGGCTTCCCTGGTGGCTCAGACGGTAAAGCGTCTGCCTACAACGTGGGAGACCTGGGTTCAATCCCTGGGTCGGGAAGATCCCCTGGAGAAGGCAATGGCACCCCACTCCAGTACTCTTGCCTGGAAAATCCCATGGACGGAGGAGCCTGGTCAGCTATAGTCCATGGGGTCGCAAAGAGCTGGACACGACTGAGCGACTCCACTTTTACTTTCTTTCTTTTGCACGTATATAGTTTTTACTCTACAACTTTGACGGTTTCATTGTGCATGTTTAACTTTTGGATCCATCTGTGGTTTCTTTTGGACGTGACCAAGAACTAGGATGAACTTTTCTGTTTTTCCAGTTGGTGGCACAGGGAAGGGGAGTCATCAGTACTTGTTTATAGATTTTAAAAATTTCTTAAACATTTTTTTTGTCCTTTATACAAATAATGCAAATTCAGGAATCACACACATATTTCCACCACCCCCAAATAACCACTTTTTCCTTTCTTACCATTTCCTGCAAGTATTTTTTTCTTAGTATATAGCTTTTTTTCTGGTTTTGTTTTAAAAACCTGGTTTTTGTCTGTTAGTTTTGTTTAGCACATGCCAACAATTTATAACTGCTACCACTTAATGTTTTAACCTAGCAGTTCCCAAACCTGGCCAGGCAGCTAGCTTCCCCATGGAGCTTGTTAAAAATAATGAATCAGCAATCCTAGGGGGTGGGCCCTGGGTGTCTATATTTTTAACAGGATCTGAAGAGGCGTCTGGGACATAGCCAGGCCAACTCTGAGTGACTGCCCCACCCCCCAACCATACCTGTGATCGTCTGGGTTTCCGAGGTGATGGTTCGAGTGGTGGTCTGAGTCTGGGTGGCAGGCACCGTTTCCTCCGATACAAACTGGACCGTGCTGGGCGCCGCCCCAGACGTGCCGGTTAGCTGGCAGCCACTCTGCTTGTGAGCTACAAAGGCGTCCAAATTGTTAAACTGCTGCTTGCAGATGCCACAGATGTGGATGTCGGGAGTCAGCTCCACCAGCACTGTTGTGCCACCTGGAACTCCAGGGGACAGAGGGGGAGTCACAGGTTAATTTCAGACAGCTTGAAATGGAAACACAAACCAGACCCACGGTGAGAGAAACGGGCATGGTGACAGGCGTGGCTAGCTGCTGGCCCAGTATCTATTCCACTCCCCTCTTCTTGCACACAGAACCCCAGTGCCACCCCAGCAGCAACATACCCACCCAAGTAATGCTCCTGATCACTCCCTGTGGGGGCACTAGTGGTATCTCATGCAGGAAGGTTCTTCCCTGCACCTCAAGAAGGCTACCTTGCGCTTCAGAGGACCATCTCCTGTCTCAAGGAAAACGTAATTGTACTTCTCAGTCATTATGGGAGCCAGTGCTCCCACTATTCCAACCCTCTCCCCCATCATGAGAACCACTAGCCTGAATAATTTTGGTTCATGACATACTTGGGAATCCCTCTAGCACAGTGCTGGAAGAGCTTCAGGGAAAAGCACGATAAAAAGGGAGCTGACATGGTTGGCACTGTTCACCTCTCCCTTCAGCCTTGAATGCAGGTGTGATGCCAGGTGCTTCTGCAGCCATGTTGTAACATGAGGTAAATAGTAAGATCTCTACAAAAGTTTACTTCACTGATCCCCTAAATCAACCCTAGAATCAATCAATTCCAGACTTCTAATTAGGCCAGTATAGTTCAGTTTTGTTACTTGTAAGCAAAATTAATTCCTGACAGGCATTATTTCACTATAGTAATAATATCAAGAATTAATATTGTATTTAACACTTGCAAAGCGCTTACCACAGTCCTGGCACTATATTTGAAACTGCTATATAAATGTTTGTTAAATAAAGAAATACAATGACTAAGTCTCTAACTAATAAGACAAACTGAATTTTTATTTTAAAAGTTTTCTTTGCCTTATTACAAGGAAATTCATGTTTATAACAGAAAATCTGGAAGAGAAGGAGGAGGGAAATTACAGTCTTTCCACCTATGGCTACCATGAACATTACAAAATATTTTCTTCCATTCATCGAATTAAAGATTGTTTATATCATAGTGTATTGTAAATTAACCTTTTTCCCAATACTGCTGTACAAGCATTATGCTCTATCACTAAAGTCTCTTTATATATATATATAATTATTTAATGACAACACATTATTCCATATTTTCTAAGCCTCATAATTTCTCACTAACTGTAAGGTTTGTATATTATTCCCAATTTTCCCTGAGTCTAAATAGTATGAAAACCACCTTTGTGCATATACAGTTGGCATCTTTGCTTCATAATTTAAAAAAATTATAAAATATCTGCATTATGTCCAATGTCCCATTACAACCAAGACATCTCTGTGCAGAAATACAATTTGGTTGACTTCTAAGAAAAGATACTCTGCACTGAGCAAGGTAGGTTTGTAAGCCATCTTGCAAACACTGAAATCAATGGATGGAAGGACGTGACATTTCTCATCTCTCTAACACTGTCTTCCTGTAGCTACTGAGGTGCCCAAGCTAAGAGGAAGACAAAGAATCCAAGAGACTAGTGACTGCATCATTGAGATTCCTTAATGGTGGGACTCGGGAGGAGATGGGGTGAAGTTTCTGCTTCATAAGATGGTTACGAGAATTAAATGAGATGGTGCTTGTAGAAGGCCAGCACAGGGATCCCCAGCATGTCACCTGATGGGGTTATTACTGAGGTGTTCTATTTGAATTTGAAAATATCCCCTCTGAATATCTGTAATGAACTGAGACCCAATAGAATACACTGGGTCTATTTTTTTTTTTTTTTTTTTTTGGTATCATCAACACAAAGAATTCCTTTATCTTTGCCAGGCTCTTCTGTCCATGGGATTCTCCAGGCAAGAACACTGGAGTGGGTTGCCGTGCCCTTCTCCACGGTGTCTTCCCAAGCCAGGGATCGAACCTGTGACTCTTCCGTCTCCGGCATTGGGAGGCGGGTTCTTTACCACTGGCGCCGCCTGAGAAGCCTCTTTATCCCTACAAAGTTCTCCAAACCTGTCTGGGCATCAGAATAAGGGCCAGGGTGGGTTATTTAAACACGGATAAACACGGACACATCTGACCCCCACTTCAGAGAGTCCTAATGGAGGTGGGGTGAACGGGGACTGAGGTTTAGGGAAATCTGCGCTTTTCACAAGTTATGCAAGGAACACACAGACATGTTTAGGAGCCAGTGTCTTCCAAGTCGGTAACAGTAACATCTAACAAGTGCCAGGGGTTCTCAAACTTCCTGTGCCTCCGAATCGCCCAGGGCAAGCCCATCCTCCTCCCTTCTACCCTGGCCCCACCACCTGGTAGGTGGGGCCCACAGAGCTTTTTTCCCCTCCTTTTTTGAAAAATAAGCGCTGGAGCTCCCAGGTGGCTGGTTCGCGCTCAGCCCCACACTTAGGGAAACAACGAGCCCGGCCAAACCACGGGCTTGAAAAAGGCTGTCATCATAATGAAAATGGACCCCAAACTCAAAACTCAAAGAAAACGCCCACGGCCCCATTCCCCATTCAGATCTCCACCTTCAACGTGGACAAGGCTTTTCAGGAAGCCGGCAAGCCCAGCCAGCCAGACCTCGTGCAGTCCTCCGAACCCAGACTTCAAGGATTCGGGGCCACCGAGACAGAAGTTTTCCCATCAGCGTGGCCGCGGTTACCCCAAATCCACCTCCAGGCTGCGCCGGGGGCGGGGAATGCCGCGAGAGGGTGGGCGATGGTCGGAGCCGCCAGCCCTCCCCCACCGCCCGCTGCACGGGGGGCTCTTTGGAGGCTGGCGAGCGCCCCCGCCTCGCGCCGGGTCGGGTGCGCCCGCCCCCGGCCCACCCCGGCGCCTCCTGCCCGGCGCGCCCGCCGCGGTCCCCGAGACGCCGGCTCGGGGCCGTCACCCCGATTTCGGGGCCCCGGGCCTGCCCGCTGCGTCGCAGGCGTGCTTGGGCCCGGGCCCCGGAGCGCGCACTGCGCCCGGAAAAGCACTTACTTTGCACCGAGCCCGGGAAGCTCTCGCCCTCGTTGCTCGCGTTCATGGCCGCAGACTGGGGGCCGAGGGGGGGTCCCCGGCCGGCCGGGGTGCAAGGGCGCGGGGCGCGCGGGTCTACATGGTGCAGGGACTTTTCCTTTTATTTTTCCACCCCCCCCAGCCTTCCTTCTCCCAACTCCGCGAGGCGGGGAGGACGGATGTACAGCGAGCGCCACTTCCGCTGCCTAGAGGGCGCTGGCCCGGCCCGGCCGCACCAACCTGGCTTCGCGGCTGCGGCTCCCGGGGGAAGAAGCCGGCCAATCCCGGCACTCGGGCCGCGGGGTCTCCCCGGGGTCCGGACGGCGCACACGCGGTGGGGCGGCCGCGGGCAGCGAGGGACGCGCCCCCGCAACCCCCCGGGCTGCAGCAGCCGGCGCCCTGCCCGCACCCCGGAGGGCTGGGCCGGCGCTTTGGGCACCCCCCACCCCGGCTCTGGCGCCTTTGCACCTGCCGCTCTGGGCGTCTGGGCCCCGCCGAGTCCGGGCAGCCGGGTCGCCCCGGTGGTTTGCAGAAGAGGAGCGAGTCGGGCAGCAGTTGGGTGGGTGCTTGCGGGGGGGCGGGGCGGGGGGGCGGTCACAGGCTTGGCGGGTGGGGAACGCCGGCTGGGCGCATCCGCAGAGCGCTGGGCGGGCCCCCTGCCTAGTAGTGAAATAAAGAGGCCCGTGCTCACGTGCTTGCGTGGCAACTGGGATCGGTCGCTGGGGCAAGAACCCTGACCCTGGGGGTCCGCCAACTCTTCTGTGCATCACCACCACCCGGAGAGCTTGTTAGGACGGAGGCCGCGGGGCCAGCCCAGAGTTTCTGACTCGGTGGGTCTGGGGAGAGGCCCAAGGACCAGCATTCTAAGTGACAAGGTGAAGTTCCTGATACCGGTGGGCGCTGCTGCCCCCGATCTGACCCCGCGCTCGGCTGACTTCACCTGCCATTCCCTCCTCCCCTCAGGCGTCAGCCCCCAGCTCTTTTCAGCCTCAAGGCTTCTGTGCTTACTGTTCACTCTGTATCCACCTGCCACCCTGCCTAACGCCCTTGGGTCTTGATTTTAAATGCCATCCACAGAGAGGCCCTTCTTGGCTAGCCCCCGTTCTAATCCTGCCGTGCCTCCATCCAGTGGCTCCCCCTGTTACTTTCTGGTCTGCTTTATTTTAGGATTTATCAAATCTAACCTGGTAATCTGAGGTATCTCTATCTGTATCTACCAGTCTATCCATCTATCTGTAGATCTATCTAATTTGTCAATCTCTACAGACAGGTACACAGATTTATTCGTTTATTACCTGTTTTCCCTTGCCCCTTACATTCAGTAAATCCTCAGCAACCTGGAATGAATAATAAAAACCTCCCTGCCTTGCTGATACATCTATCCCCAGTGACTTGGCCTGGTGCCCGGCACATAGTAGGCCCACAGTAAATAGGGTGAGTATAACTGATGAAATTATCCTGCGGTTTCCATTGAGGGTTTGCTCATTCCTCCAGCAGCAATATACTTAGAAGCGTCTGCCATGTGCCAGGCAGCATGCTAGCCCCTGGAGTTACAAGGGTGATCCTATTTACTTCCTGCTCTAACAGAACTTGGCTGGTGGCTAGCGATGCAGTCCACGCTAAACAATCAGATCAGCAGTGTAATTTCTTGAGAGTAATATGATCTCAGAAGACATGAAACAAGGATGTGATGGTGGCTTCCTTGGCCTATCTGAGCAAGCAATGTGTGAATGAGGCCGCTGCGTTGGGGGCAGTTCCAGCCTGGGGGACTGGCAGGTGCCGGAGCCCTCAGCCACAATGCTCTAGACAGGAACGGGCCACCCCGCCCCCCAGTCCCACTGCGAGTCTCACCGCCCTCCCCCAGACCCCCTCACTGCTCCTGCTCAGACATGCCCAGCTCTGCTTTTCCTCCTCCTTCTGCCTGGATTGCCTTCCCCTGGTCTTTGCAGGACTAGCCAAATGGAAGGTCACTTTGTGGCGGAGACCTTTTCTGTCTCTTATCTGAAGTACTTACCCCCTGCTTGGTACACTCTGTACATCACCTCAGTACACCTACTCCTAGTCAGTATGACCCAGAAAGGCACTGCAGCATAGGGCAGTGTTTATTTTTTTAATGCTTGATAAATGAATCCCCACCTGGATGAACATTTCCAGCCTCATGCCCCTTGCCAGCCAATGTTACCCCAGCTCCCCAAGTCCAGACAGGTAAACACCGTACAGAATTCTGTTGCTGCAGATTCCTTTTGTTGAGAGCAGTATTTTTTATTTTTGTCAGAAGAGAAACACCAAGGGGGCTTGCTAAGGAACGAATTCTAAAGTTGCAACCCAGATCAACTGCACCCAAATTTCCTAAGGCAAGACCTGGTAATTTGCATGTATTTCACAAGTGCTTCAGGTAATTCTTACCACGATATAATTAGGGGCCTTACGAATCAGTGCTTAAGTCTGCCTGTCCTGGACGCACACTATTCCAAGGTGAGGTAAACCCTGGAGCTGTTTCGCTGTAACCAGTTGGGTGACCTTCCTGGGCGACTCAACTGCTCTGTGCCTCATTATCTACAGTCTGGAAACAGTAATGGTACCTACGTCCCTAAGGTCTTTTCAGAGGAAAGTGAAAGTGGAGTCCTTCAGTTGCTCCGATTCTTTGCCACCCCACGGACTGTAGGCCACCAGGCTCCTCTGTCCATGGATTTTTCCAGGCAAGAGTACTGGAGTGGGTTGCCATTTCCTTCTCCAGGGGATCTTCCCAACCCAGGGATTGAACCTGTGTCTCCCACATTGCAGGCAGACACTTTACCATCTGAGCCACCTGGGAGTCAATATATATAAAGTGCTTAGAATACTGCCAGGACAACTTTATCATGACTAGGCAACAGATGTTTAAAAAATTTAATATTTACCCCATGTCCAAGGGCAAAGGAGAAGCCCCAGCAAGACAGGAGGAGGGGTGAATTTGCATTTAAAATCAAACCCCATTCCCGCAAGAGACGCTCAGAAGGCTCAAACATACCTTGTGCACACCAGAGGGTCCCCACAGAGACTAAGCCAGAACTGTGTCTGAGTGTCTCCTACAGAGGAACGGGTCAGCAGTGGCCTGCCACAGGGGCAGGGGCTCTGGGTGCAGCAGACCTGGGTATGGCATAAACCCTCTTGGAGGAGGTCACCATTATCCCCACCATAGAGCCGCCAGGACTTACACAGGATGGGGAAATAGACTCTTGAAGGGCACAACAGAACCTTGTGCACCAGGACCCAGGAGAAAGGAGCAGTGACCCCACAGGGGACTGACCCAGACTTGCCTGTGGGTGTCCGGGAGTCTCCAGCGGAGGTGTGGGTCGGCGCTGGCCTGCTGCAGGGTCAGGGGCAAGAGTGTAGCAGTGCATCACGGGACCTTTTGAGGGAGGTCGCCATTATCTTCATTAGCTCCACCATAGTTTGGCTCCAGGTAAATAGCAGGGAGGGAACACAGCTCCACCCTTCAACAGAAAACTGGATTAAAGATTTACTGAGCATGGCCCTGCCCATCAGTTTCCCCCTCAGTCTCTCCCATCAGGAAGCTTCCAAAAGCCTCTTACTCTTCTCCATCAGAGGGCAGAAAGACTGAAAACCACAATCACAGAAAACTAACCAGTCTGATCACATGGACCACAGCCTTGTCTAAATCAATGAAACTATGAGCCATGCCGTGTGGGGCCACCCAAAACAGATGGGTCATGGTGGAGAGTTCTGACAAAACATTGTCCACTGGAGAAGGGAATGCCAAGCCACTTCAGTATTCTTGCTTTGAGAACCCCATGAATAGAATGAAAAGGCAAAATGATAGGATACTGAAAGAGGAACTCCCCAGGTTGGTAGGTGCCTAATATGCTATTGGAAATCAGTGGAGAAATAACTCCAGAAAGAATGAAGGGATGGGGCCAAAGCAAAAACAATACCCAGTTGTGGATGTGACTGGTGATAGAAGCAAGGTCCGATGCTGTAAAGAGCAATATTGCATAGGAACCTGGAATGTCAGGTCCATGAATCAAGGCAAATTGGAAGTGGTCAAACGAGATGGCAAGAGTGAACGTCAACATTTTGGGAATCAGCGAACTGAAATGGACTGGAATGGGTGAATTTAACTCAGATGACCATTATATCTACTACTGTGGGCAGGAATCCCTTAGAAGAAATGGAGTAGCCATCATGGTCAACAAAAGAGTCCAAAATGCAGTACTTGGATGCAATCTCAAAAATGACAGAAGGATCTCTG
The DNA here is from genome assembly GCF_029378745.1 of Bos indicus. Taxonomy (NCBI): domain Eukaryota; kingdom Metazoa; phylum Chordata; class Mammalia; order Artiodactyla; family Bovidae; genus Bos; species Bos indicus. The sequence goes on from NC_091772.1 coordinate 79,900,684, forward strand.
TTTGTTTCCAAGGCAAACCATTCAATATCACGGTAATCCAAGTCTATGCCCCAACCAGTAACGCTGAAGAAGCTAAAGTTGAAAGGTTCTATGAAGAGCTACAAGACCTTCTGGAACTAACACCCCCAAAAGATGTCCTTTTCATTATAGGGGACTGGAATGCAAAAGTAGGAAGTCAAGAAACACCTGGAGTAACAGGCAAATTTGGCCTTGGAGTACGGAATGAAGCAGGACAAAGGCTAATAGAGTTTTGCCAAGAGAGCGCACTGGTCATAACAAACACCCTCTTTCAACAATACAAGAGAAGACTCTACACGTGGACATCACCAGATGGTCAACACTGAAATCAGATTGATTATATTATTTGCAGTCAAAGATGGAGAAGCTCTATACAGTCAGCAAAAACAAGACCAGGAGCTGACTGTGGCTCAGACCATGAACTCCTTATTGCCAAATTCAGACTTAAATTGAAGAAAGTAGGGAAAACCACTAGACCATTCAGGTATGACCTAAATCAAATCCCTAACGATTATACAGTGGAAGTGAGAAATAGATTTAAGGGCCTCGATCTGATAGACAGAGTGCCTGATGAACTATGGATGTGACATTGTACAGGAGACAGGGAACAAGACCATCCCCAGAAAAAGAAATGCAAAACAGCAAAATGGCTGTCTGAGGAGGCCTTACAAATAGCTGTGAAAAGAAGAGAAGCGAAAAACAAAGGAGAAAAGGAATGATATTTGCATTTGAATGCAGAGTTCCAAAGAATAACAAGGAGAGATAAGAAAATCTTCCTCATTGATCAGTGCATAGAAATAGAGGAAAATAACTGAATGGGAAAGACTAGAGATCTCTTCAAGAAAATTAGAGATACCAAGGGAACATTTCATGCAAAGATGGGCTCGATAAAGGACAGAAATGGTATGGACCTAACAGAAGCAGAAGATATTAAGAAGATGTGGCAAGAATACACAGAGGAACTGTACAGTAAAGATCTTCACGACCCAGAAAATCATGATGGTGTAATCACTCCCCTAGAGCCAGACATCCTGGAATGTGAAGTCAAGTGAGCCTTAGGAAGCATCACTACGAACAAAGCTAGTGGAGGTGATAGAATTCCAGCTGAGCTATTTCAAATCCTAAAAGATGATGCTGTGAAAGTGCTGCACTCAATATGCTAGCAAATTTGGAAAACTCAGCAGTGGCCACAGGACTGGAAAAGGTCAGTTTTCATTCCAATCCCAAAGAAAGGCAATGCCAAAGAATGCTCAAACTACCACACAAGTGCACTCATCTCACACGCTAGTAAAGTAATGCTCAAAATTCTCCAAGCCAGGCTTCAACAATATGTAAACTGTGAACTTCCAGATGTTCAAGCTGGTTTTAGAAAAGGCAGAGAAATCATAGATCAAATTGCCAACATCCACTGTATCATCAAAAAAGCAAGAGAGTTCCAGAAAAACATCTACTTCTGCTTTATTGACTATGCCAAAGCCTTTGACTGTGTGGATCACAATAAGCTGAGGAAAATTCTGAAAGAGATGGGACTATCAGACCAGCTGACCTGCTTCTTGAGAAACCTGTATGCAGGTCAGGAAGCAACAGTTAGAACTGGACATGGAACAACAGACTGGTTCCAAATAGGAAAAGGAGTACGTCAAGGCTGTATATTATCACCCTGCTTATTTAACTTCTATGCAGAGTACATCATGAGAAACACTGGGCTGGAAGAAGCACAAGCTGGAATCAAGATTGCTGGGAGAAATATCAATAACCTCAGCTATGCAGATGACACCACCCTTATGGCAGAAAGCGAAGAAGAACTAAAGAGCCTCTTGATGAAAGTGAAAGAGGAGAGTGAAAAAGTTGGCTTAAAGCTCAATATTCAGAAAACTAAGATCATTGCATCTGGTCCCATAATTTCATTGCAAATAGCTGGAGATACAGTGGAAACAGTGTCAGACTTTATTTTTTTGGGCTCCAAAATCACTGCAGGTGGTGACTGCAGCCATGAAATTAAAAGACGCTTATTCCTTGGAAGAAAAGCTATGACCAACCTAGATAGCATATTTAAAGCAGAGACATTACTTTGCCAACAAAGGTCCATCTAGTCAAGGCTATGGTTTTTCTAGTGGTCATGTATGGATGTGAGAGTTGGACTATAAAGAAAGCTGAGCACCGAAGAATTGATGCTTTTGAACTGTGGTGTTGAAGAAGACATTTAAGAGTCTTGAACAGCAAGGAGATCCAACCAGTCCATCCTAAAGAAATCAGTCCTGAATATTCATTAGAAGGACTGATGCTGAAGCTGAAACTCCAATACTTTGGCCACCTGATGTGAAGAACTGACTCATTTGAAAAGACCCTGATGCTGGGAAAGATTGAGGGCAGGGAGGAGAAGGGGACGACAGAGGATGAGGTGGTTGGATGGCATCACCGACTCAATGGACACGAGTTTGAGTTAACTCCGGGAGTTGGTGATGGACAGGGAGGCCTGGTGTGCTGCAGTCCAAGAGGTCGCAGAGTCGGACAACTGATTGACTGAACTGAACTGAGCTGAAATTAACATTTAAGTTTGTAAAAACAGTTCCGTCTCGGCTGTGCCGGGTCTTCCCTGCTGCTCGCAGGCTTTTCTGGGTTGCAGCGCGTGGGGCTCCTCCTGGCTGTGGCGCCCGGCTTCTCACGGGGGCTTCTCCCCTCGTGGAGTGCAGCCTCTTGGCTCGCGGGCTCTGTCGTCACGGCACTGGACTTCGTTGCTCTGCAGCACGTGGGATCTTCCCAGACCAGGGATCAAACCTGTGACCCTCGCATTGGCAAGCAGATTCTCAACCACTGGAGCAGCAGGAAAGGTCCTATGTATTTTCTTAATAATTGAAGAAAGTATCTGAAAATCTCCTGCCAGAAATCCAAATCCTAGTTACTGTTATTATTATCTGTTCTTGTTGCTGTCTACTCTCCAGACTGTAAGCTCCTGGAGAGCATGGCCTGATTTCTTTCATTAACCCTGCGTCTCTGGAGCCTAGAACAGGGCCTGGCACGTGGGACCTCAGTACAGCTTTTGCTGCTGAATGAGTTCACATGTTTCTACCAGCTCCAGATTAACCGCTTGCTACTATGCCCGGCCAGACTTTCTCTACGGCACATGTAGGTCACTGCAGGGTTGTTTTTTTCAGGTCTTAAAATATCCTTTTTTAATTTCTTTTTTTCTTTCTATACATGTACTTCTTATTATAGGCATATTACAAGTTCTTGGTTAGTAGTTTAGAAAAAACCCAATAATATAAGAAAAGAAAACCCATATATAATTCACTTCCCAGAAACAACTTTTTGGTTGATGAATATACATAGTCTTTTTTTCCTTTCTGTATGTGTCTGTATGTGTACGTGGGCTCCCAGGCGGCAGTAGTGGTAGAGAACCTGCCTGCCAAAGCAGGAGGCAGAAGAGAAGCGGCTTCGATCCCTGAGTTGGGAAGATCCCCTGGAGGAGGGCCGGGCAACCCCCTGCAGGATTCTTGCCTGGATTACTTATACTACTTGTGCTACGTCATTTAATCCTTAGAACAACACATGGGTAGACGCTGTCATTCTAGTTTATAGAAGTGGAAACTGAGTCTCCTGAAAGTTAAATAGATGTCATCCGCATGGAAGGCCAATAAAGGACCAGCGCTGTTGAGAATCCTTGAGAACAAGTAACCGAGACTGTAAGAAGAATGGAGATTTGCGTATGTTACAGTCAGTCAATTAGAATTATATCCTTCGTTAAGTGATTTCTGGCAGGAGATCTTCAGATACTGTCTTCAATTAGTAAGAAAATACATAGGATCTTTCCTGGTGGTCCAGTGGTTAAGAATCCACCCGCCAATGCAGGGGACGTGAGTTTGATCTCTGCTTGGGGAACTAAGATCCCACATGCTTGGAACAACAAAAACCCATGCGCCACAACTATGAGCCTCGCGTAGCTCCTGCTTGCTGCACCCAGGGAAAGCCTGAACACAGCGACGAAGAGCCAGCGCAGCCAAACGTAAATAAAAGAACACACCATTTTTATGCTGGTAGTATTTATTAATCGTAACAAGAATACTGAAGTCACAGTCACTGGCTTGATTGTTGTAAGTTCTGCAAGCAAAGATATCCTTATCCTAACAAAATAGTTTATAATTTCAAGTGATCAAAGTTTTTTTGACAGTAACCACTTTAACAGACTTAGTTTCCTATAGCAACTATGCACAATTCACTAAAATTGAAGTCCTCAGGGCAGAAACTTTTGTTCATTTTCTTCCTTGCTGCATCTATAATAGTGTCTGGTATCTAAAAAGGGATGGATGATGAACAGACAGATGGATGGATGGGTGGATGATGGATGGATGGACGGAATGACTAGTATCATCGTTACTTTGGAAGATAACTATTAAAGCAAATCTTTGACAATTATAGGAAAGCATCTTTCCCTTTTCAGTAAAACATACAGACAAAAGTAGGATACAGTGACAGAATCTAGAAAAATTATAGATTTCATTTAAGTTGTATGGTCACTGATATGCAAATACCTTATAGCCGTCCTTATTTTTCTAGACAAAGGCTAACAAGAATGGCTAACCCAGGGCTTTGTGGTTTTCAAAAGTACTTGTGTCAGCAACCTCTCCACTTCTCCATTTCTCAAAAGTACTACAGAAAATTCTGGCCTAAGTTTCCACCCATAAATTCACCCGAGGTGGGTGAGCTGGCTCTGAGCCTCTTGTCATCTGATCCCTTCCCTGCCTCCCCTGCTCAGCTCTGCAGGGGAGCTGACCCCTGTCTGTGTCTTCCAGGCTTCTGGGGCTTCTAGTTTCCTGTCAAGTTTGCTAATGGGTGGAAGGAAGCGGGAGAAGCAGGCAGAGTCTTTTCCCAGGTCTTCCTCTCTGGGTGGCAGGGTCTGCATCTCTGCTCTGGCCTCAGATCCCAGATGGGCCCACCGTGGCCTCAGGCAGGGGACTCTGACTCCTGGTCTCTGAAAATACAGCCTCCTCCCTGGGGAGCATGGGCCGGTGACTTCCAGCTGATGCTATAATCTCTGGTTACCTGAACATTCCCATTTGGCCTTTCAGCTATCAATTCCTGATGTTAGCTTAACTTAAATCCTCAGACTTGCTTTATTTTCCTGGTTGGGCTCTGGTTTAAGGTTGGGATTAAGGTGTGTGGGGCTTATAATTTTCTTCTGGTTTTTCTGGACACGGCAGGTGATTCTTAATTGGAGATTGCCTTAAAATCTCCAAGGGAGCTTTCTGAGAACACACACACCCGGGCAACACCCAGCTGTGTGGGAACAGAATCTTGAGGTGTGGAGTTCCAGGCACCAAGCCTGGAGAAACGTCATGGGTGACAAGAGCTAGCCCCTCCTGACCTCAGTGAAACCTGATCTAAAATCTTAGAAGCAGACCAGGGGGACATTTTTTATATTCCAGAAATGATTTGCCAACAGTATTTAACGACGGCCTGCAATCTTTACATAAACATAAAAGTCAATGAAGAAACACTTGAAAGTTAAAATAACCACTGAAACCTTCTGTAATAGGATATAGTCAAGACTCAACCTGTTGGGCATAGAGTGGTGATTATACAACCGATCGTTTTGATGAGAGCTGGCTCTGAGACGTGTCTGGCATCTGAGGGTGGGACACCTGTGCTTTCAGAGCAGCTTCACGTGGATAACTCCATACGAGCGAGCACACACACGCCTGAGTGTTTTCACTCTTTTGTATGGTTACTGTCTGAACACGAGAATGCTCAACAGTATAAGAAGGTGTGTCGTAAAAAGGGCATGCCCCTGCAGCCTCTCACAGGCCCCAGTCTCCTTTCCAAGAAACAGTCATTATTGCCAGTTGCTGGGGGTGTTCTTCAGAACAGTATTATCTGTACAGATCTATATACATATCTCCCTCCATTTCTTTTTCTTCCAAATGAAAATACAATGTAAACAACACTCACCACCCTGCTTTTTTGCATAACAATGTAGTTTGGAAAATATTGCTTGTAAGTGAATCTAGATTTTCCTCCCTGCCTTAAGAAGAGTTCAGTTTTTCACTGTGTATATACATATACTAAAATTTACTTAAACAGTCCCTGTTAATGAACATTTAGTTTGTTTCAAGGGTTTTGTTACCACAGACAAAGCTGCAATGAGTATCTGTATCTATGCCTGTACAGGGGAGAATGTATATTTGTAGTATACTTTCCTAAAGTAGAATTGCTAAGTCAATGGGTATGGGCATTTAGTGGGTTTTTTTTTTTTAAGTTTTTTTGGGGATATGGACCATTTTTAAAGTCATTATTGAATTTGTTACAATGCTGTCTCTCTTTTATGTTTCGTTTTCTTTGGCCTGGAGGCATGTATAATCTCTGCTCCCAGATCAGAGATTGAAGCACAGCCCCTACATTGGAAGGTGAAGTCTTAACCACTGGACCGCCAGAGTTGAAAGACAACTCTGCCTTTCAAATTTTGATGCTTTCCAATGGCACTTAGAATGCCCATCAACAACTTGTTAGGGCATCTCTTTCCTACATTCTAACTCACACAGTTATCAGGTTTCTGATCTCTGTCAATCTGGTGGGTAAAAAAAATTCTGTGTCAAGGATTTAATTTGCATTTCTCTAATTATGATATACTTCTGAATTTAATCAAAGGAAGGCAAACTCAACACTTGTCCCCAACAAAACAGAACAGCGCACTTACAATCTGTGTAATTATGAGTTCCGAGAGGTCCAGACATAATGCATCGATGGCAAAGGAGACACCCAAAATGTGACTGCTGGGGTCAGCTCTCAACTTCCTGGGGTCCCTAGTGTGTTAAAAATTGGCAGGTAATACTTTAGTTTGTGTGTTTTCAAATGGTTTTAATATGTGACAGAAAATTCCAATCAGTTATTTGCTAAGATCGTGAAACCCTAAATGATGGTATGGTTTGAAAATCACTGATCTAATCCTCATATTGGGCTTCCCAGGTGGCTCGGAGGTGAAGAATTCACCTGCACTGCACGGGATGAGAGTTTGATCCCTGGGTCAGGAAGATCCCCTGGAGGAGGAAATGGCAACCCACTCCAGTATTCTGGCCTGGGAAATCCCATGGACAGAGGAGCCTGGTGGGCGACAGTCTACGGGATTGCAAGAGTCAGACATGACTTCGGGACTAAGCAACAAAACCCTCATTTTACAGAATGCAAAACTGAGGCCCTTCCCTTGTAGGAATCCAGAACTGTTGGTAAACATTTTTTTTAAACCTTTTTGAATATCTTTTAAAATACCTTTTAATTTTGGAATCATTGAAGATTCATAAAAAGTTGTGAAAACAGTAAAGTTCTTATATTACCTTCTCCCCAGTGACAATGGCATATTCTTTTTGAGTTACCAAACAAACAAACAAAATCTTGAAATGTTTATTACTTTTAAATGCTTTTTACCCATCCAAGATCACAGCCAATTCAGAAGGTAGTCATATGACAACTGTACCAATAATCCAGATTTTCAGTAAGATGTCCCAGGAAGTATTAATATTTTAGTTAGGGCCACATGTGCTATTGAAATCAACAGTCCCCAAGATACAAGGGTTCAAGGTCATAGAAACTAATTTCTCATTCTCTGCAGTCTAAGATGGGTGTTCCCGTCCATGGAAGGGGGTCTCCTTGAAGGAAATACAGACCCCTCTAGACTGGAGGAGGTATATTTTTGATGTACAAGTAGCTTGTCTGCCACAGAAAGGATTCTCTGCTTTTTCTCAGACAGTGTATCACCCAGGAGATTGGGGAACCTAGGGTTTAGTTCAGTCTATTATTATTTAGGGGCTTCCCCGGTGGCTCAGATGGTAGAGAATCTACCTGCAATGCAGGTGACCTGGGTTTGATCCCTGGGTTGAGAAGATCCCCTGGAGGAGGAAATGGCAAATCACTCCAGTATTCTTGCCTGGAGAATTCTATGGACGGAGGAGCTATTGTTTTGGTCTTCCTAGTATCTCTTTCTTACTTCTGAGAACAGGACTACTTCTTTCTGTGACTTCCCTTGAGAATGATTGCCCTGACTCCACATAAAGTAAGTCACAGCCACCCAGCCCAGTTGTCAACTAAAATGGTCATGTGATCCAGACCAAGACAGCTTCTATCATCCTGAATTACCTGAAGCTCCTCCAAACTTCTGTACTGTATACCTTCTGTCCTGTTTCCCATCTGAAATTCTGTTTCTCACTTTATCAGGATCAGTTCAGTTCAGTTCAGTTGCTCAGTCGTGTCTGACTCTTTTCGACCCCATGAATCGCAGCACACCAGGCCTTCCTGTCCATCACCAACTTCCGGAGTTCACGCAGACTCATGTCCATCGAGTCAGTGATGCCATCCAGCCATCTCATCCTCTGTCGTCCCCTTCTCCTCCTGCCCCCAATCCCTCCCAGCATCAGAGTCTTTTCCAATGAGTCAACTCTTGGCATGAGGTGGCCAAAGTACTGGAGTTTCAGCTTTAGCATCATTCCTTCCAAGGAAATCCCAGGGCTGATCTCCTTTAGAATGGACTGGTTGGATCTCCTTGCAGTCCAAGGGACTCTCAAGAGTCTTCTCCAACACCACAGTTCAAAAGCATCAATTCTTCGGCGCTCAGCCTTCTTCACAGTCCAGCTCTCACATCCACACATGACCACTGGAACGAGCTCAAGGTCCTCTTCCACGGAGCCTCTTCCGAAGCCTCGGCTGGTCTCCGAGCCTCTCCCTACAGGTCCCTCTGTGTGGCCGGACCCTGGCACTTGTGCTCTGCTCAGTCGCTCGGTCAAGTCCGACTCTTTGCAAGTCCACGGACCACAGCCCGCCAGGCTCCTCTGTCCATGGGGATTCTTCAGGCAAGAATACCGGAGTGGGCTGCTATGCCCTCCTCCAGGGGTTTTTCCCAACGCAGGGTTTGAAGCCACATCTCCCGCATTACAGGGAGATTCTTTAACGTCTGAGCCACCAGGGAAGCCCAAGAACACTGGCATGGGCAGCCTACCCCTTCCCCAGGGGATCTTCCTGACCCAGGAGTCAAACTGGGGTCTCCTGCATTCCAGGCAGATTCTTTACCAGCTGAGCCAGCCAGGGAGCGTTTTGTGCTGGTTGGTCGTTGGCCTGTCTCAGTTAGGACGCCTTTGGCTGCCAGTGTCTTACACAGAGTTTTTCTCAGTTATGCCTCATGCATAGGTCACTGCAATCCTATCGGCAGATGGACAGAAGTGGGTTTGCTGGAGCTCCTGGGCTGGTTACGGTGGTCAAGACTAGCTTTGGTCTGGGTGCCCAGCCTCAGTCTAAGCTGTACATGAAAATACTTGTTTCCTCGCTAGTGAGACGTCCACCGGTGGACGTGGTGATACTGTGATTTATAACGAGACGCGTGTGCTGGGTTTTCCACGTTCTTGGCTTGAAGCTCCTAAAACCCCTTGGAGTTTCCTCAGAGATGAGAGCGATGGAAGTGTCTTTTGTCATGTTAATGAGGTGACTTTCGGAACCGAGCCTCACCTAAGCAGGGGTGCTGGTTGCCAGGGAAACCCAGCCTGTGTTCAGCCCTGGTTGGAACTTGCAGTCTCACCTCGCCCTTCTCCCCTACTTCCAGGGAGGAGAGAGGAGCTGGAGATGGGTTTTACCACCAATGGCCGGGATTTAATCAACACTGCCAGGATAAGGGAGCCTCCACGAAAACCCAAAAGGACAGGCTGCAGACAGCGCCGGGCTGGTGAACATCTGGCCGTGAATCAAGCGGAGCAGGGAGGCTCCGGGCCCCGTCCTACACGCCCACCCTGTACCCTTGTCCACCCGGCTGTTCCTAGGTTGTGTCCCTTTATAACAAACTGGTAAGAAATAAGTCAAGTGTTTCTTTGAGTCTCTGAGTGACTCTAGGAGCTCAAGGCGGGGCGGCGTGTCTTGGGACACGCAGATCTCCAGCTGTTGTCAGAAGCTCGTGTCAACACGGACCTGTCATTGGCTTCTGAAGCAGAGGGCGAGGCCGTCTTGCCGGACCGAACCCTTGACTTGTGGGATCTGACACTACCTACCTCAGTAAGAGGCAGAGGAAATCTGGAGCCTTCTGAGAAAGACTTCTCATTCTGAACCGAAAGTTGCATGTGAGAAGAAAGCTCCTTCTACCTCATTCCCAGCGTGATCCTCTTTTCTCTGGGTGTTGTCAGGAGTGGACCTGGGTTCCAGAGCTCTGACGGCCACCTTGTGGACGCCAGGCTTGGCGGCGGAAGCCGGCGGGTGGGGAGGGGGGCGGCAGTGCTGAGGCAGGAGGAGAACAAACAAAAAGCATCTGGGTTTTTGCTGGTGTTACTTAGCCATCGAGCCTGCTCTGAGGCTGCCTACCTCCTGACTTTTCATTAATTGTAATAACAGATGTCCTAATGATTTCATGGATGTGAGAGTTGGACTGTGAAGAAAGCTGAGCGCCAAAGAATTGATGCTTTTGAACTGTGGTGTTGGAGAAGACTCTTGAGAGTCCCTTGGACTGCAAGGAGATCCATTCTTCAGTCCATTCTGAAGGAGATCAGCCCTGGGATTTCTTTGGGAGGAATGATGCTAAAGCTGAAACTCCAGTACTTTGGCCACCTCATGCAAATAGTTGAGTCATTGGAAAAGACCCTGATGCTGGGAGGGATTGGGGGCAGGAGGAGAAGGGGACGACAGAGGATGAGATGGCTGGATGGCATCACTGACTCGATGGACGTGAGTCTGAGTGAACTCTGGGAGTTGGTGATGGACAGGGAGGCCTGGCGTGCTGCGATTCATGGGGTCGCAAAGAGTAGGACATGACTGAGTGACTGAACTGAACTGAACTGAATGATTTCAGCCAGTTCTCTCCAACTTTTTTCACAACAGGGTACATGATCATTTAAATGATAATAACTAAGTTATTATCACACTGGGGGCAAATGGCAGAAATTCTGAAGCACGATATGCAGGCTGGGAAAAGAAAATCAATTCTATTTCTTTATGTTATTTCCTTCAGTTCAGTTCAGTTCAGTCGCTCAGTCATGTCCGACTCTTTGCGACCCCATGAAGAATATAGAAAATAAAATGGAAAGTTTTAGAAAGTAATTAACGATTACAATTTTACAAAAGGTCTTGTTACAAAATATCAGGTTTTTTACATGAGAAACTTGAGTTTGCATCCATAAAGTTTGTGTATCGGATTTATGCTTTAAGCGGCTCCATGCAATTCCTGTCTTTTTAATGACCATCATGTTATGTGATCCTCATTAAAGAGGATGAGATGCCTGGATGGCACCAGTGATGAAATGGACACGAACTGGGGCAAACTCCGGGCGATGGTGCGGGACAGGCGGACGCGCCCGGGCGACTGAGCGTGTCACCTACGGTCACCTCACATGTGTTCCATTTGGCCCTAGTGGTAAAGACCCTCCTGCCAATACAGGAGACGCAGCTTTGATCCTGGGTCGGGAAGATCCCCTGAAGGAGGAAATGGCAATCCACACTGGTATTCTTGCCTGGAAGGTTCCATGGACAGAGGAGCCTGGCGGGCTACAGTCCACGGGGTCGCACAGAGTCGGACAGACTGAGCGGCTTCAGTTCAGGGCGGTGCAGTTCTTGGCACGGTGTTGGCAAGCACGAGGTTCTTGGCACAAGCACGAGGAGCGCCGTCCATGAGAAGCTCTGTTAGCACAAGGAAGCTGTGTGAAAGCATACTATTTTTATACCAAACTTTCAGAAATTTCCAATAATAACATTTTTTTTTTAATGGGTCTAGCAGCCAGCATACATATCCTTTCCTGTCATTGGTCAATGCTGGGATTTCTTGTGGTAGTACAAATGGCTTTCAAGTCCAGTCAGACTTAGAGGTAAAATATCATATTTCACAATAATGATGAACTTCCACCGGCAGAACACAGAGGTGTGGTTCAAGCAATCCCCAGCAGGGAGCCTGCACCCGCTGAAGGGTCACAGCTGAGGATGGCGTGAAGTACCCAGTTTACAGAAAGGCAGGTCAGGACCACTGCGTACCTGGAAATGGACCCCCCAGTAGTTATGGCCAGGCCCCCAGCAGCTCCATGATGGTCGGCCAGGGCACGGTGTTCCTGGGCATCAGGAACACGAGCTCCGCCAGCACCCAGGACGCGACGGTCACTGCTCATAGCCGCGAGCTCTGCAGCTGACATGGACGTCTAGCTGGGCAGCACCTTCCTGACCACGTTCAGCACATGCCGCACCATCCGGGCTGCTCAGCGGAGGACCAGAACGAGGACACGGTGCTTCCTGGTGGGGCGGGTCCATGGCTCGGGTATTTGTCCGTTATCTTTTGGTCGTTAAAGAGAGAAATCCAAATTTGAACTGGCTTTAAACAAAGATGGGAACGAATGACTTCCACTTCAAGGATAGTGTTATCAGGAATGGCTTTCTCTGTCTCTCTGGTCTGATTTAGGAAAAAATTTATTACATCAAGCTAACGTTTTAAGTTTAGTTTTTCATCTGTGTTATTAAGGCACATATATAAAAGAGCTAGATAATTCTGCAAGGCTTGTTATCAATGAGAGTGATCTCCCCACTCCTGTTTCCCAGACCGCAAGGGAACTGCGGTACAATTATGTTTAGACAAATATTCCGTGGTCACAGCTGCACCATAGGATATTCTGATTACCTTTCCTGTTCTGCACAAGCTTTTGTTTTCTTTAGAGTTAAAAGTTTTCCTTTTCTGTCTACTTACTTATCTGTGTATTAATTCATCTGAACGCATTACCACCGGTTGTGTAAACCTCTTCTCAATGAATTCAAACACTTGACAACTCCCATTGATTTTACCCCCCAGAGAAGCTCTTCGGTGCAGACTGGAGCCGCTGAGGAGCTACTGTCTCAGGACGTCTTCACGTCATCCCGGGGCTTTGTTACGCTTCTTCTTCGTGAAGAAGATCTTACCGATCTTACGTCTTCACTTCCTGGTTTATTCCCGACCTTCCACTTTTTTCTTTTTTTGGTACAGTAGATTCCTTTGACAAAGTAGAAGCAAAGTACATTTTAAGATCTGTGTATCCTCCTGCTTTATTGACTTGAGTTTAAAATTCTAGGCTGGACAGACCATGACTCAGCAGGGAAAAGGAACAAATGATGGATACGTGTAAGAACTGGGCTGCATTCTGGGGACTTCCCTGTTGGTCCGGGGGCTAAGGCTCTACACTCCCAACGCAGAGGGCGTGGGCTCCATCCCTGGTCAGGGAACTAGATCCCACACGCCGAAACTAAGAGACTGCGCCCAAACTAAAGATCCCGCGGGCCACAACCAAGAACCATGCGACCACGTAAGGGAACTAGATCCCACACGCCGAAACTAAGAGACTGCGCCCAAACTAAAGATCCCGCGGGCCACAACCAAGAACCATGCGACCACGTAAGTAAATAAATATTAAATGGAAAAAAACAAACGTGGGTGAATCCCTAGGACACTGGTTGAGTGAAGGAAGCCAGTCTCAAAATGTTACATGTTACAGGAGTCCATTTATATGACACCCTCTAAAAAACAAAACAGATCAGCGAGCGCCAGGGTTTAGGAGGGGAAGCTGTGAGTAAAAACAGGCAACACCATGGCGATTTAGAGGGGGATGGGAATATCCGGTATCCTGATTGTGGCGCTGCTCACCGAAGTCTATAGATGTGTTAAAACTCATAGGCCTGGACTTTCCTGGTGGTGCAGGGGACGAGAATCTGTCTGCCAAGGTAGGGCACCTGGGTTTGACCCCTGGTCTGGGAAGATCCCGCATGCCACAGGGCAGTGAGCCCATGCGCCGCAGCGCCAGGGCCTGTGTTCCACAGCGAGGAAGGCCCCTGCGATGAGAAGCCTGAGCACAGCCATAGAGCACCACCCGCGAGCACAGAAAGCACGCGCAGAGCAGCGAGGACCCGGCACGGCCAACAGCAGATCAATAAGTCCACAGAACTGCACCCGGACGGAAAAAAGTCATTGTCTATATTATAAAGCAAAAACAAAAGAAACATTCTAAGCTATGATTCTAATTGATTCTTGTTGTTGGAGGTGGTGTGTCCTGCAGTCACCATGACCACCAAATTAGCAAATACCGAACCCCTGCTTCTAGGAGAAACACAGAGTTAGGTTCCCTTCAGCCCCTAGCCGCGATAGTGTCATCAACACATCAATACATAACTTTATTTTATGTGTTTCTATTCAAAGACAGCTTATGCATTATTTTTGCGTTACCGCTGAACTCTGCCAACTGTTAATTGTGCGTGTATGCATGCTGAGTCGCTTCAGTCATGTCCAACTCTGTGATATTATGGACTGCAGCCCACCAGGCTCCTCTGACCCTGGGATTCTCCAGGCAAGAATACTGGAGTGGGGAGCCTTTTCCTTCTCCAGGGGATCTTCCCCACCCAGGGATCAAACCCAGGTCTCCGGCATTGCAGGCGGATTCTTTACCCTCTGAGCCACCAGGGAAGCCCAGGTAAAGCTTACACACCACACTGATGTTAGGCGCAGGCTCAAGGCGGCCCCTGCCCTTGGGCTTCCCATGCTGATGATCGTGTGTCTGGACCATTGTGATAGCTGTATTTTTAGATGAAAATTTTGTATTTTTTTCCCACCAGCTTTCAGCTACCTTTCCTTGTCCCTTTGTAATCTGAATTTTAATGATGATATTTATTGTTTGGGTCTATTTCTACCCACTGCATGGATCTTGGCTGTCTAATTACTGAGTGACTCCTGTCCTCTGGATTTTTCCTGTCCCCACTGTCTCCTCTGCTCTTGCCCTGGGCCCCCCAGCGTCTGGCGTTGGAACTCCTGCCCTGCGCCTCTCCTTTTCTGTTTTCTTTTAAATTATTTATTTCTTTATGTTTAAAATTTGGTTTTGCTGTGGCTTTGTTGCCTGGAAAATCCCATGGACAGAGGAGCCTGGTGGGCTACAGTCCACGGAGCCGTGAGGAGGTGGACGTGAGTGAGCACACACACGAGGATCCTCACAAAAGGCAGAATCACGACTCCTTCTGGGTCCTGACTGTGGTGGCGGTTATACAGATTTACATGTGAGATACCATTTATAGCATTGTACATTTAACAAAAAAACATCAAGTTACCTGTATTTTAAATTAAAAAAATGAATCAGTGAATAATTTAAGGGAAGGCTTCTGTTCAGTTCAGTTCAGTTGCTCAGTCGTGTCCAGCTCTTTGCGACCCCACGGACCGCAGCAGCCAGGCCTCCCTGTCCATCAGCATTTCCTAGAGTTTGCCCAAACTCATGTCCATCACGTCAGGGATGCCATCCAACCATCTCATCCTCTGTCGTCCCCTTCTCCTCCTGCTCTCAATCTTTCCCAGCATCAGGGTCTTTTCAGATGAATCAGTTCTTTGCATCAGGTGGCCAAAGTATTGGAATTTCAGCTTCAGCATCAGTCCTTCCAATGAATATTCAGGACTGATCTCCTTTAGGATGGACTGGTTGGATCTCCTTGCAGTCCAAGGGACTCTCAAGAGTCTTCTCCAACACCACAGTTCAAGAGCATCAGTTCTTCAGCACTCAGCTTTCTTTATAGGGAAGGCTTAAAAGGTGTATAATCTGAAGCCCTAGAACTGGGCTCTGTGGGAGTGAGATTGAGGTTCAGAGAGGGTGTATGTGTGTTGATAGAGCTCCCATACACCCTTCCTTCTCTGACACTGCACTGGGGGCAAGTCAGTCTCTAATTTCCCATTTTTCCTCCTGTGTAGTCAGAGTAATGCCCTCCCCTTCCAGGACGTCGTTATTCCTGGAAACTGTGGACCTGTTACCTTACTTTGCAGGTGTGATGAAATGAAGGATCTTGAGTTGGGGAGATGACCCTGGACTGTCTGGGTGGGTCCAGTGTAACCACAAGGGTCCTTATATAAGGGAAGTGGGAGGAGATGTGGTGACAGAAGAAGAGGTAGAGAAAGAGAGAGATCTGAAGATGCTACACTACTGGATTTGAAGCTGGAGGAAGGAGCCACGAGCCCAGGAGTGCAGGCAGCCTCTAGAGACTGGAAAAGACCAGGAAATGGATCCTTCCACTGAACCTTCAGAAAGAAAACTGCCCTGCCGACACCTTGGTTCTAGGACTTCTGATCTCCAGAACTGTAAGATAATAAGCCGCTTACGGTTTTTTAAAATTTTCATTTACTTATTTACGGCTGCACTGGGTCTTCGTTGGCTGCATGTGGGCCTTCTCTAGTGGTGGCGAGTTGGAGCTACTCTCTGTTGTGGTGCGTGGGTTTCTCCTTGCAGTGGGTTCTCTTGTTTCAGAGCACAGGCTCTAGGCTCATAGGCTTCAGGAGCTGCAGCACATGGGCTCAGTATCATGGCAGCTCACAGGCTTGGTTGCTCCGTGGCATGGGGATCTTCCGGGACTAGGGATCGAACCCTTGTCCCCCATATTAGCAGGCAGATTCTTAACCACTGGGCCACCAGGGAAGTCCCCACTTAGTGTTCCAAAGCCACTACACGGTGGTGATTTGTTACAGCAGAATTAGGAAACCAGCACATCTCTATTCATACATTCATTCAACATTCCTGGTTTCTTTAGATCCTCCTTTGAACTGGTTCTAGAACAAGGAGCCAGACCTGCTAATACCTTGAATTTAGTTCAGTGAGACTGAGTTTGGACTTGTGACCTCCCTGGCTGTGCGATAACACGTTTTTGAGGCTTCCGGCCACTGGGTTTGTGGTCATTTGGTACAGCAGCGAGGGGAAGCTTTCCTCTGCTTCGGGACACAAAGGCAGCATGAGTACCAGTGCCTGAGATGGAGAGGTGGGTGTGGAGAAGGGCTTCAACGGCTCACTAAGCTAGTAACTTGAAGCGAGCCCTGCAGCCTGAATTAAAGTAAGCTTCTTCATCAGGATCACTTATGTGGTTTTCAAAACGCAATCAAGCCCCCAAACTCCTCTTACTGTAACAGAAATTCAGCTAGAAGTATGAGAAACAAGGATCTCCTTGGGTCAGCATTTCTGTCTGACCATAGTACATGAAAGGTTCCCGAAAGCTCCTACAGTCATAGGAAACAAAGTTGGCATTAATGAGGCCACGTCCAGGAGGTGTCAGAGGCAGAAGAGAGTTATACAGGGATGGCCACTGACTTTAATCTCTTTTACCACGTTGCAAAGATGACTCGATGGTTGAAACATCACAACTGACTTCCTTTTTGATTTTTACCAGAGATTTCATTGTTCGCTTCGTTTTTTTCGTTGGCAGATATGTGACATAAGTTTTTCCAAAAAACTTATTCAGCACTTCAAGGTGTCATTAGTCTTTGGTCCTGTGTCCTAGCACATTTGGCTCAAGTTTGAAAAAAGGATGACTTTGGTGAGTATACTTGGCTGACCAGGCCTAGAGCAAAAAGGGGAAAGAAAAGTGAGAACTGACCAAGAAGGTTTCAATGAAGTCTCGTAACAGCTCATTTCTGGCACACATTTTTTTTTTTTTCTTAAAGCCTTCCAACCTGGTAATGCTTAAAGAGATACACAGATAACTTAGTTTAGGGCACAGTTTCTATTGTGAGTTGAATTCTGTACCACCCCAAAAGTTATGTGGGTTGAATCCCCCAGAGAGCTCTGGAGACAGTTCAGTTCAGTCGCTCAGTCGTGTCTGACTCTTTGCGACCCCATGGATTGCGGCACGCCAGGCT
Source organism: Bos indicus (assembly GCF_029378745.1). NCBI lineage: Eukaryota > Metazoa > Chordata > Mammalia > Artiodactyla > Bovidae > Bos > Bos indicus. Next base: position 79,918,313 of record NC_091772.1, read on the forward strand.
TCCCTGTCCATCACCAACTCCCAGAGCTTACTCAAAGTCATGTCCGTCGAGTAGGTGATGCCATCCAACCATCTCATCCTCTGTCGTCCCCTTCTCCTCCTGCCTTCAATCTTTCCCAGCATCAGGGTCTTTCCCAATGAGTCAGTTCTTTGCATCAGGTGGCCAAAGTATTGGAGTTTCAGCTTCAGCATCAGTCCTTCCAGTGAATATTCAGGACTGATTTCCTTTAGGATGGACTGGTTTGACTGAAGGCAGTTGGGCTGCTGTAACAAAAATGCTATAGCCTGGGGAGACTTCAACAACATCGGTTTGTCCTTCACACTCTTAGAAGTTGGGATGTCCAAGATCAAGGTGTTGGCCAATACGGTTCCTCGTGAGACCTGTCTGTCTGGTTTGTATATAAGTAGATGTCTTCTTGCTGACAGAGAGAGAGAGAGAGAGAGAGAGAGAGAGAGAGAGAGAGAGAGAGAAACAGGAAGACACAAGCATTGAGTGCATAACGGCTGTCTAGATCTGTTCTGTTCAAGATGGCAGCCCCGAGCCACATGTGGCCACTGAGCCGTTGAAATGTGGTTAGTCCAAATTGAAGTGTACTGTAAGTGTGAAATGCACACTGAATTTTGAACACTTAGTACCAAAAAAAGAATGTGAAATACCTCACTAGTAATTTTTAACATTGACTACATGATGAAATGGTATATTTTTGCTGTAACGGAATAAATGAAATGCATAATCAAATTTATTTCCACCTGTTTATTTTTACTTTTGTAAACAGTAGCCAACAGAAAATTTCAAGTGACAGAGATGGGTCGCATTGTGTTTCTATTGGATGAAGCAGGTTCACATCCTTTTACCTGGTCGTTGGTGAAGGGGATTGGTTCAGGCATTTTTCTGGGTCTGCTAGTCTCTCAGTCGTGTCCAGCTCTCTGTGACCCCATGGACTATAGCCCGGGCAAAAATACTGGTGTGGGTAGCCATTCCCTTCTCCAGGGGATCTTCCTGACCCAGGGATGGAACTCTGGTCTCCTGCACTGCAGGGGGATTCCTTACCATCTCATCCACTAGAGAAGCCCAAGGCGTTTCTAGCTCTGCCTAATCCCAGGCGAAACTGGCTTGGGCAGCTTGAAGTAGAAAGAGCCCAAGTGTGGGGCTGTTAGAAGCAGGTGCCTGTCGGGAGTCTGTGTGCAGGAAACTGGGAAAAAGACGCGCAGGGACACGACATACGCACATCACGTGTTCTCATCTGTGCAGTACTTACACCGTGGCTTAGCTTTATTTTCATTTATAAGAACTTTCTTTAAAACAAAAGTTCACCATGAGCAATACTACTGGGTATCACAGGCTTGGCTCGTTCGTGATATTTCCAGGACACATTAAAATAACAATTAAAATAGAATCATAGTTATCTCCCATCCCACTGAAGGTGCACATTTTGGAACATTCTGGGAGAAACCAAGTTTGCTAATCTTCAGCAAAGGAATTCTTTTGAAAGAATAGTTAGTCATTCTCTGATATATTTAATTATGGCTTTTCTTCTCTTCCATTTTACGAAGCCATTTGAATTCTTCCAATGTGTTACTTTGACACTTAACTCAGTGTTTATGCAACAATCATAAAAATTAATTCTCTTCCTTCTTGAAACTATTTAAAACCTTCATCCTTGGCCTGCCTTATTGACATGTGCACATTAAAGTATGAGTGTGTGACAATAATAATTTCACAACAATGAATAAGTGTCAAATTAATTATGTTAAAATAGTAATTTGTCTGCTTCCTTTCTAATAGGTATAATTATTAATTTGGGGGGAAGTGTGAAGGAAATATTAAGTATATTGTCAGAGCTGAGGATCAACCTCTGAAGTGGTGTTTACTTTTTCTTCTGAAATGTATTATGTGGGAGCTTCCTTTTTGTCCAAATATGTTACTTGGTGGTCAATAAGTTCTAGGGAAATTCCAGACAATGTCTTAGGTTTCAAACTAGTGGCTAGGACATGTCAATGGCAATATTATGAGAATTTTCTGTTCATGAAAACTTTGTGGTATTTTTTTCAGTGGGAGAAGGGGCAGTGTTTTTTTTTTTTTTTCTCCGTCATGATAAAGATTGTACCCTCTTCTAATTTGGTCTGTTTGCCGGAACACTGTTGAGGCTAAACATAGAAAACATGTGCTTCTCTTCATTCTTTAAGTATTACCTTGAACGTATATCCTCAATGAATTCTTCCCAATTTAGTCTTAACACTTTTGATAGTGCACGTTGACATCATCTAAAATGATATAAACTGAACCTCTCTCTTGTTTGTGTAATTATACTTAGTTTATAACTTATACACAAATAATTTTTCATATGTGCATTCCTATCAGTTTGGTTCAGTTTAGCCGCTCAGTCGTGTCTGACTCTTTGCGACCCCATGGACTGCAGCACGCCAGGCCCCCCTATCCATCACCAACTCCCACAGTTTTCTCAAACTCATGTCCATTGAGTCGGTGATGCCATCCAATCATCTCATCCTCTGTCGTCCCCTTCTCCTCTCGCCTTCAATCTTTCCCAGCATCAGGGTCTTTTCCAATGAGTCAGTTCTTTGCATCAGGTGGCCAAAGTATTGGAGTTTCAGCTTCAGCATCAGTCCTTCCAATAAATATTCAGGACTGATTTCCTTTAGGATGGACTGGTTGGATCTCCTTGCAGCCCAAGGGACTCTCAAGAGTCTTCTCTGACACCACAGTTCAAAAGCATCAATTCTTCGGCGCTCAGCTTTCTTTGTGGTCTAACTCTCACATCCATACATGACCACTGAAAAAACCATAGCTTTGACTAGATGGGCCTTTGTTGGCAAAGTAATGTCTCTGCTTTTTAATAAGCTGTCTAGGTTGGTCATAGCTTTCCTTCCAAGGAGTAAATGTCTTTTAATTTCATGGCTGCAGTCACCATCTGCAGTGATTTTGGAGCCCAAGAAAATAAAGTCTGTCACTGTTTCCACTATTTTCCCATCTATTTCCCATGAAGGGATGGGACTGGATGCCATGATTTTAGTTTTCTGAATGTTGAGTTTTAAGCCAACTTTTCACTCTCCTCTTTCACTTTCATCAAGAGGCTCTTTAGTTCCTCTTCACTTTCTGCCATAAGAGTAGTGTCATCTGCATATCTGAGGTTATTGATATTTCTCCCGGCAATCTTGATTCCAGCTTGTGCTTCCTCCAGCCCAGCGTTTCTCATGATGTCCTCTGCATACAAGTTAAATAAGCAGGGTGACAATTACAGTCTGACGCACTCCTTTCCCGATCTGGAACCATGTTGTTCCGTGTCCAGCTCTACCTGTTGCTTCTTGACCTGAATATAGTTTTCTCAGGAGGCAGGTCAGGTGGTCTGGTATTCCCATCTCTTGAAGAATTTTTTCTTCAGTTTGTTGTGATCCACACAGTGATTTTTCCACAGTTTGTTGTGATCCACACAGTCAGAGACTTTGGTGTAGTCAATAAAGCAGATGTTTTTCTGGAACTCTCGCTTTTTTTTTTTTCTGGAACTGCTCTTGCTTTCTTGATGATCCAATGGATGTTGGCAATTTGATCTCTGGTTCTTCTGCCTTTTCTCAATCCAGCTTGAACATCTGGAAGTTCACGGATCATGTACTGTTGAAGCCTGGCTTGGAGAATTTTGAGCATTACTTTGTTAGCATGTGAGATGAGTGCAGTTATGCAGTAGTTTGGACATGATCTCCTGTAGCATATTGGGCACCTACCGACCTGGGGAGTTCATCTTTCAGTGTCCTATCTTTTTGCCTTTTCATACTGTTCATGGGGTTCTCAAGGCAAGAATACCGAAGTCGTTTGCCATTCCCTTCTTCAATGGACCGCATTTTGTCAGAACTTTCCACCATGACCTGTCTGTCTTGGGTGGCCCTACACGGCATGGCTCATAGTTTCATTGAGTTAGACAAAGCTGTGGTCCATGTGATTAGATTGGTTAGTTCTATGTGATTGTGGTTTTCTTTCTATCTGCCATCTGATGGAGAAGAGTAAGAGGCTTATGGAAGCTTCCTGATGGGAGAGACTGACTGAGGGGGAAACTGGGTCTTGTTCTGATGGGCAGAGCCATGCTCAGTAAATCTTTCATCCAGTTTTCTGTTGATGGGTGGGGCTGTGTTCCCTCCCTGTTGTTTGACCTGAGGCCAAACTATGGTGGAGCTAATGAAGACAGCGGTGACCTCCTTCAAAAGTCCCATGGTGCACTGCTGCACTCAGTGTCCCCGACCCTGCAGCAGGCCCCCGCCAACCCACGCCTCCTCCGCAGATTCCTGGACACTCATGGGCAAGTCTGGGTCAGTCCCCTGTGGGGTCACTGCTCCTTTCTCCTGGGTCCTGGCACACCTTGGAGGTGTGCCCTCCAAGAGTCTATTTCCCCCTCCTGTGTAAGTTCTGGAGGCTCTATGGTGGGTTAATGGCAACCTCCTCCAAGAGGGCTTATGCCATACCCAGGTCTGCTGCACCCAGAGCCCCGGCCTCTGTGGCAGACCCCTGCTGACCCGAGACACTCAGACACAGTTCTGGCTCAGTCTCGTGGGGTCTCTGGGTCCTGGGGCACACAAGGTATGTTTGAGCCCTCTGAGCGTCTCTGGAGGGGAAGGCGTTTGATTCTAAACACAATGTCGCCCCTCCTACCATCTTGCTGGGGCTTCTCCTTTGCCCCTGGTTGTGGGGTATCCTTTTTTGGTGGGCTCCAACATTCTCCAGTCAATGGTTGTTCAGCAGTGAGTTGTAGTTTTGGAGTTCTCACAGGAGAAGTTGATTGCATGTCCTTCTATTACACCATCTTACACCAAACTCAGGCTTAATTACTCTGAGCCGAGCCTCCAGAGAGACAGCTCGGGGCCCTGTGGCCCCCTGGGTCCCCACCGCGGCCGCTTTCGGCAGAAAGATGTGTTCCCACAAGACTTCCTAATTGAAGATGGATTTGGTGAAAAACATTGTGGATATAAATGGGGGTCTGTGGATGTAAACAAGGGCCCTGGCAGATTGAAGCTTAGCTTTCAAACTCCTCTCTCCTGTGATATGGTAGTATTCCAAAGTTTCTTACTAGAAATTACAAGGTTGTAACGTTTGGCACGATTTTCCTGAAGGCAAAAAATATTGCATTAAAATCTTATTTATCTTGATTACTGACCTTTTTGTTGCCTCCTTAAGTGTTTTACCTGAGATGAGTGTCTGGCCTCATTCTAAACTTGGCCCTGCTATCTTTCCTGATAACTTGAAGTAAACGCAGCACAGTCTTACCGATTCTTGATAATTCTTAAATGTGGATAATGAGTTTACAGAATGTCAGACTATTGTGTATTTTGAATTTTCCAATAAAACATATAACTTTATAAACATAATACAAATATATGTGCAACAGAAGAGCTTTGTCTTGCTTCACTCATGTATTACATCCGTGAAAAGTGAAAGTCACTCAGTCGTGTCCGACTCTGCGACACCATGGACACCCGCCAGGCTCCTCTGTCTGTGGAATTCTCCAGTCAAGAATACTGGAGTGGGTAGCCGTTTCCTTCTCCAGGGGATCTTCCCAATCCAGGGATCGAACCCAGGTCTCCCACATTGCAGGTGAGTTTTTTACTGTCTGAGTCACCAGGGAAGCTATTATGCATATTATAACATTTTTTTTTAAAGTTCCACATTTATATTGTAAAAATTTGGAAAATATCTTTGCAAGTATAATGAAAAAGATTAAATCTCATCTCTCAGAGGATCCCTGACGCTTTTACATACTGCAGCCTTGTACTTTGCGGCCTTGTTCTTTGCGGCCTTGTACTTTGAGTGTCTTGTACTTCGGTTGTCTGTGTGTGGACTTCCCAGTTGTATAAACACACGCCACACCTTCTTTATCCACTCCTCTGTCGATGGGCATTCGGGTTGTTTCCAAGACTCGGCTATTGTAAACAGTGCTGCAGTGAACACTGGGGCACCCCTCCCCGCTCCCTTTTTTTTTTTAAGAATATTTATGTATTTATTTGGCTATACAGGGTCTTAGCTGTGGCATGGGGGATCTAGTTTCTTGACCAGAGATCAAACCCAGGCCCCATGCATTGGGAACACAGAGTCTTAGCCACTGGATCACCAGGGAAGTCCCAGGGCACTTTCTTAGCATTAAAAAAAGCTTTTTTTTTTTTTTTTGCTACACCATGAGACTTGTTCCCCGACCAGGAATTGAACCCACACCCTTGGCAGTGAAAGCATAGAGCCCTAACCACGGGACCGCCAGGGAATTCCAGCATCTTCTACTTTTGCTTACCAATTGATGTCATTAAGCATTCACAGAATGATTAAAAATACCCTCTTTTATGTCTAATGTGTATGTGTTCTAATCATATAAAAAGAAATGTTAATTTTAGAAAATTCTATGTTTACATGTGAATGTGTGGTTCTGAAGAACCATCATACTATAAATACTATGTTGAATTATATATTTTTATGGAGCAAGAAATCGTGAGTATTTTTCCTCGTCAGTGATATTCCATGATCTTTAATGGCTACCTGTATCCCATCAGATGAACACAGATTGATATGCTGGTTAAGAACACAGGTTTTGGCAGCTGATCCCTCCACTCCTCTTAACTGGTCGCAGATCTTAGACAAGTGATGAAACAACTCGTGTCTCTGTTTTCTTACCTGTAAAAGTAGAAAGAAACTGTATATCTTATAGGGTTGTTCTAAGAGCACAGGACAGAATGTTTATTAAGCCCTGGGAACTTAACGGAATAATGCCTGGTTCTAATCCACAGTTCTAATGCCTAGTTCTAATCCATCAACGTACGATGAATAAAAATAATGATAAGCCACCTACTCCTCTCTGCCAGATGTTTAGGCTGCTTCCTGCTCTTTGCTTTTTAAAGCGCTGCTGTTGGCATCAACTCTTTTCTTAGGCTAAATTTTTACAAGTTGGAATGTTGGATTTAAGAACACAAATGTTTGTGAAGCTCAAGCTATATGATGTAGACATGCTTTCTGTGAAGGCGATGCCGATTTCTGTTCCTACCATCAGCTGGAATAGTTTAAATACCCTTTTTGCCACGTTGGATGCCATGATTGTTGTTAGTTTACATTTCCTTCATTAGACATCCATGTCTTTTTCCTTCTCTAGTTGCTGATTCTTGCACTGATTTTAATATTATCCCCTTTACCTCACATAAATGAAATTTTTTCCATTGTTTGCTGAACCAGTGCACAGACAAAATGAGTATTGTTTAAAGCAATATGGGGTCTTTTGTTTAAAACGAGTAAAATGGACACAGGTAAAAAAGTGAATGTTTTCTCTCTTGTATCATTCTCACTACAAGAACTATTAACAGGTTTTTTGGTATCCTCTGGGCCCTTCAAATAATCATTTGAAAAATAATAAAGCAAGCAAATAATATATTCTTGCTGCAAAAATGTAAGCAATGTTCAAATATATCTATGAATGCTTATTTAAAAATGACATCTTACTATTCTTATTGAATGTAGAACACTTTTTGCCTTCGACACTAAGTCATGCATAAACTTCCACGCTGGTGTACACAGATCTCCTCAATTTTTCAAAATGTCTGCAAAGCATTCTATATCCCAATTATATGACTCTAATCAATATTTATTAGTCATTCCCTATTGATGGACACTTGTCTCCAGCTTGTTAATATTACATTCTGGTGCATTCAGCATCTTCGTACCTATATTTTTGCTTGTTTGATTGTAGATAAATATCTCAATGTTCAGTTGTTGGGATGATTTTTTAAAAGTGCTAAAGCAGTCAGTAAGCAAAGATAGGTAAGCTAAGATTTGAGGAAATACAGTTATCTCTTGTTTCCCGCCCCCACCCCCCCAAGGGGTGTCTGAGGTATTCTAACATAAATAATACATGTGCTTAATTAGAAAAAACAACAAGTCATTTCTACCCAAATTTCAGTTTTAAATTCTTATTTACAAACCTTAATTTTATCTTATTTCTTCCTGCCTTTGTAGTAAAGCTTAATTTTTACCTGTAACCTAAACAACCTTTAAAACAAATCATTTATCCCAAAGGTTTGTATGTCATAATTGCCTGGTTATTTGGATGATGGATGCGTCATATCCGAAAACACACTAGTTATTGTGTGAAATTTATTTCAACATGCATTATCTAAACCACCAAAGATGAGAACACTGCATGGATAAATATGATAAAAATATGATGGATTTAGAAGCTCAATGCTCAGGTTTAGTATTTAGTCATTTTTATTATATCGTTGGCTCAAAAATGTTAAAGAAGACCAGCAAAGGAAGTGTTAACGCATTTTCAAATTTTTGCCTGTTCTCTTGTCTGGGAAGGAAGTAATTCTAGCCTATGAGCTCTTGAATGCTTTACAAGTAATAGAAACCAAGTGGGAAAAGCAGGTTCTATATTTTAATGCTGACATCCTCATAGGAAAAAAAAATGAAAGATTCAGAATACTTGGCTGTGATTCAGTACCTAAACACTTCCTGGTGTTTTCCAGAATCCCCTGGAGACCCATAAAAGCTTCTGTGTTGGAGGTGCCCATTGTCGCTTACACTTAGGCCAGTTTATCAAACTAACGAGCTCAAGAGTGATGCTATTTCCAGGTTCAACTCCATGAGGGGAGAACAGAGAGAAAACAGAACCAAAATTCACGCAGAAGAGTAATCCTAAGGGCCAGCCCGACAAAAAATTGATTAACTCATACACACCAAATCTTATCCAGAGTAATATTCTTTGTGGAGATTTTACTCAACAAATCTTACGCCAGTTCCTTCAGTCAAAGCTTTATAGATAAAGCACTGCGGTTTTTACACTGGCTGATGTGTATTGATACAGACTTAAAAACAGTACCGTATGGCTTCTTCCACTAGCATGATATTTGCAAACAACTGTAAAATGCATAGAATGTATTTTTCTTTTGTTAGGTGCCTAATGCCTTAAAAAATTAACAGAAGGAGAAGGAAGTCCTACAATTCATTTAGACGAAAATTTTCTCTGCCTTGGAATTTGAATGATGGGTAAAATTGGGGGGGGAGAATAGTGAGTTTCTGTATAATTTGTGTTTTCAAAACAACCACTGTATTAGACCGTGAGATACAGTATCAACAGATAATAGAAAATGGAACTTACACAAATATGTATTTCTTAAAAGCTTTTGTTATCTGTTATTTTCTAACCATGTAGGCAAAATTCAGTCACATGTGGGATACAATTATGTTGATAGTAACATATCATATAATTTAAATAGTAAGTCCCTCTTACAGTTTTGCTTCATGCAGTGTTGAATCATCTCGAAATTCAACTGGTGTTTGTTAAATGGATCACTCAAATGCTGTCAATCAAACATTAACACAAAATTCTGAGGTGACTTACTGCAGTTTGGTTCTAGTGTTGCATTTACGGTGTAACCAAATACGAATTTTCTGAGCTGTACAGTTGTTCTTTTAGCATTATAAATTTGTGTTCTTTTTCACTTTCTTTTTTTCTTCGTTTTCCCTTCCCTCTTCTTCCTTCTTCAATACATTCACGAAGTAGGAGAACTTCTGTATTAACTTTATTGCTTATTTAAAAAAATTTCTGGGACTTCCCTGGTGGTTCAGTGGTTAAGACGCCAAGCTTCTAAGGCAGGGGTGTGGGTTCCATCTCTGGTGGGGGAACTAAGATCTCACATGCCTAATGGTGTGGCCAAGAAATAAAATTAAAAAAAAATTTCTTTCTGGGATATTTTAACATATCATTCGGATGAAGCATTAAAATTTTTTAATTTGTGCTGCATTTTTTCCTTGTTTTATGGTAGAAAAACAAAACTAGTATATACAGATGATCTGCTAATGTTTCTTAACCTTTATGTACGTGCCCAAGAGAAGACATTTTTTCTTGGAACAGCATTTAAACAAAAAGAGAGTCAAATATTATGTCTATAACTCTTGCATTCATGGTTATATTTTTTAAACTTTAAAACATTATTATTTACATTAATGTTTGAAGTATTTTCTCTTGAGGAACTACCTGTATTTTTTGCATAATGGCCTAGTTTCAATAGTAATATTTTGTAAATGATGATGGTAAAATTTATGTTCTTGGACTGTCTGGTCATGATTCACTCTATTTTGAACTTAAAAAAGATTTCTTTCCCAACTGAATGGTCATGCCTCACATTTATCCTACCCCGTGACCTACTATTTTCGCCTTGAAAATGCATGATAATCTGATCATGTTTTTATCATCAGTAGTTTCATACACAAGTCACAAAGCCCATGGATTTCCTCACATGTCACATACTCTTATTTATCTTTTTGCTATTTATGGTTGATGCTTTTGGGAGAAGAATTTGGATTTAGTATAAATCAAAGCTTGGTGCCTAGGTTTGCCATTAAGTGTCTGTATTTTTGCTGTAACGCTGGGAACAAGAGTGTGAAGAAGCCCTTGGGGGAGCAGATGCTCCCTCCCCATCGCCCTCTGCCACAAATGCGTAGACAAGGCTTCCACTAAAGCTAAGAAAAATGGAATAACCACCACTTTACATTTCGGTGACCTTTCATGTACTTTCCCAGTACTTTCCCCCTCTTTCGACAGGATCCTGTTTTCAGTTTTAGAAATCATCTTTCCCTCATGAGCATGGTTAATCAAAGCCTTCACAGTTCCCACTATAGAGGCCAAAGAGGTAGAAACTTCTTATTATTCCAGGGCAGGCAAGGGTGGGCAAATGAACTAAGCTCAGTAAATCAGACTCTCTTAACCCTGGACTTTGGATTGTGAGTGAAGCGACTCAGAGACCGAAAGAGTGTCCAAAGGCAGTGAGCCCTGTCTGTGGTTCTGCTTGAGCAGAACCTTTGTTCACGCCCGGTTCTGTAGCCTCCCCATAAATTCTGGAGACTCCCAGATCTCCTTCCAAGTGCATTTCCTTTTTGCTTTTGCTGTCCGAACAACAGTGGCCTATCGGTTTTTGTTGCCACTGAAGAACTCTGAGGGAAAGAGAATATACCTCTCACCGCCCCGCTGGAGTGAGGAGCGGGCATCGCCATCCCCACCCTCAGTTCACAGGCTGGGAGCTGGGGTTCAGGGGCCTGAATGACTCGCCCCAGATCTCACAGTGAGGGCGTGACAGAGCTATCGTTCGTTCCCACAGCGTGGATCTCTACTTCAGAGACACGTCTTTGAGGTTCACCTGAAAGACACTATTTCGAACCCAAAGAGGCTGCATTTAAACCAGAAGAGACAGAGATACCTTAAAAAGCAAGCTTTGATTTTTATTTCTGCGCGTCTTCTCATCCGCCCACCCCACTAACTCCAGGGTTTGTTACAGAAAATAAAGATACATTTTCCCTTGTGCCTCTGAGCACAGCTTGCTGAACGTTATTTTTGTTTACCTCAGTTACGATAACTGCGTGCTTATTTGCGTAAGTATTCAGTTAATGTCTGTCTCACCCTCTTGACTGTCAGCTCCCCAAGGCCGGGGTTGTGTCTGCCTCCCTCTCTATTAGATGAAGGACCGAGTGGCACAAGAGTGAGTGCTCAGTATGTATTTTCTAATTGTCCAACGACTGGCACCCAGCAGTTACTCAGGAACCGAATCTTTCTGCCACCTGATAGAGACTGCTGGCTTCATTTGTCTGAGATTCTGTCAAATAGAAACCTTTATTTTTAATAGGTTAAGAGGAATGACTACTGAAGGACAGTTGAAAAGATATCTACTTAACAAATTAAAAGAGTGAATTTAATTTACTTAAAAATGTATAAATATATGATTTCTAGTATTATCTGTATAGCTAACAAACTTCTACAAGACTTTTTGCCAGGAGTGTGTAAAATGTGTACCATAATTTGTTTTTATTTAATGAGCTCATTTAGAAAAGTACATCTAAATGACTATCTGAGTATCCTCTTTGACATGAATGTCTCTAAAATACACATTTGCTGTGCTAAATTTTTCCTAATACACAAGAAGATAAATGTATACCTAGCAGAGTGCAAAGTCATCTTTTATGTCACTTGAATGTAGCAAGTCCCCTACATATGATTGAGTTCTGGTCCAAGAGTGGGCTCCTAAGTTCAATTTGTTCTCAAATCCGACACAGTTAGCCCAGGTACCCAACTAACCCAATCTGCTATGCAGTACTGTATGTGATAGGTTTGTAACACTTCCCACACAACAGCACACAGAAAACAAACGCAAAGAATAAAGAAACTATTTTTAATCTTATAGAACAGCTTCCCTCGTGGCTCAGATGGTTAAGAATCTGCCTGCAAGGTGGGAGACCTGGGTTCGATCCCCGGGTAGAGAAGAGCCCCTGGAGAAGAGAATGGTAACCCACTCCAGTATTCGTGCCTAGAATCCCATGGACAGAGGAGCCTGGTGGCCGACAATCCATGGGGTTGCAAAGAGTCAGACGTGACTGGGTGACTAACACATACGCCTTGAAAAGCACAGTAGTACCAGCTACATCACCTGTGCTTTAACACTGACTTCTGGACATCCTGGGAGCGGAATAAAGGGAAGGAATAAAGGGAATGGCAAACGCTATGCGTGTGCTGTGTGTGCTACGTCGCTTCAGTCACGTCTGACTCTTTGAGACCCCACGGACTCCTAGGTCATGGGATTCTCCAGGTAAGAATACTGGAGTGGGCTGCTGTGCCCGCCTGCAGGGGATCTTCCCGACCGGGCATCGAACCCCTGTCTCTCATGGCTCCTGCCCTGGCAGAGGGGCTCTTCACCACCAGCACCACACGGAAGCACAACAACTCGTAGAGGACGCAACACGTGACAATGCGCGCCAGACACGTGGACTGACTTACGTGACTGGACACGTGAGCGTGTGTGCATCTTTTAAAGTTGGCAGCTGGAAGGCTTGTACGCAGCGGACTTACTGTCTGTAATAACTTGGGGAACTCCAGGCGCTGCATTACTAGAGCTGTGTCTTACGGATTGTGCCTACGTGTTACACATAGGAGGCCAGGCTTTCTGGATCCCGAACTGTAGCCCCTTCACAAGGGAAAAGTGGTGGCTGACTAGGGTGAGCAACGGGTCCTGGTTTGCCCAGGACTTTGTGCTGCAAGTTCCACCTTCTGGGGAACTCCTCAGCCCTGGCACCTTCTGGCCGGCACACTTGTAACTGAAAGGCACCATAGTTTAGATTTGGCTCAGTCCAAAGACCTTGGGGCAAGGAAGCAATGGCAAAGAGGAGACAAATAACACCATCCTAAAAGAAGTGGAAAAGTGGGCTTAAGAAATGGATTCTATTGCTCATTTCCTACTTAACTGTCTTAACTTGAGTTTTTCCAGTGGTCATGTATGGATGTGAGAGTTGGACTGTGAAGAAAGCTGAGCGCCAAAGAATTGATGCTTTTGAACTGTGGTGTTGGAGAAGACTCTTGAGAGTCCCTTGGACTACAAGGAGATCCAACCAGTCCATTCTAAAGGAGATCAGCCCTGGGATTTCTTTGGAAGGAATGATGCTAAAGCTGAAACTCCAGTACTTTGGCCACCTCATGTGAAGAGTTGACTCATTGGAAAAGACCCTGATGCTGGGAGGGATTGGGGGCAGGAGGAGAAGGGGACGACAGAGGATGAGATGGCTGGATGGCATCACTGACTCGATGGACGTGAGTCTGAGTGCACTCCGGGAGTTGGTGATGGACAGGGAGGCCTGGCATGCTGCGATTCATGGGGTCGTAGAGTCGGACACGACTGAGCGACTGAACTGAACTGAACCGTAGCACACCCTGAGATACAGATCCAAGTGCAAGTAGATTATCTGGGGAGTGACCCCAAGAAACATCCATAAAGGAACGGGGCAGTGAGACTAGGATTGAGAACAGCCAATGAAAGATGCGCTGTCAAGCAAGCTGACTTCCCTGGTGGCTCAGTGGTAAAGAACCTGCCTACCAATGCAGGAGACGTGGGTTTCATTCCTGGGTCGGGAAGATATCCTGGAGAAGGAAATGACAACCCACTCCAGTATTCTTGCCTGGGAAATCCCATGGACAGAGGAATCTGGTGGGCTACAGTCTATGAGGTTGCTAAAGAGATGGTCATGGCTAAGCGACTAAGCAACAAGATAAAATAGGTTAGTTCTGCGAGTAACATGAGCCTCATCCCTCGTGGGAACCCTAGGAGCTAGAGCGGACTGCATGCCTGCTGGACAGGAGGGAGAGGGAGCTGGGGTATTTATATACCGGTTCCTGTTGGTCACTGGTTGAGAACTGCCCCTGGGATGTTAATTCTCCAGGACTCCTGGTTCAGCCCTGAGTGCATGAGCAGAGTGGGCTGCCACCCCCCCCACCCCGCCCCCCGTAGGAGCCCCCAGGCAGAGAGACGGGATGCTAGCAGCGGGAAGCTGCCCTAGAGAGCACTGCGGTGGAAACGCCTGAGGGACTGTGGGTGGGCCCCAGCCAGGCCAGCTCCAACAGCCTTGGGCAAGGCACTTTCCCTTCTTGAGTTTTATTTTCTGTGATCATGTGAGAAGCGAGAGTTTGAAGAATGCCTCCTAAAAATGTGGACATGGACTGCTGCCAGGATGAGAGATGATTTTGGTGCTACATGGACACAGCTTCAGTAACACTGAATCCTGATTTGTTCAGTCCTTCCAGAAACATGGATGAGAGTCTACTTGCGTGTTTCTTTGTCCTAAACACTTATCCTGCAATCTCCTCTTTTTCACTAAGAAGGAAGCAAACCCCAATAGAAAACCCAGTTTCTAGAATGTAATATACTACTCTTTTCTTTTTGTGGTTAGTTTCTATTTATGGTATGTGATCTTGGTCTTTAAATAAGTTAAACAGGTAAGAGCTGTACAGATGGAACATTAATCTGGTAAAAATCGCAAGGGTGCGATACTGAGTAAAATAAACTAAATGCTGTCCAGATTCAAGGTCAGTGTTCCTGCGTTTCCTTGAGGGTTTTTTTTTTTGGTGAAACTCCTGTTTCTGATCTTTTGGGTCATATGTTCAACCTTCTCGGCATTTGAGGGCTTAAACTCTTTTCCGCATTCACGTGTGTGTACCTGATAGGGAAAAACTAGGATAAATGGTTGTATAAAGATGGCCGGGTTCAGGCACGTTGCTGAAATGTGCCGTGGCAGGCTTCCTCAGCACCTTTCAATTCTGCCTAAAGAGGGATTTTAATTTGGTTGTTATCATTGTCTGCATCAGGCCATAGGACAGCATCAGCAGATTTGCGCTGAAGGCCAAAGGAGACATGTTTCAAAGAGGGGCAAACGTGTCCTCATTGTATACTCACTTGGAATCACGCTTGCAAGGCTCAAGGATTTCTAAACAAAGGAAGGTGTTTTAATAGGAAAAAGTGATGGTTTTAAGTCTTGATATGCTTTCAAAGAAAAACAATATATTTTAAAGAATAGCCAATTTCATTTAATAGTTGGAGAGAAGAATTGTGAAATGCAGTGATTTCAAAAAGAATTTTGTGATTTGAAGCAATATATTCTAAGGATAGTCTGTTTTATCCACAGCAAATCTGAGATGCAGTATTTTCTGGAAATAGGTCAAATTCTGAGTTTTTGTACAAACACCATCTCCCACTAGAGGGCGCTCTTTAGTTGCATATTTAACGTTTTTCTTGTAAAAATAATTTGAAAAAATGACTATGGGGCTATGAATTCTGATACAATTCTTGTTGAGCATGTTATGAAATTTTCTCCAAGACATTGTTTTATTTTCAGCTTATGTGTGTGAAATTCTACTTTAAGAAGTATAACACGATCCTGAGTCTTTCAATATGTATAGAATCCCCATGGTATTATGCTACAATAGAAGCAAAGGTATAAGTTTAAATTATTGCAATCCCACAGGTCTTTTGACTAGTGTTTCTCTATATATGTTACTGCACAAAGAAAATTTATTGTAAATATTAATACTGTCTGCTTGGATCCTTTGTGAAAAGACAGAGCAGCAGTGTGGTCTAGGTGGGTGATTCTGCTGTTTTTTTTCCAGAGTGATTTTTGTTATCTAAGCCAGTTTTCCAGGATATTCTTTTAATTTGTTTTTCAAGATTTCAGTCTGTTCAGCTTGTATTGTCTTAGCTCCCTGATAATCATGGCCTACTTTTTTTCTAGATTCTTTCCCTTTCTCCTTAGATTTGGGCTTCTCAAAGCAAACTGTATGAGATTCTGGTGATTCTGAAACCACACGTTTAAAAATAAATTACGACTCACTCCCCCCGCCCCAATATTCAGAAAAGTAAAATAATCAATAAAAGTTTCTCAATTTAAGTTGTTTCACTGCATTACAGTTTTAACTGCTGCAAATTAAGGCTATAACTTACTATGAGACTGACATAACGCAGACAAGCAAAACGTAGTTATTTAAAGTTTTATAAATTGATTCCCATGGTGTTCTACAGAAGACTTCATCTAAACGTGTTTGGGAATTCTAACTTGTCCTAAAATTACAATTCTTTTTTATTTTTATAATCGCACATATAATGTAGGAGAATACATTTTCATAAAAATGCAAACAATAATCATTTCAGGACATAATTTTTAACATAGAGGTATATGCTGCCATCCCTTTTTATCCCTTCCTGAAAATTCTCTTCCTTCCCCAGAAATAATCACTGTTCACATACCCATGTATAGACTACAGATATCTCCTGTATGTATCTGTCATTTAAAAATAAGCTTTTAGTTTTTACTACTTTTATGGAATTTTAGCCTATGTATTGATGTACTGCTTTTTCTAGTTAACAACGTGTTTTGGTGATCTTTTTACTTCACTATGTGTAGGCTTAACTAACATTGTCTTTATAACCACTGGAGAATATTCCACAGTCTCTGTGGACGTTCTTTCACTTATATTCAGAGATTAAGGCTGAATCCAGTTTTTAGAGTAGTTCACACTACCCTGCACGAGATGTCTTGGTGTGTGTCTCTGGTGCCTGTGTTGGTGGGTATGTTGAGTGGATCTCCGACGGGGGTGGGGGTGGAGTTTGGGGGCTTCCAGGATCACCTGAAGCTTGTGAGAATGCGGCAAAGCCTCTGAGCTTCCATGTGTGGATTTTGTGAAAAATCTCAGGCTCTGGTTCTTCAAGGATATGGCTGTGCCCCACCTGGTTCGATTTCTCAGAGAGAAGTGTCATTTGAGACCATTAATCTGATAAGGTAAACCTTTGTTAAAGAAAAAAATGAGAATTCAACTCTGAATACTTGTTGAGTACTTGATCCATGTAAGCTACTGTGCCAGTCATGGCTGGAAAAAATAAACAGAGTTAGTGCTCACAGAGGGCAGCAGTGGCAGGCAGGGTTAACTGAGAACATAGCCAAACCTAATCCCATCGAGGAGAGTGAGAGACAGGGGAGCCGGGGAGAGAGAGAGACTGACTTGAGAGATCACCCAGCTGTGGGGACTCCTGAAGGAGGCGGCGCGGGTCTTGAAAGATGGGCTGGCCTTCCCCCCTGAAGATGAAGAGGAGAGAGGCGAGGGGTTGGAGCAGATGAGCTACTGTGTGAAAATGAAATGCATGCACCTAGTAGACAATTGGGAAAACACAAAGCACCTGAGGAAATCCCGCTAACTTGATCTCCCGAAGACAACCACTGCGCTAATTCTGACATATTTGAGTATTTTTCCCCAATGCGTACTTTGTAATGCGGGGTCTGCTCTTCTCAACTGTGGGTGTCCTTAGTGAGCCTGGCTCAGCCGGCAAGAGCAGATGCAGAGGCCCCTCCTACTATCCTGAGGGCATCTGGGAAGGGCCCGATTGCCTGTTACAAGGAGATGATGCAATTGTAACGCTACGGAACAATATCCTCCTTCCTCAAGCTCAGTCTGGGATATACAAGTGTCTGATCACCATTTCTAGAAGGCACCATCCGGTGTACTGAAGAGAAAGTAAAAAATGTGCGATGTACCTATCAAAACACGCTACATCTTTCTACGCTTGTTGAGATGTCAATCAACACTGTGAGGTGATTTTTCTGCCCAGAGCTCCGACATTCTCGTGCCAGAATGGTGCTAAGGGATAGCCAGGCGGATTCCAGGCTTTCCAGGTCAAGGAAGAAGTTTCTATTTGTTCATTAAGCGAACTTAAAAAATAATATAAGTATTAGGAAGACAGGAATCTCTGTTTTAGGGTGTGTGTTTTAGGGGATCTGTCTTCCATCCTGAAGAAAGTTCTCTTTCTTAGAAGAATGTCTCTCACTCCAAGTGTCTTCTAAATGTAGCAACAAAGAAGCAGAGGACAAGTTGTTTTTTGTGTTTTTTTTAGAGACTGTTTGAAACTTCAGATCTTGCGATATATTTTAAGCATAATTTTTATTGGAGTGCAGCCTGGATCAGCAGGGCTTTGACGGGCCGAAGAAAGAGGGCGCACCCTAGAGGGAGGGACAGTGGGATAACAGGTATACTGGGGTCGGGCAGGGACTCTGGGCTGCCTGACTTGGATGGAGCTTCTGAAGGTCCCAGGCACTGCAACACACAGATCTGGTCCGCCAGGACTCTGCTGGGCCCTTGCTATTTCTTCGGCAGCACAAGCCCTTTTTGCATCCTCCCCAGGCATGGGAGATTCGCCACACGTGAGCGCCCACTGTCTGTCATTAGAAGGCTCACCGTCCCAGCCTCCCTGGCAGCTCTCATACAGCAAAACTCAGACACCCACTGCGGACCCTGAGATTCCTGCAGGCGCCCCGCGGAGTGCACTCCCGTGAGTGGAGGGGAGCCCCGTCCAGGTTCTGGAGGCAGCAGCTGCAGAGGCGTTCGGGCGCTGTCCAGAGCCCACCGCAGGGCCAAGCAAGGGGGCCGGCTTCAGGGGCTGAGGCTGCAGGGCACGTCTGTCCCCGAGCAGGTCTGCATGGCCGCAGGCGAGCTTCCTGGCTGGGCTGCCTCCAGCCCGCTTCTCAGTCCCTCATGGACATTCTCTCACTATAAACTATCCTTTTCCACTCAAGACAGCCAGAGATGGTTTCTGTTGCAACTCCGAGTCCTGACCTTGGGATGGCTGCTTTTGAGGAGTGGTGAGAGAGGAGGCTGCGTGAGGCCCTTGTGATGTGAGTTCACACGGTGGCTCAGATGGTGAGGAACCCACCTGCAATGACCTGGGTTCCATCCCTGGGTCAGGAAGATCCCCTGGAGAAGGAAATGGCTACCCACTGCAGTATTCTTGCCTGGGAATCCCATGGACAGAGGAGCCTGGTGGGCTACAGTCCAAGGGGTTGCAAAGAGTCAGACACGACTGAATGACTAACACTTTAACATTGAACAAGGGTTTATTAGGACATTGGCTTTATAATAATAAAACTTAATTTCTCAGACAATTCAAAAAGAATGTATTAAGCACATGAAAAATCATGTAGTCTCAGTAATAGCAGAACTGCAAGTAAAATCACACATTATTTTTATTTCAGAGAAATGGGAAAGATTTTTTAAAACGTTCAGCGCTGATAAAGATGTGAAAATAAGACATTTGTGGTTCAATCATATTCCAGAGATCCTTCCAGAAGGAAGTTAGCGATAACTAGCTAACTAACTTTATATGTCCATGTGTCTTGATCCAGCAGTTTCATGTCTAGGAGTTTACTTAGGAAAATAATTAGATGAGTCCAGAGGACTTTCAGATAGATGGAGATATAAAAATGTCAACTTTACTTCTGATGAAAAAAAAATTTTTTTTTTTTTTTAAGGATGTTTTGAGCAGTATGTCCATCTGGGCACAGTTTACCCAGGGAAAAGTTACACTTGTCAAAGGTTGCTGCCTCAGGTTACATGGTTCTGGGATAGAGAAGAAAGGCTGCTGCTGCTGCTAAGTCACTTCAGTCGTGTCCAACTCTGTGCGACCCCATAGACGGCAGCCCACCAGGCTCCGCCGTCCCTGGGATTCTCCAGGGAAGAACAATGGAGTGGGTTGCAATTTCCTTCTCCAATGCATGAAAGTGAAAAGTGAACGTGAAGTCCCTCAGTCGTGTCGGACTCTTCGTGACCCCATGGACTGCAAGCTACCAGGCTCCTCCATCCATGGGATTTTCCAAGCAGCAGGTTCTAAATTAGCTTTTTACTGTTAGCCCTCCCACCTGAGCCTTGTGGACCAATGGCTATCGCCCGTCAATCAAGTAACTCACTTCTCTGGGGGCGGGAGCACGCGTGTCACGTGCTCGCAGTCTCTCTCCAGGGAAACGCGAGACAAGAGAATAAACGTTCCTGGCCCAGTAGCACCGTAGGATTCCATTTCTGTTTTTAAAAAATGCGTGTATGTTGGTGGAAATAGGTATAAAAATGGGCCTGAGATGGATGTTTGATCAGGATTATTCCCTGTGGGTTGGGGCTGGGAGGGCATCTTCAGTTGCTATTATTGGACTTTCAAAAATGCACAATAATTATTTTTCACGAGGAAAAAAACTGAAACATATTAGAAAATGAAGTTTCTGTTCAAACAGAGTGTAATGCTTACGGTACGTAAATGACATTTAGTCATACAACAGCAAGTGTCTTTTATAGTTAGCTAAACATTGACAATCCAGCGACACGGACTCCACGATGAGAGCAGTGATGGGTTCTGCGTGTGTTCTCTGCTGTCTTTTTCTTCGGTGGCACTGGGTCTTCGCTGCTGCGGGCTTTCTCTGGTTGCGGTGGGCGCGGGGGGCGGGGAGGGAGCTGCTCCTCCTTGCCATGTGCGGGCTTCTCGTTGCAGGGGCTTCTCTTGTCGCAGAGCATGGGCTCCAGGTGCGTGGGCTTCAGAAGCTGTGGCGCACGGGTTGAGCTGCCCTGAGGCACGTGGGGTATCCCTGGACCAGGGGCCGAGCCAGTGTCACCTGCGCTGGCAGGCGGACTGCCCACCACTGGACCCCCAGAGAAGCCCTCTGCTGCCCTTTCAGTATCCAGATGTAAACCAAGTCCCTCCTCTGCTCCCCCCCGAGACCTCTCTCAAACCCTCTTTATTAAAACCATTTCTCATGTTTTCATTGTACCTCGAAAGAAAAGTCATCCTCAGTACATTAACGTCCTGCGTGAACACAAGACACACGGAGGTACCGGGATTCAAAAATCAAGCTTTTACAGAGTGATTCTTTGCCGGGGACGTGAAGGCAGTGAACCTGGAATCTGGTAAACTTGCATCCCAGATTCTGTTAGGGTAGCTGTTTCAGATGCATGCAGTTCATTAAAATGAAAACGAAAAAAAGAAAAGACAAGAAAAAAGGCAAATGATTGGTCTAAGAGGATTATTGGTCTCTTTCGCTTACCTTTTCATTTCTCTCCTATTCAATCAGCTTGTATTTAATACCAAAAATAAGCCTAATTAATCTCACACTTAGAAATCAGTAGCTTTCAGAGGTGATGGCACAGAGGACTGTGTCTTTTGTCTTCAGAATTTCAGCACCACACCCTGCTCCTTTTGTGTCCACTGACATCTGTGGAAGCCCTACTTTATTGTGGGCACTGGAAGGCAATGTTCGTTGTCTCTCTAACATCTGTTCTTGTTTCTTCCTTGTCAGCAGACTCCGACTCTGCCTCGGCGCTCAGGGTGTCCACATAAACAGACGCACTGTTCTCCCACCTGCCCCGCCGCCAGGGGCGGCCACTAGCGCAGTTCTAGTAGGGAAGACTGAGCCAGCCTTTCTGCTAAACTTGTTTTCTTTCCGACCTTCCCCCTTTTGTCCCTCTGCCGTTTTTATTCTTCTCACCTGGAATACAGATGTGAGGCCTGGAGCAGAAGCAGTCGCCTTGTGACCATGGGGATCACTGCCTTATGCTGAGAGTGATGAAGCAGAAAGAAGGAAGGCCTGAGGGCTTGGTTGACCAGCTCTGGTCTATAAACCTCTGGACTTCCTGTTGTCTAAGATGAAGAAATCTCTACTTTTTAAGGTCAGTAGCTTAGGGCCTTCTCTTATGTGCAGCCCAAAGTATTCTTTTAAAATACTGAGGTGAAATCCATATAACCACTTTGAAGTGAATTCACTTTAGGGAAATTTAGCACATTCACAGTGTTGTGCAACTCCCACCTCTGTCTAGTTTCAAAACATCTTCATCACCCCCGAACCAAAGTAATTCTTGACTGACACCGGCGTTAGACCAGTGTTTTCTTATTGAACGCTCTGGACGGGCCTGATAAAGTAGATACTGGTACCAGACGTTGTGTGCTGCTGTGCAGCGATCACTTCTTGTTTTCCAGTCTTGTCTTTTTTAAGCTTTCATTTTAATAAACTGCATCTGAAACATCTACCCTGACAGAGTCTAGGATGCACGTTTACCAGGTTTCGGGGTCACGGCACGAGTTCTTCCGAGTCCTGGCAGCAGCACTCGCTTTCCCTCTGGGGAACAGCGTCTTCCCCACGTGTCCATGTGTTCTGAGCAGCACTGACGCCTTTAGGGCTCCATCGCGGGTTTCCGGATGAGCAGAGCATCACTGGGTCAGGGACAGGCTTAGGGATGGACACACGACACTGGGCCCGACACCTTTAGGGCTCCATCGCGGGTTTCCGGATGAGCAGAGCATCACTGGGTCAGGGACAGGCTTAGGGATGGACACACGACACTGGGCCAGTGTTCAAATGGCTGGAGAGGGCTGTTCTAGTTTTCATTCGAAAAATACAAAAGCCAGGAGCTCCTGGCCACCATCCTGCCCCTATTTGGAACTGGTCAGCCTGAATGTGAAGCTGATACAGTGGAGGGCAAAGCCAAGACACAGGGTTACCAGGTCCTGATGAGATTTTTGAGCTCCCCAAAGTGACTGGGGTAGAAGCCAGCTCTAGTTTCAATATCTTCAAATATTTGAGTTAATCTCCTTTTTCTTCAGCCCATTTGAATAGGATTTTCTGTCACTTACACTTAAAAGAGTACCACCTCTCACTGCAGCAGTAGTATGCCAGCCCCATTTTACAGATGTGGAACCGAGCGTCCAGGATGACAGAATTTTCCCAAGACCACCCAGCTTTGAACTCAAGTCAGTGTCCCTCCAAAGTTGGTCAGCTTTACCACTAAGAAATCACTTACCTACTTCTGTTCCATGCTGGCTGCATCCAAGTATGGGAGTCAGGATTTCCCTGGTGGTCTAGTGGTTAAGATCCATGCTTCCACTGCAGGGGGTGCATGTTCCATCCCTGGTCTGGGAACTAAGATCACACATGTCACGTGGGAAAAAAAAATTTTTTTTTGAATTGAGTAAGAAGGAAACTACAGTGTATCAACTTAAAACATTAGATGGGAAAACAAACAAATGAAAAACAAAGATGGGAGTCAAGTTCCACCATCTTGCCAGTGAATGGGAATCTGTGGTTCTCTTGGGTCCCAGGCTGAAAACGCTTGTTGGACGTTGGCAGGAAGAAAAGAAACATTTCCTTGAACAGATTAATTTTTGGACTTGGTATTTATAATTAGCTATTTTTGAGTTAGTGACAGCAACCTCTGTGGGTTATTTATTCATCGCGTCTGATTCTGAAGCAAAACAGCTTTGATTTGGTTTCCCAGTGACCAGATGAACCGTATCGTCGGGCAGTTGGGAGAGAAGTTCCTAACAACAAGAAATAAAAAGGAAGGATCTGAGCACTCCTCCTTCTCCTCCAACATTCTTTGGGAAACATGCTTCGCTAGGTTCTGGACTAGTTCACTCACGTGTCACTAGCAAAATACTGAAGAGGCAGAGGAGCCTCATGGAAACAGTTTTATTGAGTGCCTCTGTGACAAAAATATCTTCAAAGGGAGTTCTATCAATTTTATGAAGCTACATTGCGCACTTTTACACGACAAGCATATCAAGCACAATCGCATTTGAATTAGCAATCAGGTTTTAATAGTATTTGACACTTCCCCACCTTGTACTGGCAGAAGCTGTCTCTCTGAGGAGAGACACCGGGAGAGGAAAAGTCAGCCTCCTGCTGAGAAGTGGGTGGCGTCCGAAAGTTCATTTGTGAATTTGTTAGTTGTTGCTCAGAACACATGTTCCCACAGTCAGAACGGGGTTTAGTTTCCTGTGCTGACACTCAAGGGCCAAGGGAGCCCCTTGTATCAGTTAAGGGGTTTTGGTGTCAAATAATAGAAATGAACTCTGGTTAGTTTCAGCCAAATTACTGGAAGGATGCTGGGAGCTCTGAATGGTGGGAAAGCGGAGGGACTAGACTTTCCACGGGGAAGCCCCAAGAGGCCCACAATAATGACCACCATCGTAATGTCTGTCATCACCCTGTCTACCAAAAATCTGGTCCTTCCTGTGGTCCTCCCCCTCAGCAAATGGCTCCTCAGCCCATCAGGGTGGAATTGTCCTTGACTCTCCCATTTTTCTCATGCTTCACATCCAGGTGTTTGGTAAACCTGGTTAGCTCTACCTTCTAAATATGCATGGTATCTGATTACTTCCCATTCACCCCACGGGTACAACCTTGATCCTGCTGCTGCTGCTGCTGCTGCTAAGTCTCTTCAGTCGTGTCTGACTCTGTGCGACCCCATAGACCGCAGCCCACCAGGCTCCGCCGTCCCTGGGATTCTCCAGGCGAGAACACTGGAGTGGGTTGCCATTTCCTTCTCCAATGCAGGAAAGTGAAAAGTGAAAGTGAAGTCGCTCAGTCATGTCTGATTCTTCACGACCCCATGGACTGCAGCCCACCAGGCTCCTCCGTCCATGCGATTTTCCAGGCAAGAGTACTGGATCCTAGGCATCATCATTTCTCACCGGAAACACTGCCGTCACCTCCTTGCTGGCCCTCCCTGCCTTCCCCTCTCAGGCTACGACATCCAGCAGCCAGAGGGATTAAGTTGAAATGGTTTGCTCATGTTTTGGTGAGTGGCTTGATCCGATTTGATCTGGGTCCTGCCTCTTCCCCTGCCTGCTCATCAATCACATTTCCATTCCATCCTTCTGCTCCAGCCACACTGACTTCCTCCTTCCTGTTTCTCAGATATAGTCAGCAGGCTCCTGCCTCAGGGCCTTTGCACTTGCTCTACCTTTTGCCAGGAACACTTTTGCCAGAGCTTCTCTGTTCAAACATAGCTTCCTTAGTGAGGCCTTGTCTGATCACCCTCTAAAATAGAAGTCACCTTTCCCCATCTCTCTCACACTCTATCCCCTTCAGTCTACTTTTTCTTCATAGCCTCATCACCACTTGATGTTATATAAGACACAGATGCTTATAGTCCTAGGATATAAGCTACTTGGGGCTTCCCTGGTGGCTCAGACGGTATAGCATCTGCCTGCAATGTGGGAGACCCGGGTTTGATCCGTGGGTCAGGAAGATCCCCTAGAGAAGGAAATGGTAACCCACTCCAGTACTCTTGCCTGGAAAATTCCATGGATGGAGTAGCCTGGTTGGATACAGTCCATGGGGTCGCAAAGAGTTGGACACGACTGAGCAACTTCACTTTTCACTTTTCATCAGCTACTTAGGATATAAACAACTTAAATTTGTCTCTTTTTTTCAATTCCATGTCCTTACATTGGCACCTATTAAACTGCGTGTGTGTGTACTCTGTCGTATCCAACTCTTTGAGACCCCAGGGACTGCAGCATGCCAGGCTTCTCTGTCCATGGGATTTTCCAGACAAGAATATTGGAGTGGGTTGTCATTTCCTCCTTCAGGAGATCTTTCTGACTCAGGGATCAAACCCATGTCTCTTGCATCTCTTGCATTGGCAGGTAGGTTCTTTACCAGCTGAGCCACCAGAGAAGCCACATATTAGGTGCTCAATAAATATTTTTTTTAGAATGAATGGATGAAGGTATGCATGGATAAATATAGGATCAGCCCTGTGGTGGGAACAGGTTCATTAGTCAGTATGCTTTCCACTGGGAAGAATGAATTCTGATTAACTTTCCATCTCAAAAATAAAATTTCAGGGAGGGGTTTCTGATGAGTGTAGGTTGACTAACAGGCTCATATCTTAGCAAAAGAACAGGATGCAAATCCCATGAGCTTCCCCAAAGAAGACACACTCCCAAAAGGAAACCAATTTTCAACAAATGGTAGCGGATTCTTGAGATACAGGTGAGGGAGCTCTGCCCCAGTGTGTGAACTTGTGCATAGAAGTGAAGTAACTTTCTGCTGCAGGAATTTGATACTCCCAGTAACCAAAACCCAAGTAACAGAAGCTTAGACATACAAGGGCTTATTTTTCAGGCATAATTAATCACTGAGAAGACAGTTGCTGCTACTGGATCTGGAGCAACAGAATCAGATCTAGGCTGGCATTTCTGGATCTTCTTAGCCTTTCCCTCATGGTCACAATATGGCAGCCATGTGTCCGAGATTCCTGCCTTCACACATCCTTTGAAGGAAGGAAGGAGGACAAATGACACTATGTTTTCTTCTGGTACGTCTCTCTCTAATCCTGGAAGGAAATATCCTTCCTAGGAGCTATCTGAGACTTTCCAATGTCTCCTTTTTGGCGAAACTGGAGGACTTGGGACAATGCTACTTAGACTTTCCAGTCTCTATGGTGAGAGTTGGACATTGAGAAGGGTGTTGGGTGGTCGACCAACGCTGTCTGCTTGAGATCAAACAGCTAGAGGGTTAGGACTTGATTTAATTTGAAATTTCGTCTGGTGCCAAAGCCTATCTCTTGGGCTCTAGGCTAAATTGCCTCTTGGGAGGAAGATTTTGTTTTCCCTTTCATTTTGCTTTGCTTTGTTTTCAGATGCTGTCTAGGTAGCTAGACACAAGTGGCCATATATTACATGGATCTGTTGATATGGAAGGTCCAGAATTGGCAAATCTATAGAGACGGAAAGTAGATCATTGGTTGCCAGGGGCTGGGGTGGTTGCAGTGAATGGAGAGTGACTACTAAGGAGTACGGGGTTTGTTTTTAAGGTAATGAAGACATTTGAAATTTGATAGTGGTGTCAATTGCATAGTTCTGTGTATATACTAAAAATCACTGGATTGTACACTTTGAAATGGTGAATTTTATGGTGTGTGTGTTATAATCAAGCTGGTATTTAAAAAAAGATCAGTGCTGAACATATACTGTAGTCTTCATAACCCTCTTCATTAAAAAATATACCAGGCTCTGCAAAACATCACAATGCCCTACCCTCTCCTGTCCTCTCAGAGGTCGTGTGGCTCTTCACCCCCAATGAGCTTCCCGGGTCCCAGCTGTCTACTAACTCCCCTGCCCTCCTTCCACAGATCAGCACTCATTTCTCTCGTCCTCTTAGGTCTTCTTTCTAGGTATTTTTCCATACGTACTCACACATGAAAAACAATTTATTTCCCTCGCACTCTCATGACCTCATTAAATTGCAAATTCCGTGAGACGGTACTTGACATTATAGCTAATATTGTTTCTACATAGTAGTTGCTCATGTGTTGCTAAGTGGAGGGCCCGATTATAAAAATATTTGAGAAGGACTTTAAGAAGCTCTATGGCAATATTAGACCAGTTGCTTAGGATGGAAATTCTCAACCTGGGCTATGGTTTAAAAGCACTGGGTAGCTTTTCCAATGCTGGCACCTGGGGTCCGTGCCCAAAGATTCTGATTCCATTGGGATGGCGTCAAGGGTATTCAGCAAGGATTAGAACAGTGGTGTTCAACTGACAGTGATTTTGCCCCTGCCCAGGGCACACTTGGCAATGGCTGGAGCAGTCCTGGTCTGCGCAGCTCCGGGAGAGACATGTGCTCTCTCTTTGTGGACTGAGAGCGAGCAGGGATGCAGCTAGACGTCCTTCAGTGCCTGTGGCACCTGCCGTGATAAACACACATCCACTCAAAGCGTCAGGGATTCTGAGGGGGGAATTCGGGGTTAGAGGAATCACAGAGGGCTGGCCCGTTGCATCATCTGAGTTTAACTCTGGGGCAGGTGGTGGCAAGTAGAAATGCATGAACACTGTACCCAGATAGCCAAGTGGGTAACCACGGAGAGTCATAGCTGCAGTTCAACACGGCTTTGAGTTTGATCTCCTCACGTGTTCCATGGATCCACACCTTTGTCGATAAGCTCACCTGAAAGCAAGACAGAAGTTAGGTTGCTAAAATTCTTGTTATTTTTATAGGCATTCTACAGCTAAAAGCCATCAACTGTCAACCACGATGAGCAATTTCTGTTCAAAATGAAGAACTTCTGACAATTACCATGCGTCTTTATTCCTTCGGCATGTTTTCAGAATTATTGCTTTCATTATGGAGCAAAACTTGGGCCACAGCAACACACTCCGGAAAACAGCACGCCAGTCTTTGTGATAAGAGGGGAGCAGTAGATAAGAACAACCAACCACGGGCTCAGGGGAGAAGTCTTTGTGGGCCTGAATTCAGTGAACGCCTGAATCGGATGCAGAGCACGCCAAAGCCACCGAAGCAACACATATCCTATACACCTTGGGATAAATGTTGACTCTGTGGATTTCTGTTTGTTTGTTTAAAACCAATCACTTGATATGTTCTCATCAGCTATGCGAGAGATTGCTATCATGGATAATGAAAACAAAATGACAGGCAGATAAATTTAGTTACTGTTTAAGAAATCTTGTAAGGTATTCTCAATAGTATAAAGATAAGGAAATCGCATAATTGAAAGAGCTGAAAACAGCATTAGCACGAGAGCATATAAGGAGAGCAAGGAAATCAACTGCAGAATGTAGGCAAGAGGCTCCGATAAGGCCGATTCTCCTTTCAGTGAAGAAAATTGCCCACTATGGAAGTCGGGCGGCCCAGCCTAGTGTTTTTCAACCTAGACTGCACAATCGAACCTCCTAGATAGCTTTAAAAGCTCGAATGTCCACGGTATATTCCAGACCAATGCAGTCTGAACCTCAGGGGTGGGATCAGGCAGCAGCATATTGTAAAGCTCCTCGGATGGCTCCAAGGAGCAGCCACATTTGAGACCCCCTATAGGAGAAGGCAATGGCACCCCACTCCAGTACTCTTGCCTGGAAAATCCCATGGATGGAGAAACCTGGTAGGCTGCAGTCGATGGGGTCACTAAGAGTAACACCACTGAGTGACTTCACTTTCACTTTTCACTTTCCTGCATTGGAGAAGGAAATGGCAACCCACTCCAGTGTTCTTGCCTGGAGGATCCCAGGGACGGGGGAGCCTGGTGGGCTGCTGTCTATGGGGTCACACAGAGTCGGCCACGACTGAAGCGACTTCGCAGCAGCAGCAGAAGTACTGCTCCCCTCTCCCCACTAACGTGGGGATGCCTGTGGCACAGGGTGTCTTGGCTTGGCTCGGAACGTACCTTGTCGCACTTAAACCCTGGGCTATAGAAGCAGCTCCCTCAGTGAGGGTTGGTGGCAAAGGCACTGGGACGGTGTTGTGAGCCCAATGGCAGAAATGTCCCATAGCAGCAGTGGCCATGGCACTTGGAGAATAGTGTCTCAACAAGAGTTAAAATTCCTCTGGAGTGACCTTGAAGTGGTTCCTCTGACATCACTTGGTTCCTGCTCATTTTTCCAGCCTTCTTGTCTTTGGGGGGACTTCCTGATTTCCTGCCAACAAATAAAACTTCTGCTAAGTTAACCAACCTTGGTTTCTGTTGCTTGGAGTCAAGAATGCTGATGGGTATATTTATTGAATGTTTTCCTTGAAATGGACAAATTTGAAAAAAAAAAAAAAACACCTGTTTTAGCTTCATCCTAAGATAATGGACTTCCCTGGTGTCCCAGCTGGTAAAGAATCTGCCTGCAATGTGGGAGACCTGGGTTTGATCCCTGGGTTGGGAAGATCCCCTGGAGGAGGGCATGGCAATCCACTCCAGTATTCTGGCCTGGAAAATTCCATGGACTGTATAGGCCATGGGATCACAAAGAGTCTGAGCAACTCACTTTAAGTAATGATATCTATGGAATCCCTTTAGATGTGTTAGTTTTAATCTTTCTGAATATATTACATTTCTATGTGCAAACATTCCCACTGTGGCTGATTTCAAACTTACCTGCACAATCTCAAATGACTTCGCAGGTTGCTAACAATTTGATAGTCAGCTTTCGTGAGCTGGGAAGACAAGGGAGAGGTGGCAGAGACCACGGGAGAGAGTTTTTCCTAGAAAATTCATCATTCTGCACCAGGATGATGAGGAATAGATGTGGGACAGACGAAGCCAACAGATGCACCCTACTGAGAGTAAAGAAGCTTCAATTTATTTTGCTAAACACCTATTGAGATGTATTTCCATGAAAGTGCTAGGAAGTAGGTTCTAGAAGAGAACTCACTGATCCGTCACCAAGTATTTATTATCCACCAAGGACAGAGCCTGCCTCAATCTGGGGGCACAGAAATGAACTCATCACCTAACATGGGAAGCTGACATGTCACAAGAGGTTGTAGAAGATATGGTAAGTGCTCTAATAGAGGACAGGTATTAGCGGGGCAACCGGCAGTCCCTGTTTGGGGAGCAAAGGACTATAGAAAGTTTCAGAGAGCAGGAATTATCTGTGCTGGTTTTAGAAGGATGCACGGGAACGTGTCAGACAAAAGGGTGGGCACACCAGGCTAAGGGTTTGGGGTTTGCAGTCATAGGGTGTGAAACAGCTCCAAGTGATTTCAGGTGAACTCAGGTGGGACATGGGGCCGGGTCTTGCATGACGTGTTAAGGACGCTGCGCTGTGCTCCACTACCACCGAGAGCAGTCAAAGTGTTTCAAACAGGAAGAAAGGTCATGATCTGACTGGCATTCTAGAATGGCTGGGCATCTGTGTGGACTGATCCTAGAGGAGTGAATCTGAAAGCACGGAGATCAGCAGGGATTTCAGTGAGAGAAGGTGGGAGGAGCAAGCGGGGGAAACAGTCAACTTGGTGGCCGACTGGCTGTTGAGGGGGAGGTGGATCCAGGAACTCACCCTTTCTGTCCAAGAGGACCTTTAACTAACCCTTTGGGAAGGACAGGAGTACATGCAGGAGAGAAACACAAAACCTACAGGCAAAGGAAGCAAGACCTTAGAAATAAAGTGCCTCACTGGTTTAATATTATCAACAAGGATGACTCATGATCAGGAAGAAGAGAGATCCACATTGCTTGGCACAATTCAGAAAAACTTATGAATGTGGCAGAGAGAGAAGGGTTCTGTTAATAATAGGGCTTGCACTGGTCAGAGTGAAGCAGATGCTGCAGTCAGGCCCCGTGCCCACCCTCTCCTCACTTCTGGGTCCAGGGCTCACGGGATGGCAGCAAGGTTCCACCTCCCCGCCCCGTGCCCTCTCTTTTTCCCTCTGGGTGGCTTCACTCGTAGACAGATGTACCCCCTTTAGCTGGAGGAAAAAAAAGTCCCCCTTTTTCTGGAGAAATTTCAATTTTTGAGAGACTGCAAGTTTGAAAATATTTTTATTCCTAATAATTTGGCTAGTTATGAAATTACCAGAAAGAAATACTTTCACATTAGTGTTTTGAAGACATGTATTGTCTTCCGGGTTTCATCATGGCTACTGTGATGTGTGATGATACTTTTAAAATCTCTCTGCAAAATTTTTAGGATTTGAAATTTTATGATGATGTAACTTGGTGTGGACTTTTAATGTTCTTAGTATTTTCTCTTCATCATCTCTCTCTCTTTTTTTTCCCCCCCTTTGTTCTACTTTCTGGGAGAATTTTCACTATCATCTTCTAAACCACCATTTGAATTTTTAACTGTTGCACTCTATCCTTCAATTTCCAAAAGTTATTTATTGTTGTATGCACTTTATTCATGAAAGCTACAGCCCACTAAAGATATTTCAGAACATTTGATGATTTTTTCTTGCATGCCACACAGTCTATTTCCTTAGAGCTCCTCCTTTCTCCCCTGTTTATTTACATGCCTGAATTTTATCGTAGAGGCTTTGCTCAAATACACGGTGATGCTTGAATGTTCATTTGTATTTTCAAGTAGGACTACCTGATGGCTCGGCAGCTGACACAGGAGACGCGGATTCGATCCCTGGGTTGGGACAATCCCCTGGAGAAGGAAATAGCAACCCACTGCAGTATTCTTGCCTGGGAAATCCTATGGACAGAGGAGCCTGGCAGGCTATAGTCCATGGGGTTGCAAAGAGTCCTAGGTTAATGAGAAGGTTCTGGAACCCAGTCAGTTATCACTTGGTTCATTCACTTGCCATCTTTCAAAATCTGGCTGACATTTCTCTCCTGTCATTGTCTGTTCTTCCACTCTCTTTCTTTGTCCTTGTGGAGTTTATAACTCCCGAGTCCCTTTACTGTCATGGTAGCAAGGTTTTGAGAAGGCGAGAAGATAAACGGGAGAATTCAACCCGCCATTTTAAACCGGAAGTCCTTTAATATACTTTCTATTAATGTTTAACATGTCCATCCATTCCCCTGCTCTCTCGACTGCTGCTGCAGACAGTCAGACACCTTGATTGAGCTGTCCTTGATGGCTTTGTTCAGGTTTTTTCCTGTTGAGTATTTCACAAGGTCAGAATCCACAGCGCTGAGGTCAGCTCCCCAAGAGCACAATCACAGGAGCTTTAGAAGAGCAACTTATTCCTTCTAACTCCTGCCGGTCACATCGTCACCCACTGTTTTCTAATGGAAACTGAGGGAAGGGGAAAATGGGGCACGATGGAAGAGACCCTACAGAGTTTTGTGACAGACCCTATACTCACACAAAAATGGCAAATGGGAGCCACAACATGCCTTTCCATTTTGCAGTTTTACTCTATCTTGAAATCCTTTTAATTTTCTGATAAATCCTTTTGAAAGATACTCATTCAAAAAATACTCCAACAGTGTAGAGGATCAACATAAACTTCCCTAGTCTTTCTCCTCTAATCCTGTACCCCATCCTTTATGCACTTGGTTTGTATCCTTCCCTTTGCATCCCTTAACACACACCTTTTTGCTTGTACTAGCATATGAGCACTCATTTATTCATTTAACAAGTAATTTTGGAGTCTCTCTTTTGTGCCAGGCATGGATATGGAGATGTAGGCAGTACGCTGGTGAGCGAGACAGGCCACAGCCCTTCCCCTGTGGGAATCCACGCATGGTAGTGGACGCGAACACCTTTAACCGGCCGACACACCTCATACCCACAGGTGCACAGACGCCTGCTGGCTGTATCACATACGGTGTTCTGTGAGCTACTTTTTTTTTTTTTCCACTTATCATCCAGTATGTCTTTCCATCAGTACTATAGATCTTTATTATTTTTAATGTGTGGTATCTCATACAAATTGATTATTTAATAATAATCATTTAGTTTTCTTCCAATATTCTGCTGTTACAAACAATGGATCAAGCACAAATTTTTGCAAATATTCCTCTATTGGTCAACCTTGAAGCATTTCTAGTTTTCTCTTTAAAAATCTTTAATCTTACAAACAACTTTCAAGATTGCCTTTGTACATTTAACTTTGTACCCCTGTGCAGGATGTCGACAGTGTATGTTTCTATAAGGAGAACACTGGGGTCAGCTGGAACAGAATCACACATTTTGAAAGCTATTGCCAAGCTGCCCTAAAAACGGGTGAATTTATTAAAACTTCCACTAGTGTGAAGGAGTGTGTCTGGTTCTGAAAAAGGTGGTTTTCCTGCATATAGTGATTTTTTGCATTTCCTTAGTTATTTTAAATTTGAATGAGGCAGGACAGGGTGCTTCCAGAAACTGCCTGATTTATACCACATGAAATTTCTTATCAGACACCGCAGCACTTACTGCTCTCTCAAAGCAATGTGGACACTGAACTCTTATCATTTTCCTTCCACTAGATCTTGAACAAACAAGCTAAAGAGATTTGGTCTCAGACCTATCTCTGAAGAAGTCATTTAATAAAAAAAAAAAAAATTAAGAAAATCCCCCAACTATACATCTATGTATCATCTTCAATCACTTTTAATCCATAACAAAACGTTATCCTTCAGTTCTGATTTAGAAAAGCAAAGCAAACTTTATGTATAAGGTCATCTCTATCTACTCTCCCAATGAGACTTCTCAAAGATCTCTGTGCAGGGTGTGGCATGATTTGGTTATAAATGAGTCTGCATTACTAAACATGAAAACCAAAGACATCCAAATGTGGTGCTTAGAACAGGCAATGTTAGACATCACGATGAACAATGGTCACTCACAGCAGCTTCCAGAAGTTATCTCCAATCGTCTACCTTCCTTTAGCTTAAGAGATTTTCTGTAGGGTTCACTCAAATCAGATCCTTGCTCTTTTAATCTAGTTCTAAGTACATGCAAATTGTGCTTGACTTAACCAAGCAACTCTGCTTTAATTTGCTGGCACGATGTGATGTGTAACCAAAATGGATTTCTGGGCTCATCAAATGTCTATGCTATATGGTTCAAAAGCAGAGTGACCTTTACAACTTGCATTGTGCACTGCAAATCTAAAACCAGAGTCCAAGATTGGAAATTCTCACACGATTTTCCTTTCATTAGAGGAGAAAACAGAATTCAGCCGGACACATGCACTAAAATTAGATTCTTAAATAAACAGCCAAGGTCTTAATAATTCATGCAAAGACGCAGGGGAAAAATGAGGAAAATAATTGAGCAATGGCAGGCAAATACTCTGTCGTTTTGTACTGCCTCAAACTGCATCAGTACTGTATATCTCTGATATACAGGTTTATTAATGAAACAAAAAGGCATCTACTAGGGATAAATAATACATCATATGGAGTTCACACGTTCTATATATAATAGAGATCAGTGACACCTGTCAGTTCATTCTAAATCAGGTCATGCGCACTTCACTCAGTCCACAGTTCGTCAGTCTCTGCTTTCTGCTTAATAGATGTTGTGGTTTGCTGTGCTTTACAAGAAAGAAACACTGTAGAGAGGAACCAGGTGAGATACAAAGGTAATTACAAAAAACCGGCACGGCTCACTCCTCCTCCACAAAGGCAGCCTAAACACTGATGTATTTGTACAGTGATCCTCACTAACGTGGGTTCAGCTTAGTGATTTACTGAAAGAAATCAGCAGCCCCAGTAAGAAATGAGGACATTTTGCAAACCTTTTTTTCTTTTCAATGCTACAAACCCATTAGGATATTTATGACTGTGGATGAAGAAGAATTAGCATCATTAACATGAAGAGGTTGTCAGGGGGGTTACACGAAGCCAGGGGTCACGGGATAGGGGGCAGGAAAGAAAGGCGTAATCCCAACTAAGACAGTAGATTGAATACAGGTTTCTAAAAAAACAGAAAACAATTAGTGGTATAACATAAACAGACATCATTAGCTGTAGTAATGTCTATGGCAAATAAATAACAGTTGAAAACAATAAAATTCCTGGTAATGTACTGTGTTGTAATATTGATGACAACATGTGGGAAGCCTCTGACAGCTGTTAAACAGATGTGGCAATTAGCAAACCTTATGGTCATGCCGGTAAGATTATTATGCAACACATTCTCCAGCAAAATTAGATGGTTTCTTTCTTTGTGTGGCTTTATCCACGTGGAGAGTGAGCTAGTCTAATGTTCCATTTAAGCAAAGTCGTTAGCTGATTATCGCCTCAGCCACATACATATGCGAGTGTGTGTGCATACATATACATATATATTTTTTGATGTCTTCTGAAAGATTTAGAGAAATTCAGAATTTAAACAAGAACAATATCTATTCAGCTGTGTAGCAGATACTTCAATTATAATCGCTAATGGACAAATTGAGAGATAAAAAGACTTTTCTATCATGTTGAAATTCAATGAACAGTTTTCAATTAGGCTTAGGATATAAAAGGAAAAAAGAAAGCGACTTTTCCTTGATGTTTAACATTGCCGAGAAAGATGAGAGGAACTCTGCTTTTTCATTATACTGAAGAGATGCATATAATGCCGCATATTTAAATTATAAATCAGGTCGCTATCTGCCAACTGAAAGCAATATCAATTAGAACTTAGGTGGATTAAGCTTTAAAATGCCTTATATTTAATGACAAAAGTATGACTGTTAATCTCCACAGCCATCAAAGGGATAATTTAAGGCAGCAAGAAATCAGAGAATGATGTCACAAAAATAGGCCCTTGCAGCTTTTTGGATAGTATTATCGTAATTAATGTACTTCGAATGACTTTTCTGTGGGTTATGGGCTTTCACAAAAGCATTTATTGCGGGCATAAAATATAAAACTCTAAAGAGTGGGTTTGACTAAGGTTGACTGGAGGGTCCTTACCCTTTCTGCTCAGTAATTCCTGTAAAATAATAGTTTCATTTACAGGCGCAATTTATAATGTTCAATTTATGCCAGTTCATCTGATATAAATCATGGTAATAGCATGATCTATTGTATGTCACTTGAGCGAATGCAAATTAAATATCGTTAAATTAAAGAAAAACTGTTAAAATAACATTAGGTTGTAACTAGAGCTGCTGGAATAAAGGAAATGTGGGGTTAAGGATGAAATTTCACTACTTAGGCCTCAATCTAACACTGGAATGTGTTGCCCAAAGCAAGCATACACACACAAATAAATAAATTTTAAAAAATGGGAATGTGGAATTAAGGACAAAGTAATAAATCCACTCCAGAGTGTTCTTTCATTTTAATTTCTAACCATGACTCAAAAATTAAATAGCTGTTTTTCTACTGGGTTTTCTCCCTGCAATTCTTTAATGTCTTATTCAGCAACTGGAAATGAAGTTTCTTTTTTAATTACTTGTGTTTTTGTTTTTGAGCCATAGACCTTCCTCCCCCCCACCCCCCCCGGATTATTTTCAACAAAGCTATTGTGTATTCACTCCTCCAGACCCCAGCCTCTCTCTGTTGACAGGCCTGGGGAGCTCAGGTTAGCTGGTTGGGCAGCTGCTGCGGATTCTTTTCACTGCTTTTACAGTAATACGCTGTGAGGCCAAGCGCAGCAGAGCCAAGCGCGACTTCAGTTCCTCAATGTGTTCTGGAAAGCCTGGGTCATTAATAAACAGAAATCATTAAAATGCATCTATCAGACAAATCTATTTCTTCCCACAAATCAGAATTCTCTGTATTCCATTTCAGAAGCTGATTACAACTCATGTTCAAAACAAACCAGAAGCGTTGTGCTAAGATAAATACAGGGTGCGGGGGTGGGGGGGGTGCCTGGAGGGAAGAGTGAGAGAAAGAGTGAGAGAAAGGCACAGAGGAGAGAGGCAGGCTGAGACGACACAGGGAGCACAGGAAACATGAGTTCCCTTTTACTTAAAAAATCTACCTTGCAAACCACATTATCGATGGGTCACACTTGGCAAGGAATAAGTTGAAATTCTGGTGTGCGTGTGTTCTGTTTCATGTGTAACCCAGCACACTGTCAGAACTCAATAAATGCTGATGGATGACAGGGTGACATACCCATTATAACATCAATTAATTTGCTGTCAAGAAAAAGTGGGCCCTTCAAATTACCCAGCCATAATTGCCTGGGCTTGGCTAACTTCCCCTCCATAACGGGTTACGTGAGTAGTCATCAACACATAGGCCTCAGAAACATTCAATAAAAGGCTGCCATTTTTGCTTCCACATGCCATGATAAAAAAAAAAAGATATAATGTGTTGTGGTGACTGGTTACCTGTTAAGATGTGAATATGTGGTTATTCCTGATAGACTAAGGAAGCAGTGTAGGGGTTGTAAAAAAAGAACACTTGCAGCTGTGCTGCATGAGCTGGGTTTGAGGATGAGCTGTAACATTTATTAAGTACTTATATGCCAGTGTGTACTAACCAGGACCAGTTCTAGAGTGAGGAAAGCGAGACACTCACTGTGCATACAAAATTTGGGGGAGAGGGCACATCAAAAAAACTCAGGTATCAAGTTAACTCATATTTTACACATTTTTTTAAAAAGCAAAGTTAATATAAAATCCCAAATGAACAAAATATCAAAAATTTAAATAAAGACAGAGTCATATTGAAACCTGAGGCAAATGTGTTTTTCCCATATGCATGCTTATATGTATCTTTTTAATTGTTATTTTTTCCCTCAGAATGTTAAAGTTGAAAAAAATACTGAAAAATTGACAAGTAGGTGTATTAAAATGCATAACATTATTTTAAGTCTAAATATTTTATTTTTACCCCAAACAGAATTGATAATTTCACTTTTCTCTTTGAATGGGTGCAAAACTATCATCATTTTCAAAATCTAATTCTGAAAAAAGTTAAACTTCTAAAAAGTATATAAAAGCACACCTGTGGGAATGCATGTGTGTGTGTGTTTTGATTCAGGATCTAGTGTAGATTCACACAGAGCTGTTAGTGATCTTACTTCTTTGCAAAATTTTGATATTCGGTTCATCACGGATTTTTTTAACTTTGGTTTCTTTTTTTACACGTTGCACCAAAATATGATTGATGCTGATTACTGAGTTTTTTGGCGTCCCCTTAAATTCTATGCCTGAGGCAAGTGCCTCACCCACCTCCTTTAGTCTCAGACCTAAAGCACTTAACATTATTATTCATTTAACCTTTCAATATGCCCAAGAGGTAGGCCTTATTATTATGCCTATTTGCAGGTGATGGAGCTGACTGATAGGGTACTCTGCACCCCGCTCCCCTATCTCCTAGGCATTCTGGGACTGTGCCCCAGGGCCTTCTCTTGTCCCCGGGGAGTGCTCTATCTACAAGGGTGCAGAGGTGCTGCCCTGTCATTACCCCTGGCAGCCCTCCACCACCGGAGCAGAGGGCCAACATCCTTCACCTCCCCTTCTTTGCTAGGCGGGATGCTGCTGGTGCCGAGGCTTACTTCCTGGAGGGCCTGGCAGGATTGGCCCAGCTGTCCCCAGGAGTGACCTGCTCCTTGATGGTTTCCATATTGGGCTCCCTCTCCTCCATGTCTTTGCTTCTTACATCCCAACCAGTGCTTCTGGGATCACTTTCCAAATAAGCCCTCAAAACCTGTCTCAGGATCTGTTTTGGGGGAACCAACTTGAGATGCTGATGTACAGAGACGTTGGTTAAATAATTCAATGAGTTGACATATTTAAGATGAAGGGGGGGGCGGGGGGGCGGGGAGGGTGGTGGGCGGGACCAGGAATTCACACCAATGGAGCTGGCCTCTAGAATTTGTCTTCTTACCCACACTCCACCAACAGTTTGGTGAATTCTGGCCTGTGGGCCAAATTTGGCTTACTGCCTTTTTCTGTCTGGCCATGAACTATGATTAATTTTACCTTTTACAATAATTAAAAAATAATAATAAAAAGAAAAATTATATTTTTGACATGGGAAAATGATATGAAATTGAAATGTCAGTCTATAAATAAAGTTTTATTGGCACACAGCCATGCCCATTCATTTACATATCGCCTGTGTATGTTTTCCAACTAAAGAGGCAGAGCTGAGTAGTTGTGACAGAGTCTGAATAGCTTGAAAAGCTAAAAATACTTAAAAACCTTTACAGAAGAAGTTTGCTGAGCCCTGCTCTACTGCCTTTCTATTCTAGCTTTGTAGCTTATTAGTTGGGTGGCCTTAGGTAAGTTCCTTTACTTCTCTGAGTCTCAGATTTTATAAATATAAAATGAGATAAATAATTGCTCCCTTGCAGCACTTGTGAAGATTTAACATTTGAGGAAATATTTGCAAAGCTCCTAGCACACAGTTCACTTCATGTAAACATAATTTCCATTTCTACCACAGAAAATTTTATGAAAATATTGTTATCTAAGTTGTCCCTCAGACTATGAAGGCCCTATTTGGTTAACCAGCAGATTTTTCTGGTGGGTTGGTCTGGAATAGTGTTTACATTCTACAGTTAATGGTGGGCCTAATTGCCTGCAGATTCCTTTAAAGTTGGGCAAGACACAGGAAAGCAGAGAAAACAAATGCATAGAAACAAAGCAGCATGGCAAGTGTCAGGGGTAGTATGTGAGAAACTGGAATCAATATTCAAAATGCATGCATGTCTCAATTTTTCTTTGTTACTATGTCACTGTTTTGAAAAGTCTAAATTATGCTTGCGAAAACTTAACGTATGCATACATATGTATGAAAGTATACAACTTAGCAGGGATGAGACAGGCACACACAAGAGTAGGTTTTGCAAAAGCAAGTAAAGTAGTAAAATTCACTTCCTTACACAAGTGGAGCAGGAGGTCACTGCAGCAGACCCGTCTCAGGGACATCCACAGATGGGTGGGAAACTTAAAGGACGCTCTGCTTTTCTCTTACATCCATCTCCTTTCCACATTCCTGTAGTCCAGGCTGCCTGCATCTCTTTCCTGGCTTATGGCTTCCCAACCTGGCCTCCCTCCTCTCCAGTGGTTTTCAAATGGGCTGATTTTGCTTCCCAGGGGATTTTTTTTTTTTTTTAATGATCAAGAGGATGCTTCTGATATCCAGTGGATACAGGTCAGGGATGGTGATAAAATCTTACAATGCACAGCACAGCCCCTCATCCCCAACAAAAAACTCTCTAGACCAAAATGTCAGTAGTGCCCAGGTCCCTGTTCTAGTCATTCCCCCACAATGGGTTTTCAATTCAGCAGCCAGAGTGACTTCTACTTTCTAAAATGTAGATGTGGGGAGTCCCCTGGTGGTCCAGGGGTTAGGACTCAGGGCTTTCACTGCTGTGGTCTGGGTTCAGTTCCTGGTTGAGGAACTACGATCCCAGAAGCTACTCAGCTTGGCCCAAGAAAAGTACGTGTGATCATGTCACTTCCTCGCTTAAGAGCCTTTATTGTGTTCTCATTGCTTGCAGGGTAAGACCTGAATACTTATTCATGATTATAAACCCCCCTCGCCTGTTTTTCCCCTCATCTCTTTTCCCGTCCCACTTTTGTTTTGTACATGCGCCTTGTCCTTGCTCTCCTACAGACGCTTCATAAGCTGTTTCCAAAAGCTGAGTCACTGCTCCACAACCCTCTTCACCTTTTCCTGGCTGATTTCTATGCATTTGAGTGGTGTCAAATATCAACTTACAGGTTAGCTACCCTGGACGGCAGCTACCATCTCTCCAACATGATCCTTAATCCCGTTCATTGTAATTGCTTGATCAATTATCTGCATTTCTATTTAGACTCAATGCTCTTCCAGGGCAGAGACTGTGTCTGTCTTTCTCACTATTACACGTGCCATGTCTGGCACACAGAAGACTCTCAGTAAATACTGATTGATGGATGGAGTGCTTATGCCAGTTTGTTTACATGAAACAGTCTATTTAGAATGTTGTTAAGATACTTCCAAGTATAGATAGTTCTGATAATTTATATTTCGGGATTGTGATAATACTGATGTGCCATGTAGTTTTACCAACTGAAAACTAAGAAAAGGAAGTAGAAATCCAAAAGGGTGGAATTTGAGCAACGTAAATTGATAGGCTGTTCTAGGTACTTTGGAGAGGAGGGAGGAATATTGGTTCATTTAGTAAGTTTCAAAAATAAATTAATTTTAAAAATCACTAAATAATGGCTCATGTTGTTGTCAAGATCTATGGAAGGTCTACGTCTTGACTTTGCTTGCGGGCTGTGAAGTTAGCCTGCCACAGTTTCATGGATGCTGGCAGAAGCCATAAGATGAGGGTCAGATACAAAAGGTTTTGTTACTCGCAGCACAGCTGGAGGCATGAGCTTCTTTGTGTCTGTCCCCCTTGCTTGCAAGTCCCATGTGGGTATTGTGGAGTGGCCTCATTAGAATTTGCACATGCTGCAGGTTTATGGTGCAGCTGAGGATCCCCATGTTTAAGAAACTTCCAATATTATACAGGGGCCATTGGCAAATCTTCCCAAACTTTGCCTTAAAGGGGGGGCATTACCTTTTTATTCTCCAGATAAGGAACAAATCTGTTTTCTGCCCTGGAGGAAGACACTACTTCTAGTTTTCAAGGCTATATGCGATACAAACATCCTTGAGTAGACAGTCTGAGACAACACCTGTCACAAGACATTGAAACACCATGGAGATTCACCACCTCCGCCTGAGAGTCACCATGATGCACTGATCTGTTAATGCTTTTAGAATAAGCTTCAGAGTCAACTTTTTTTTTACCCTTTGAAGTTTGAGGTAACATTTCCTTGTATATTCATTTACATGCAAGATAGATGGGATGAAGAGAAAACGTAGAAACATGCCTGGGTATTTTCTGTATTAAATTATTCTTGAACATGCATAGATAGAACTCCCTGGCAAACATTCACAAATGCATTTCTCTGGGAATGGCACCAGCCACCAAACCATCATGTCCTATTGATTCCATCTCCCAAACATTTCCTGAATTCACCCATTCATCTTCACCTCCATTGCTGTCATCTTGTTTCAGGCTGCAGTTTTCTCTCTTGGGGTTAGAGCAATGGCTTCCTAAGTGGTTCTTCCCGTCTGCTCCAGCCACTGCTTAGCTAGTCTCTCAAAGCCTAGTTTTCTGATCTCTAAAGCAGGAATAGCAACATTCCTACCCCATAGAATTTTTCGAGAATTACACGGAAAAAGGCAAGTCAGCCTGACAAGTACTGAGGCTCAACTAATGTCAGCTCTCATGATTTACTACTTCTGTATGCACAGGCCCTGAATTCACATTCTCTAACTTTGATTTCTTACAACCATCATGTACTCTGAGGCAAAAAATCTTCAAAGTGAAATCACTCCTTATGAATGGAATCAAGTAAGGCCAAAGTATTTTCGGCTGAGAGCTGCTAGGCAAAGAGAAGGGGTTTGAAATTGGGAGAAAGGATAAAATAGATCAGCTGATGCTTGCCCTTTGAGGAAATAGAATTTGAACTATTTTCCTGTTGTAAGGCAACTCCATGTAGCTGGGAATGTACGTTTGCTAAGCACATCAGAATTCTAAAAAAATGATTTGAAAGCTTTTCTCTATTCTGTGATTAATTGAACATGTTTGGGCCAATACAGGAGGAATAAAATTACCACATCACTATATGTATGTGAGATAAAATATACGATTAAAAATATTTATTATACTGATGTGGAAAAGAATAATATGTTAAACAGATAAGCATGTAATAATGCATATTTTCCCCATAAAATTTAATTTATCCCTTGGGCTGGGCATAAACTTTCCTGTTGAACAACTTGCTTTCCAACTACAGATTGCTGAGCTAAACTGCTTAGTTTTACAGCAAATTGATCACTACTGTAATATTTCAGGAGCAAAATGATCCTCACCACTCAGTTTGATTTCAAAGGCCAAAATTTATAGTTTTGTTCCTGATTTAGTGATAAGATTTTTTAACATATTGAGCATTTTATCACCCTCTATCAGGACACGGAGTTGAACTTACAAATGAAAAAAAAAAAGCCAACAAAAGAGGAACCATAAATAATATACTACAGAATGACAGAAGAGTTTAATATTCCCTTTGGACCAGTGGGAAATTACTCAGATTTCTGTCCTTGTAAACATATGTCCTGGTCTCTATGGAAGATGTGTTATACAATCTTTATGCTCCTGAAAAAGCAGTCATAGACAAAGCTGAAAACTCCAAACCACAAGCACTTCGCTAAAGCATAAAGGAGAGTTTATTACACGTATGCTCCCCCATGTCTCTGTTCAACTTTATTCAAGGAAGATAAAATGTAGTTATCGGACACTTTGATATGTTGAAAATAGGTGCAGACATTTAATGATGGGAAAGTTCATGACTCAGTAAAGATTGCTCTCTAGCTGGTAGCTTAGGACAGAAAACTATAAAATCAAATTATGATAATCACTGGAGTCAGGAGAAAAAAGCAGGCCCACTGAGCTCTATTTACTGAATTTTTGACTTCATTATACACCACCTACTTTTCAAGCACAAGGAACAGATTTTTGACAATCTCAGTAGATTTGCAAAGTAAACTATTTTGTGATTACTATGTGAATTTTTTGGGGAGACAAGTTTGTAAGGGAAGGGACTGGGGCTAGATGAAACATAAAATCATAAAGAATAAAAACAACCTGCTTGCACCACAATCTACTCACATGGATCTGGAATTTACCTTTTGAAGAGCTGGTTTGACATTAAAGCAGTGAAAAGAGATGTGGTTGTCTTGGTTTTTACCACTAAAAATCATTTTTTCCCAAACAACATTTCCATCACATAGCAGTGTCTACCTGTCTTGACATAAGAGTTAAACCATTGATCTGAGGCTTAAATAGGATTTTGAGCTGCAATGGTCTATTTTATCACATGTTACTTATGTGTTGAGTCAGCAAGGCCAAATACACT
This sequence comes from Bos indicus, assembly GCF_029378745.1. Classification (NCBI taxonomy): domain Eukaryota; kingdom Metazoa; phylum Chordata; class Mammalia; order Artiodactyla; family Bovidae; genus Bos; species Bos indicus. The sequence goes on from NC_091772.1 coordinate 79,962,260, forward strand.
TCTAGTAGACATCAAATCTAGACAGCTGGGGTCTGCAAGTTCTTTATTTTTTAGCCTTCACTCAGATCTGTGTTTCAGAGGGAAGGGTCAACATTTTCTACCTGTGACATTAAGAATATCTATGCCTTGGACAGTGCCCTTGACTGAAAAATCTTGATGATGATTTTACACGGAATAGCAGCCCTTGGTCTGTCAAATTACACAGCTGCTGGCACTAACAGGATGCCTTCCTTTTGGTATGCTTGTTAATATTTATAGAGTTCTTACTCCATGCTTCATTGCCTTTTGTTTGTTTGCTAAATATTATTTTTTTTCTTTTAACCATTCTGTAGCAGTAAGGTATTGCTATACAAGTTCAGTGACGTATACATAAGCATTTGTTATTCCTGCTTGAGGGTGGCCAGTTAAGTGGCCTTTGTCTGGATTGGTCCCATATCTGAGTGTCAGTTAGGGCCACTGGGTGATAGATGATGTGTCTCTGCTCCATGTCTTGCATCCTCTGGCAGGCAGGCAGGTCCTCATGATGGTGGCTGAAGGCCAACCAGGATACATAAGACTCATGAAACCCAGACTCAAACTGCCATCATTGCCAACACATTCTATCAGCCAAAGGAAGTCCAAGGTCAACCCAGATATAAAGGATTCTTCTTCTTTACTGAGAAACACTGTAAAGTGATCTGGCAAAGGGTGTACATACAGAGATGAAGAAGAACTGGGGCCCGTAACTGAGACTGTCATCAGTTCAGTCCCTCAATCGTGTCGGACTCTTTGTGACCCCATGGACTGTAGCACGTCAGGCTTCCCTGTCCATCACCAACTCCCAGTACTTGCTCAAACTCATGTCCATCAAGTTGGTGATGCCATCCAATCATCTCATCCTCTGTTGTCCCCTTCTCTTCCTGCCTTCAATCGTGCCCAGAATCAGGGTCTTCTCAAATGAGTCAGTTCTTCACATCAGATGGTCAAAGTATTGAAGCTTCAGCTTCAGCATCAGTCCTTCCAATGAATATTCAGGACTGATTTCCTTTAGGATAGACTGGTTGGATCTCCTTGCAGTCCAAGGGACACTCAAGAGTCTTCTCCAACACAGTTCAAAAGCATCAATTCTTTGGTGCTTAGCTTTCTTTATGGTCCAACTCTCACATCCATATGTGAGTACTGGAAAAACCATAGCTTTGACTAGATGGACCTTTGTTGGCAAAGTAATGTCTCTGCTTTTTAATAAGCTGTCTAGGTTGGTCATAGCATTTCTTCCAAGGAGCAAGCATCTTTTAATTTCATGGCTGCAGTCACCATCTGCAGTGAATTTTGAGCCCAAGAAAATAAAGTCTGTCACTGTTTCCATTGTTTCCCTATTTGCCATGAAGTGATGGGACCAGATGTCATGATCTTAGTTTTTTGAATGTTGAGTTTTAAGCCAGCTTTTTCATTCTCCTCTTTTACTTTCATCAAGAAGCACTTTAGTTCCTCTTAGGTTTCTGCCATAAGGGTGGTGTTATCTGCACATCTGAGGTTATTGATATTTCTCCCGGCAATCTTGATTCCAGCTTGTGCTTCACTGAGCCCGGCATTTCTCATGATGTACTCTGCATATAAGGTAAATAAGCAGGGTGACAATATACAGCCCTGATGTACTCCTTTCCTAATGTGGAACCAGTCCATTGTTCCATGTCTGGTTCTGTTTCTTCTTGATCTGCATACAGATTTCTCAGGAGGCAGGAAAGGTGGTCTGCTATTCCCATCTCTTGAAGAATTTTCCACAGTGTGTCGTGATCCACACAGTCAAAAGTTTTGGTGTAGTCAATAAAGTAGATGTTTTTCTGGAACTCTCTTGCTTTTTCTATGATCCAATGGATGTTGGCAATTTGATCTCTGGTTCCTCTGCCTTTTCTAAATCCAGCCTGAACATCTGGAAGTTCTCAGTGCATGTACTGTTGAAGACTTGCTTGGAGAATTTTGAACATTAGGTTGCTAGTGTGTGTGAAGAGTGTAATTGTGTGGTAGTTTGAACATTCTTTGGCATTGTCTTTCTTTGGGATTGGAATGAAAACTGACTTTTTCCAGTCCTCTGGTCACTCCTGAGTTTTCCAAATTTGCTGGCATATTGAGTGCAGCACTTTGAGACTATCATATAGCTCACTAATTCTGACCATCATGCTATGAGTTTAGGTAGTGTTATTATTCCCATTTTGCAGCAGAGGAAATTAATGCCTAGGATGCTTAATTAATGCTGTAAACAGAAAAAAAAAAATCTCCAGCTGGAAATTGAGAGAGAATCTGGGCACTTGTTGCTGCACTAGGGAATTTGGTTGTAACAAACAGAAAACCTGTAGCTTGTCGACTTTAGTGTTTGAAAATCTCACATCATCATTGTGGAGTGGGTATCAATTTTAGTTTGCAAAGTGAAATGCACAATGGAACTGTATTCTCTGGATTTCAACCTAATCGTTAACTTGGAGCTCCCATTCTGCTGAATTGTTAAACTAAGTTCTTTCTGCAGATTACCTTCTGTCCTGGAGATTTGTTATTGTTTCTGGTTGCTGAGTGTCTGAGTTCTCAAGTCTGAGGAACCCTCAAGTTTACAAAGCTGAGCTCACCTCCCACTTCTGATGAGGGAAAAGCACTAGATAAGTGCTTCCCCAGCCTCCTTGCAGGTTCCAGATTCTGTTGAGAAGCTTGTGAAAGGAAAGACTGCACAGGATCCATCTGACTGTAGTAAAAGCAGTGCTCATATCTAAGTAGAGGTACAAGCTATTCTGACATCAGTGTCTGATGTCCAGCATGGTTTAAATGACAGTGTCTGTGCCCAGTGCTGGCTGTAGGATGGGTCATCTTGGGACCAGCCTCACAGTTCAGTTTTAGGCTATTCTGACTGCGTACGTGTGTGCTCATTAGCTCGATCATGTCTGACTCTTTGCGACCCCATGGACTGTAGCCCACCAAGCTCCTCTATCCGTGGGATTTCCCAGGCAAGAATACTGTAATGGGTTGCCATTTCCTTTTCCAAGGGATCTTCCCAACCCAGGGATTGAAGCTGCATCTCCTGCGGCTTCTGCATTAACTGGCAGATTTATTTATTTATTAACCACTGAGCCACCTTGGAGGCCCTTCAGAACTTTTGAGAGATTCTGTGAGCTACAGTGGTTGTGTTAGTTGCTCAGTTGTGTCTGACTCTTTGCAACCCCATGTTCTGCAGCCCACCAGGCTTCTTTGTCCATGGGATTTTTCCAAGAATACTGGACAGGGTTGCCATTTCCTCCTCCAGGGAATATTCCCGACCCAGGAATTGAACCTGCGTCACCTGCCTAGCAGGTGGGTTCTTTACCACTGAGCCGCCAGGGAAGCCCATTTTGTATTGGGGTACAGCCAATTAACAACATTGTAACAGTTTCAGGTGAACAGCTAAAGGACTCGGCCATACTTAAGCATGTATCCATTCTCCTCCAAATTCCCCTCCCATCCAGGCTGCCACATAACATTGAGCAGAGTTCCCTGTGCTACATGTAGGTCCTTGCTGGTTATTGATTCTAAATAGAGCACAGTTTAAATGTCCATCCCACTTGCTGCCTCTCTAGTGGGCTATATGAAGTGAAGTATAGGCCTCCCACCTCTGTGACACCACAGACCACCCTTCCCTCTTGCTTAAATTCATCTTCTCCAGCCTGGAAGGAGTCTCTTCCCATTCTGGAGAAACGCCCTTTCCTACATATTTCAACCAATATATTAATACTTTGGGTTTGTTTTCTTTCTTTCTTTTTTCCTTTTAGTAGAAAAATTGGTTTGTTTTCAAACCTATTTTAAAAGTCACATTTGTTAACTGCAGGATTTTGAGAAAAGAGAGCCTGAAAACTTTGAGGACAATTTGTGTTCTGTCCTGACCTGTCGACTGCAGATCCGATGATCTGATTAAAAGTGAGGAAGCCAGTAAGGCAATGCAGGGAGAAAATTCTCCTTTTCCAGGGGGTGACATCTTACAGGGTGTATGTCGGGACCGCTGGCAGAACTGGTCCACTATTTTGACCTCACGCCCCGACGTTTATGCCTCTTTCTGCTCCACAGAACCCATGTTCCTGCTGAACCAAACCATCACGGACAAAACCCATTCACAATTCCCAGGAAATAAAAATAGAATCTGGGTAATGAAGTCTTACCTTTTTTGTCATCCCTTTGCGCTTCCTCTGGTGTCACTGGCTCACAGGCTGCTGCACGCAGAGACCTTGAACCCGGCCACTGAGACCAGAGTTCCTGGCTCAAAATGGCGGCCCCGGCCCCGCAGCCCGGGGCCGTGCGCAGAGGCGCGGCGTTCGACGCTCCATCCAAGATGGCGGCGGGGCTGTGTGCTGAGGCTCCGCGCCTGCGCTGTGAGCTGCAACCTTGAGCCCCGTAGCCTGCCCGCCAGAACTCCGCCTGCTCCGCTCTGCTGGTGAGACCTCACAGAGCAGCCCGGCCCACTGCCTCTCCGGCAGGCCCACTGCCTGTCTCTATAGCGGGAACTCCAACCCCTCCATGCCTTGATCAGACCACGAGGCTTTCCTCTGCATCTTGACTGAGCTTGTCTCCTTCCATTGTCCCGAGTGTCACAGGGCAGGAGGACACTTGAGGTAGAACTGACTCCGGAGGGTCGTAACAAAAGCAGATAACATGTCTCCAGTATGTCTTTGCTCCCATATTTCTCTGCACTATTGTTTTCTCTGTCTGATGTGTTCCTTGTTTACTGGTTCTTAGAGACAAAATCCTAACTACCCTTAAGAAGAAAAGCAGGGATGCGTCGGGCAGTGGAGTGGTTGACTCCCCACTTCCACTTCAGGCAGCACAGGTTCCATCCCTAGTGAGCGAACTAAGATCCCACAAGCCAACAAGAAAAAGAAAAGGAAATGGAGATGGTGTGGGAATGCATATCAGGAACTATGTAATGTTTTAATGTCTTTGTGTGCTGATATATTGTAACTAGACTTACTTTGGAATTCACTTTGAAATATATAGATGTATCAAATAGCTTTGTTGTGTAACTGGAACTGATATAGTTATCAAAACAAACTCAGAAAAAGAGATCTTTTCTCTTTCAGGAAGGGTTGAGGGGAGGGGGAATTGAATGAAGACAGTTGAAAAGTACCGACTTTCAATTGTAAGATAAATAAGTACTAGGGACGTTTGCCAACAAAGGTCCGTCTACTCAAAGCTATGGTTTTTTCCAGTGGTCATATATGGATGTGAGAGTTGGACTGTGAAGAAGGCTGAGTGCCGAAGAATTGATGCTTTTGAACTGTGGTGTTGGAGAAGACTCTTGAGAGCCCCTTGGACTGCAAGGAGATCCAACCAGTCCATCCTAAAGGAGATCAGTCCTGGGTGTTAATTGGGGGGACTGATACTGAGGGTGAAACTCCAATACTTTGGATGTGAAGAGTTGACTTATTGGAAAAGACTCTGATGCTGGGAGGGATTGGGGGCAGGAGGAGAAGGGGACGACAGAGGATGAGATGGCTGGGTGGCATCACTGACTCGATGGACATGAGTTTGAGTAAACTCCAGGAGTTGGTGATAGACAGGGAGGCCTGGCATGCTGCGATTCATGGGGTTGCAAAGAGTTGGACACGACTGAACGACTGAACTGAACTGAGGGCCGTTCAACACTGATAAGTATAATTAACACTGCTGTGTGTTTTATGTGAAAGTTGAAAGTAAATCTTGAATTCTCATCATATGGAAAAATATATATATTTTTATTTCTTTCATTTTGTATCTGTATGAGATGATGGAAGTCATTAAACTTACTGTGGTCATCATTTCATACTTGTAAATCAGTCAATATGCTTTACACCCTAAACTTGTACAGTGCTGGGATATGTCAATTATATCTCAATAAACACGAAAGGAAAAAAGGAAATGAAGAGAGGGAATCCCCACTGGGAGGTATGGCTACTATTTGAATAAATGTTTTGAGAAATAGTTTGGCCATTTGGGGGAATTTCTGTAGACAGAGCCCTTATTTTATGGGTGCTTGTGTTTTGATGGAATAATTTATTGAAAACTTGAGACTCTGAAACTCTGTAGTATCATCATACTGTTCTTCAAGGAGAAGATGCATTTCCTAAGGCCTTTCTTCCCTGGATCTCTGGGTTCTTATCAACCTCACCTGTTCACTGGTTTAGTAACAGGAATGGGTGCTTCTCAGGTGGCACTACTGGTAAAGAACCCACCTGCCAATGCAGGAGATGTAAGAGATGTGCATTTGATCCCTGGGTCGGGAAGATCTCCTGGAGGAAGACATGGCAACCCACTCCAGTATTCTTGCCCGGAGAATCCCCATGGACAGAGGAGCTTGACGGGCTACAGTTATTAGGGTTGCAAAGAGTCGGACATGACAGAAGCGAATTAGCACGCATGCATGGGTGCAGAGGAGAAATTTTCAAGTTCCCAGAAATAAATGGAATGATAATCTTAATGCCATTTTAAATTTAAGTGGGCTAGAAATTACCTATGGGGATTTTGTCCTCTTATACTCTCTCTCTTCTCTTTCTTTTATCTTGAAATGGTAGTTTTCAAGGATGTCTTCATTCTTTCAAGGACGTTTATTGAGAATTTACCATGTGTAAGACATTATGCTAAGCAGTGGCTTTATGTATATAATAGAACATTAAACAGGTTAGGAATAATGGGGTGTAAACATAAAGCAATTTTATTTTATCTCCCTCTATCACTTAAAACTTTATTGAGCTGGGAGGGGTTTTCCTCTGCTCTTAGATGATTTTTCTTGGTCATTTATGTTAATAGAAACTTCTGCAGTTGCTCTAGGTTACTAAACACAGTTTTAGTTCCAAAATTAGAATTTCTTTTTACTTCAACAGAATCTGTTTAATTTTATCTTTTAAAATTTTTTATTGAAATATAGTTGCTTTACAATGTGTTCGTTTCTGCTGTACGGCAAAATGACTCAGTTATACATGTACATATACCCACTCTTTTTTTTTGGAAAGACTCTTTTTTCATATAGGCCATTCAGAGTACTGAGTAGAGTTACCCGTGCTGTCCTTGAGGAGGGCGTGGCAACTTGCTGTGGTTTTCTTGCCTGGAAAGTCCCGTGGACAGAAGAGCCTAGTGGGCTACAGGCCATAGGGTCGTAAAGAGTCAGTCACAGCTGAAGCGACTTAGCATGCATGCATGCACCTGTGCTATACAGCAGGTTCTTATTAGTTTTCTATTTTAGCTATATTAATAACAGTGTGTATATGTCAATCCCAATTTCCCAATTTATTCCCCCCCATCCGTTGGTGACCATGAGTTTGTTTTCTACGTCCATTACTCTGCTTCCATCTTGCAATTAAGTTCTTTTGCACCCCTGTTTCTTTATATTCCACATCTAAGTGATATCATATGATATTTGTCTTTCTGGGTATGGCTTACTTCACTCAGTATGACAATGTCTAGGACCATCCATGTTGCTGCAAATGGTATTATTTGCCTCATATAATAAGCCAATTTCTGAACTTGACTTAAATTAAGATCTCCTTCCCTTAGACAAGCCGTCCAGGGAAGTCTACATCCAGTAAATAGGAAAGTGGTTGCCTTGTTCCTTCCTTCACTCTGTAGTCATGAGTCTGTCCAAAGGGGCTTCTGACCCTCTTCTTCAGAGAGTGGGGATGGGGTTGAGGTTGGGTGAGCAGGGAAGTGACTGACAGCGTTGTGAACTGCGTCCTGGTCTCTGGCCCCAGCAGATGTGTACGCTGACTCTTGGCCCTCTGAGCACTGTCCTGCGTTCTTTGGAGATTCTCCTCCCCTTGCTAGGAAACTCACACAAGAACCTTTCTGTTTTTCTTTCATTACTTTTTGCTCAGGGGCCAAGGGTTTCCCTGGCAAATGCTCTCCCTTTCTCAAGATATCCAGACCCCTCTTTGCTCAGAGGGTTTATAGGTACTTCAGATCCTTGGGTCGCACTGTCTACATGGGGACGTGCTCACACTTGGTCTCATGTTCTGCTCTGAGGTCCTGGAGACACAATCCCGTTGGTAATGAATCCTCCCCTGCAGCTTCAGGAAGCCAAGTTTTTGACTCCTTCTCCAGGCTGGGCCCCTCGTCTGCCCCCTCCCCTTCCTCTTTTCCTTCGATCCATGTCTGAGCCCTGTTTCTTGAGAGACAGAAGCTGCCGCTGGAAACACGCATGTAAATCATTCCATCTCGGAGTTAGTCTTGTAGCTTCTCTGGGTCTTCATTTTTGGTTTGGGAGAAAATGTTCCTTGGAATGCCAGTGAGGGAACAAAGGGTGAGGGGGCCAGGCTGAAAACACAGGGTAATCGTTCAAGAGCTGCTCCTGCCACACAGCCTGATTAGAGGGTCATCAAAGGTTTTGCTAAGAGGTGTTGTTTTTGCTGGTACTGAAGGATAAGTTCGTCTCTGAGATAAAGTAAAGAAAAAGGATGTTCTTGACAGAAAGGATAGGGCCCCAAAGGGAAGGTGTCTGAAAGTACACGGAACGTTGGTGGAAACGGCTGCAGCTTTACAACGTGTGGTTGGGAAGATCCTTAATGAAGAAGCACTGAGTGTGTCAAACAAGGGGTTTGGCATTTACCCAGCAGTCTCTGGGGTTGCACAGAGTCGGACACGACTGAAGCAACTTAGCAGTAGCAGCAGCAGTCCCTAGGGACGCTTTGGGAGGTTGTAAACAGGGAGGTGATGTGTTCCTAAAAGACAGTGACGCCTAGGAAAAAACGAACAAAAATTGTGTAAGATATCTATGGAGAAAATGACAAGGCATGAGTGAAGGACATGAACCAGACCCTCGAGAAAGAGAAGTCCTGAAGCCCTGGGCTGCCCCTGGCAACCCTGTGTTATTTGTTGGTCTGATTTTCAGGTCTATCTCCTCTGTTGATTGCTCTTCCACTGGATGTGAAAAGGTAAGGAATGGAAATAAAACTTATTTAAATACTTCCTCCTCCCTTCTCTGCTCCTCTTCAGTGAGTTGTTGCAAAAGTTAAAACGAGACAAAGCAAGACCATTTGGGCTTTAGAAGTAAGTGGGAAAAAGGAAAGTTGTCAAGAAGGATATGTATTTGTATATTCACTTGTAAAAAAGTGAATGAATAAATAAACAGTACGTTTGGTAGAGTTCGTATGCTCATGGAAACAAAAAATGGAGGAATATACACCAAACTGTAGATATTCGTGTTTTGGTGTATTTTCAAGTATTATATCTGAAATACGGTATTTTTTATTGAAGTATAATTGCTTCACAATGTTGTGTTCGTTTCTGCCATACAATAGCGTGAGTCAGCTCTGTTCGCGTGTAGCCCCTCCCTCCTGCGCTTCCTCCCACCCCGCTCCCACCCTCTAGGGCATCACCGAGCTGAGCGGGGATCTCTGCGTTGCCGGCAGCTCCCCTCTGCTCGCCGTCTGCTCTGCACGAGACAGTGTACGCGTGTCAGTGCGGCTCTCCCCGCTCTCCCTTCATAGCGCTTACCCGCTACATTGATTCACGTGCATTATCTATCTTTATACCTATCTTTTATCTCAATCTATGTAATCTCTGTGAAAGACTTTTCCTAGAAGAGTCTCTCTGATACATCGTAGGGATTCAATATATATCTGTTGAATAAATGAGTATATACATTATATATATATGTACATATATAGGATCCTTTACTTATAAACAAACAACAATTTTACTTTTGTGTAATAAGGGTTGAGTTCTCAACCTCAGAACTTTTGACATTCTGGCAGGGATACTTGTGTTTGACAGGCTGTTCTGTGCATTGTAGGATGTTAAATAGCATCTCCGCTGCGGCTTGTCAGTCAGTCATGTCGACTTTGTGTGACCCCGTGGAGTGTATCCTGCCAGGCTCCTCTGTCCATGAGATTCTCCAGGCAAGAGTATTAGAGTGGGTTGCCATGCCCATCTCCAGGGGATCTTCCCAACCCAGGGATCGAACCTGGGTCTCCTGCATTGCAGGCAGAGTCTTTACCAGCTGAGCCACCAGGGAAGCCGATAATAGCATCTCTGGTCTCTATTAATTAGATGCCAGTAAGTCCTCCCTCCCTGCCTCCAACCAGTGGTGGCAACCAAACTATCCCCAGATGTTGCTCAATGTCCTTCCGGGGTCAAAACCCTCCCCGTTTCCCTCACCAAGAACCACTGTGATGGGAGAAACCCAGAGTCAGGTACCTCTTTATCGTTGTAAAAACGCGCAGCGCATCATGAGGTAAATGGCAAGTTTCCATCTACTGCTGTGCTGTTAGAGGGGAGTGAGCTGAAAGCTCTGTCATGGATTCCCATACTTTAATGAGAGTTACTCAGGTCTCAGCACCCTCTACATTTTGGTTTTCTTGTTTAGTATAAATGCAATCCAATTTAATCTGCATATAAACACATCCATTGCATATTAAAATCAACATATTATAAGCATCAAGCTGAATGCTTTCTTGAAGGAGCAAACTAAAAAAATTCATACATATTAATATCACAGATAAGCCAATTATTATATGAAGTAGTAAATAAAAAAACAATATGATTAATCTAAAACTGGGAGCTTCATAAAGCAAAATATATGATATTAAGATTAGACTGCTTTAGAGACAATATTATGAATCCTTGCATTTTACATGTAATTTGTTTAAAATTAATTTCCCAGTGTGCTATCTTATTTTTGTTTCACCTAGACCTACGCTAATACGTTTTATGAAACCTTGATATTACTTAAAATCACAGCATGGAGAAGATGCTATTTCTCTACTCTTAATTGAGGCAGAACACACAAGTTAGCTTCACAGTTCACAAGACCCCGAGGACCTGGAGGTCTGCTGGAATTGTTGATTATCTGCGGGAAGGGCGCAGTGATGCGGCTCACCTGGTTTATGAAACACTCAGCATTATTCTTTACATAGCAACAACAACAATCTTTATAATAAAGAATACAGTTTTTGAGCACTTACTGTGTGCCAAGCCCTTAGCATTCTGACTGCGTGTGTGTGTGTGTGTGTGTGTGCTCATTTGCTCAGTCGTGTCCGACTCTTTGTGGCCCCATGGACGGTAGCCAGCGAGACTCTTCCGACCATGGAATTTCCCAGGCAAGAGTACTGGAGTGTGTTGCCATTTCCTTCTCCAGGGGATCTTCCCAGCCCAGGGATCGAACCCTGGCCTCCAGGCAGATTCTTTACCACTGTGCCACCTGGGAAGTCCCTGATGTGTTAACTCCTTGAGGGCAGGGTCAAGCTTTGTTCATCCATGTCTCCTCCAGAATGCAGGATGCTTTGTTGGTACTTCAAGAAATACGAAGAAACAGCATTCAGCTTCACCTTGGTCTTGCCCCTGGACTTCCCGGGCTGTGTCCTGTACTTTCCTGTCTGTTCCCTCCAAAGACATCATGTTCGAGCCACAAACCTATGTATCCATGCCTTCTTACACTTGAAGGTGCATTACAGCCCTCACCTCCTCAGTGAAAACTACTTCTGAGCCTCCTCTGGGCACTCCGTGTAGCAGTTTAACAGTTTTCTCTTTTTAACCTTTGAAACATCTTATTATAGTTGTAGCCTTTTTGCAACCCACCGTAAGTTTCTGCATTGATCTATATTTTAAGAGCCTCTTCTGGTGCTTGGAACATACTAGGCAGGTAGTATACGCTAGCTGTTCTTATTGCATGCTGGTATTGTATACGTGTGTCAGGGGGCATGCATCAGATCCCTGCAGGGTCTGTCCAAATCCTAGCAATGGACTTTAAGCAAGTCACAACCTCTTTGAGCCTCAGTTTCCTCATCTGTGAAACTGGATCATATTAATACCTACTTCATAGAGTAGATGTACAGATTAAATGCACTTAAAATATGTGAAGGGCTTAGAAAATTGCCTGACACATTGAGTTGGTAGCTGTTATTTTTGTAGAGGTGTTAGCTGTTATTTTTATAGGGACCTATTAATGAAGTGAATCAAGCTGAAATTGAGAATTTTTTTTTTTTTCTTGAAGCATGTGAATTACCTGATCTGGCTTAATTTCCCCAGTTTTAAAAGAGGTGCGGGTATAAGGGATATTGCTCATTATTTCTTAAGTTCACTATAAGGGCAACAGTAGTGCCAGTGTGATGATAAATGGTTGCTGAGACTCAGCCTCTATGCAGGAGACCTTAGGGAGTGGTGGGGCCTGGGAAGAAATGGAGCCACTCATGCTGTCTGAGGCGGCAGCCACTACTCAGCTCAACTGTTGTGCTGTGGGGTACAGACCTTATCTTATCAGATTGTCAGGTTTTTAAAGAGAAGCCCAAACTGAAATTTTATAGGAAGTCTCCAAATTTTTAAATGTTGGCAGCTAAATAAATAAAATATAATATTTTCTGCAGCTTCCCTGGTGGTTCAGTGGTAAAGCATCTGCCTGTCAATGCAGGAGACCCAGGTTTGATACCTGGGTCAGGAACATTCCCCTGGAGATGGAAATGGCAACCCACTCCAATATTCTTGCCTGGGAAATCCCATGGACAGAGGAGCCCAGTGGGCTACAGTCCACGGGGTCACAAAACAGTTGGACAAGACTTAGCAACTAAACGCATACACACACACACACACACACACACACACACACACACAGTATTCTCTGCAGTGTGACAAGATTGTAAAAAACCCTGCATCTCTAACCCAGTTTGGTCCCCTAGGCCACCAGTTTGCAAGCTCCGTTTCATCTGACAACTTCCTCTAGGGTTTGAATGTGAGCTGCCCACAGAAGATAGGCAAATAGACGTGAGTGAAACCACAGTTTGGTCAAAGAACTCTGGAGCATTTTCCATACATAAAATTCGGCTTATGATTTTTCTTTTAATAATCCAAAGGCTATTTCCCACTGTTGCTCTGTTTTCTTCTTTTTCTTTTTTGTCATTGTGTGCACATTGGTAACATGCCCTGAATGCAGAAAAGCCATAAACTAGGTCATTTCCTCAGACAGGGAAATTCTCTGAAGCAAAAGCAGCAAAAAAATCCATCATTTTCCTACTACAGAAGTATATACTTCCTCTCCAAAACCTACACAGAGTTTGACACAATAAAAAACCACGTCTGACAAAAATGCTAAATTCATGCAGTTTAAAATTTTTAATCACCTTAAGCCGAATCCTAAATCGGTTTTCCTGCAAGATCACAAATCAACTGCTTAGCTTCCCTTAAGAAAATGCTGACCTCTACAAGAAACAGTTATTTGTTTTTATTTTTTTCTCCTTCCCTTCTGGATGTTTGTGTGTGTGTGTGTTTTTTTTTTCATTTTATAGAATTTAATAAAGGGTGAAGTAACAAATGAGGAGATAAAAATATTCCTAAACACTCTAGGGCAACTGTGGGTATGTAAACAGATATTGTAGCCAGTCCCTCAAGTCGCATCAGTATTTGACTTTATAATTCGAGCTCTGTTTATTACTAAATTTAACTTGTATCTGTGTATCTCTCCCTGAATTCAAGTAAATGGCAGCCTGAGACTATAACATGCCAAATTATCCATTTCATCGGGGAGTCTGTCGATTTATGTATCTGTCGGTGCATTGATATCTTTTAACATGGTCTTTCAAGGAAGACATTTCTGTATCTTTCTTTCTTATTCCTCCTTGTTTACGGAGAGCTGGTCCTCCCCTCTCTTTCAAATTGCCCTCTCTTCTCATCTATCTACAAATGTTCATGGTACAGATTTTTTTTATTATTCCCTCTAAACTTTCTCGTTCTCATCTCTGTCTTTTATGATTTCGACTGTGTCATTAGAAACTGACTCCTGAGGCTGCCGGTTAGCCCTTGCCAGCCCTGGTCTCAGCCTCTCTGTGCGCGAGCAGGACGGGAGGGCGGGCGCGATTCCTGCGCACGGCTTGTCCTCACGTGGAGATGCACCATCGCTGAAGGAAGAGAGGTAGGTGGATCCTGATGAGCTGCTGACGAACTTCCTGTTGTGAGTGTGTGGTGGCAGGGCGGTGGGGGGTGGGCAGGAAAGAGAACCAAGTCCTGACCACCTACCTAACTGACCAGGTCCTTTTTCAGCTCTTCACCGAGATATCAGTGGTTCTGAAATGCTTTCCAGCATAATGTTGGCGACCTGTATCGGTGAGCACAAGTGGTGGGTGGGGGGAACACGGTGACAGAAATAACCCACTTTTTTCTACCCCTGGGTTCCATCTGCCCAGCTCGCAACCGGTAAGTGGTTCCCCTCCCTGATGAATATTTCAGGGTACTCTGCGGGGTGCTGTAAGTGAGACCTTGGCCCTGGGTTCAGCGTTTAAGGGGGCCCTCCAAAACTCCATCATCATCAATATTTTAATGGAATATTTAAAAAAATCAAGATGAATGTAAAGAAATCTGCAATTAACAGAATATCAAAAATTCTCGGTGAAGATAGGGTCCACACAGCTGCTGTTTTTTGATGCCTTAGGCCCCAGGATGGCTTGGCTATGCAGTGCTATTCCTGATTCTGTCTTTATTTAATATTTTCATGTCTTTCTCAAGGAGGGCAATACTGAGAAACTGGGCCCTCACAGTGCCCAGGTGTGCTATGTTATGTGGAAGGGCCCCCCTGTGGCACCCTCTGACAGAGGGATCCCAGAGTTTCCTGGCACCCCTGTGTCTTACAGAGTTCCTGTGCCTAAAGCATCTTCAGTGTTTACTTGTATTTTCTCAGTTCTCCATCAGACTTGGGGATGAGAGTCCAACAGGGTCTTGGCCAGAAGACAAACCCAAGAGCCCCAAAGAATGTTCTATTCAGGATCATGCCTTCTTTTGGAGGCTAAGGCTTTTGTACAAAGCTAGTCTCACTGTGTTTGAACGCCTGTTCCCTTGGGATGGCTTCTCTTCCTGCTGCTCTCCAGGCTCCCTGCAGCTCTCACCACCTGGGAATCAGGCGTATCCATTGCCCTCATCATCTTCATCTCTGTTGGTCCACATTTATTGAGGGCAAAGGGCACCATCTCTCATTTACTCCTTGCCATAGCCCTGGCTAGTGGGATCCGTGATTATGTGCCTTTTGCCAGTGAGGGAGCTGAGGACCCAAGGAATAAATACCCTGGCACCTTCTTGCTTGGAAGCAGTGGGGCTTGGGCCTAAACCCACATCTCCCTCATTCTAGATGCTGGGCTCCTAACCTCTTATTTGCCCTGTAGACTTCTGTGAAGTCTCAAGAGCCAGGAGGCTTTTGTAGAACTTTATTTACTCTACGCACACAGAACACACACTCAACATTGCCAACATTCTGGCACTCTGCCCCTGGTTAAATTTCAGATCTTGGCCATACTGTTGATTTTAAGGCAGAGAAACTTCCCTGAGAGAGTTCAGCCCAGTTATAGAATGAAGCATCTTTATCAGTTAGGGTTACTGGCCGTAAGCAACAGAAACTAATTCTGGTTAACTTAGACAAAGCCTGGGTTTATTAAGAGAATACTGGCTTCTCATGAGGCTTCCCTGGTGGCTCCAATGGTAAAGAATCTGCCTGCAGTGGCGGAGACCCAGGTTCAATCCCTGGGTCAGGAAGATCCCCTGGAGAAGGGAATGGCTACCGACTCCAGTATTCTTGCCTGGAGAATCCCATGGACAGAGGAGCCTGGCGGGCTACAGTCCATGAGGCAGCAGAGTCAGAAGAGACTGAGTGACTAACCCTTTCCCTGTCACTGACTTCTCACAGAAGATCACGAGAGTTAGAGACGGGTTCAGGAGCCACATAACACTTGGTTCCAAGGCCCTTAGTCCTTTTGTCTAACTGTTTGCCTCTCTGTACACGTGGATTTGTGGAATACATGCCCGAAATGAGAGGACCGCCAGGGAAATTCAGTAAGAGGCGGCAAATCCTTCCAACAAATGTCCTAACTTGGAATCATAGCCTTTCCTCAAGTTACAAAATCTAATGAGAGGCTGAGTAAGTTGCCTACGATCACACCCCTGCACTAATCCCTATTGCAGAGATGACAGTCTTGAGACCTACTGTGGTTAAGTAACTTGCCTAAGGTTACTTAACTTGCCTGAGGTTTCAGAGCCAATAAGTGACGGAACCAGGATTTGAACCCCAGACTATCTGCCTTCAGATAACTATCTGAAAAATAGAACTTTTTAAACACCAAATCTAAAAATACATCTAGAAACCTTAGGAAGTTGAAATACATCTTTAAATTGGTGTCAGAATACATGCCCTGTGCTGTCTGACTGAGGGAGATCGCTTTGCTCTCATGACGCCCTCTTCTTTAGTTCTTACAGTGCTGCTTAAAATCATTCTCTATGTATATATCATCCAAGAGTTTTCCGGAAAAAAAAGTTCATAACTACTTATATTTACAAGCAGTATTACCTTTGGGGATGTAATTGCTAGAAGTTTACCATCTGTTATGAAAAGGAATTGAGAACTTTAAAAACATTGCTTAGAATATGGCAATTTGTGTATATCTGTGAGTTTAGGACAATTATCAGCTTTGGCTTTCTCAACTACCCTGAAATCTCTGTTTCCTGGCCTCAGCAACCAGGGGTAGTAATGGGTACTGATCGCTCACCTGCATCATGGCCGTTACCTGCGCAGCAACACGGCCCCACAGCTCCTGCAACCCGCCTTCTTCTTCAGGAACTTCTGAGCGTCCCCATATGGGGTCCCCCATGGGCATACAAGCTATTAGTCTCTAAGTCGTGTCTGACTCTTTTGCAACCCCCTGGACTCTATCCCGCCAGGCTCCTCCGTCCAGGCATTTCCCAGGAAAGAATACTGGAGTGGGTTGCCATTTCCTTCTTGAGATCTTCTTGGCTCAGGGATCGAACCTCATCTCCTGCGTTGGCACATGGATTCTTTGCCACTGAGCCACCTGGGAAACCCCCACATAAAAACTGTAGAATCACTGTGTATCCCAACTTCTGTCTGGGATTCGTTTGTCATAGTTTCTCTATTTCCATGTGACAATAAGAAGATTAAGTTACACAGCGTTAGGATTTTTTTGCCTATTTTTCTCCTATCTCTGCTATGACTAGTGTTTGTAATTGTTTTGATGAGAATTTAATCTTTTATTGAACCTGTTTTCTTTTTGTGGAATTTTTATAAGCTGTGTTCAGGAATGCAGAGTTCTAATAGTTCTAATGAGCTAGGAAGAATTCTTTTATTTATTTATTTTTCAGTCAAGATGGTATGTGCCATCCAGGCTTGGAGCTGGTGGGCTAGAATATATTTCAAGGATCAGGCAAATGGATAATTATACTCAATGGCAAATGAAGCTCGATTTTGTTCTTTGGAATCGTTCCGGTTCTAGTACCTAAACACTGAATGTTTACTTTATTTCTTGACTGTTGCGTCCCGGTCTTTCCTTTGCATACACTGGCTGCTGGCACGGCCAACACCAAGAGCAGCTCGCGTGAGCTAGTGCTGCCCCGCTGCCAGGCGTGGGGACTCCTGTTCTTGCCCTTCTGGTGGTGCCGCCTGAGGTGGATCGTTCTGCTGCCCGTCCATTGTCTTCATATGTAAAAGTGGGCACGCTATTAAAACCCAGTGTATAGGTCAGTATGTTTATTAAACAGACAACGTATATAAAATGCTTAATCCAATGGCTGGGCCTGCCCTGGTGGCTCAGATGGTAAAGGATCTACCTGTAATGCAGGAGACCTGGGTTCGATCCCTGGGTTGGGAAGCTCCCCTGGAGAAGGGCATGGCAACCCACTCCAGTAGTCTTGCTTGGAGAATCCCACAGACAGAGGAGCCTGGTGGGTTACAGTCCATGGGGTCACAAAGAATCAAATATGATTGGGCGACATTCTACCAATGCCTATAATATAGTAAAGCACTTGATCAATATAAACTTTTATTATGAAACACCGACACACACTTTTTATTTAAACAAAAGTGATATAATAGACTTGTGAGTCTGTATGTGCCTCTAATCTTGAATTACCAGGTGACTTATTCCTGGCTTGTGTGCATATATATGTACCTCGGAGTCTGTAAACAAATGTATATACATGTAACATCTGTGAATCATGTTCTCTTCCCAATGCCTATGGTCTTCATTTTGAAACGTCAGTTATTTCACAGCTTCGTGGGTGTATGCCATGGCAGTGTGTCTGAGCATTCTGCGACCTTCTCGGTCAGTACCGACCTAGTTTTATCCTGAGTAGCTCTACTTCCCTGCACTGATGTGCGAACATCTCTGAATCTTCTCAAGGAAATGAAATCACAGTAACATCTGGAGAATGCAATGAGATGATTACTCTGAACTAAATCTCTTTGGCCCTTTACTGTTCCCATCACCTGCACTTGTCGCTGTGACTCCCTCTGGCAGAAGGAGGAATGGCTCTCCTGTTTAACTCTCCAGAGGCAGGAGGGAAAAAAATAGGAATATCTAATAGTTATGGAAAACTCCCTACGTGCAAGGACTTTACTGCAGATTCCATACTCCCCTGTACAGTCTGAGCCTTTATTCCCACCGTCGCTAATTGATAAAAGAGACTGGCAGAGTGAACGCTCAGTGATGCTGAATCCGTGGCAGGGCCAAGACTGC
Organism: Bos indicus; assembly: GCF_029378745.1. NCBI lineage: Eukaryota > Metazoa > Chordata > Mammalia > Artiodactyla > Bovidae > Bos > Bos indicus. The sequence continues at coordinate 79,980,712 of NC_091772.1, forward strand.
ATTTCCGATGCCCTATGGTCGGTTCTAGAGCTTGCTGTTTAAGAAAAATAAACTTTGATTTTCAGAATAATTTTAGGTTTCCAACAGATTTACAGAGATAGTATGAGTCTACTGTTTCACCATTGCACTTTACTGTCTCCTGAGATTCTTCAGATTTTACTAGATCACGTCAGCTTTATCACCAGCTCACCAAGCTTCTTTTTAAATTGAATTAGTTAATTATTTTTGGCTGTGCTGGGTCTTTGTTGCTGCGCAGGCTTTTCTCTAGTTGTGAGCGGGGGCTCGTCTTCCTCGCGGTGTGCGGGCTTCTCGCTGCAGAGGCGTCTCTTGTTGCTGGGCGCAGCTCCAGGGCGTGCAGGCTTCAGTAACTGTGGCACACGGCTCAGTAGTTGTGGCCCTGGGGCTCAGTTGCTCCGTGGCGTGTGGGATCTTCCCGGATCAGGGATCGAACCTGTGTCTCCTGCATCGTCAGGCTGATTCTTCACCACTGAGCCGTCAGGGATGCCCTCACCTAACCTCTTAACTGCAGCTCTGACCTCAGATAGAGGCTCTGCTTAACTACATCTGAGGCCCCATTGGAGAACACAATGCAAGGTTTATTCTTCTAGTTCAACAAATGGTGATTGAGTGCTTTCTACATGCCTTGCATGGAGTTAAGGACCAGGTGGTGAGCCATGCAGTCCTGCTGATTATCCTCTGGGGAAGTAGATGTTGTGTACACACACACACACACACACACACACACACACACTCGGCTAAGTGTAAGTCTGCAGGGAGCAAATGCTGAGAGCATCCAACAGTGGAGGCTGACCTGGTCTGTGCATCACCGCGCAGAGAAAAACAGGTAGGAATCGTTTCCCTTAGGAGGCGATATTTGAGCTGATACTTTGAAGGGCAGGGCTTCCGTGGGAGGGGAGGACCGTCCAGGTAGACAGGACATCTCCACACAGGCTCCGGCGTCTGCCATCAACTTTCTTTTAATGAAAAAAAGGGTCAGAAAGGTGAAAAAATATTGCATTTTTTAGAATGCCTGTGAAAGTTCTTTTAATTCTACAATCTTTTCTTTAGGTTTTACCCTCTTTGTGATTTTCTGCCTTGGCCCACTCTCTCCTCCCCAGAATTAACCACCATGTCCTACATCTGAGCCCTGGACATACTCCTATAACCTCACAATATTTTAGTTATTTTCCTGGAAGTATCCATCTCTCTGCTCTAGTGGTTCCTCCTTGAGGAACATATCTTATTTCTCTTTCACATCTCCAAATAATGTGTGCATGGAATTTTTGAGCACTCACTATGCATCAGCATTTTGCTAAATCTTTTCATGCACTATGTTATGTATTCCTTGGGACAAACCTGTGACATTGGATTATTTACTCCCTATCGCTCACTTAGCAGATATTTCTTCTGCATCACCCCCACTATGCAACCCTATGGGATTCTCCAGGCAAAAATCCTGGGGTGGATTGCCATACCCTCCTCCACATAGTGAGGTGTGGCCATATGACAATTCTAACCAACAGAATTGAGTAGAAGTATTCTGGGCCACTTCCAGGCCTGGCCCATAAAACTCTATCTGTGATCTTTCATTGGATGGAGGTGCCTCTTAAAGATGGCAGTTCCTATCATGCTGACCCGAGTGACAGCATGGAGCCGAGAGTCCTCCTTTCCGAGCTAGAGACACCCCAGTCTAGAAGCACTCAGTACTCCTGCCTTAGCAGGTAACAAGTGGAAGCTGTGTTTGAGTCATTTTGTGTTTTTTGCATCAGTTTGTGCCATCAGCTAGAGTTGCTCCAAGTGGTACAGTTCTGTTATTATCCTTCTTTTACAGCCATTCTCCCACTTTATTAAGCCCTGAGCAAGGTCATCCTGCTCAAGGCTGACCTGGCTGATGGGTGGTCAGGAGCGATCCGTGATGCCCACCTAGGTGTCTTCTCTCCTGTGGTCCTGCCATCTGCTAGAGTGATGCTCTTGACACTGTCAGGCCTGGTTCGTGACTGCTGTCTGCAGACGGGGTGCCCAGTTTGTATTTGCTTCGTTTCTCACTTCCACTCATACACTGTTCTCCAATGTGGAGTCACATGGCCACAAAAGGCTCAGAAGGAGGCTGGGGAATGTACTCTCAGCTGGATGTCCAGGGGTCCAGCTGACACGCAGGGACTTCTGTCTTTAAAAGGAAGAAAGGGAAGATGGCTCCTGGGGACGGTTTCCGGTCTTTCACACACATGATGATGACTCAGAACTTGCAGCCAAGACTAAATTAAGTCACTTATAGCCCCAAATAAGCAATTCATAAAAATATCTTTTCACTCTTTTGAAGTATAATAAATCGTATTTAATTTAGAGGTGTAATATTAATAGCTAACAGTGATTGAGAGCTCGAGGCTTCCCAGGTGACTCCGTGGTGAAGAATCTGCCTACTGGTGCAGGTGACGCGGGTTCGATCCCTGGGTCGGGAAGATCCCCTGGAGAAGGAAATGGCAACCCACTCCAGTGTTCTTGCCTGGAGAATCCCATGTACAGAGGAGCCTGGCGGGCTACGGTCCACGGGGTCACAGAGAGTCAGACAGGACTGAGTACACACACCAGCGCTGAGAGCCCATTATGTGTAAGAATCCGGGTTGAGTGTTTCGTGAGTGTTAGCTCCCTGAAGTCTCATAGCACTGTTTCAGATAAAGTGTTATTTCAGTTAACATTTTATAGGTGAGGAAACTGAAGCTTATGGAGGTTAAGTGACTTGCATAAGATCTAAAAGTTAGGAAGAGCCAGACTCGTGGTTCAGCCCTAGAGAGCCAGGCTCCACCACTTCATCCATGTGATGGGGATAAGAATCACCACTCCCTGAGGGTAAATGTGAAATACTTACCTGGAAGAGAATGCAAAACAGCTTATTTACTTATTTTTTTGTAATTTAAATGTAAAAGTCTGCATTTAAAAAAATCTAAAACTAAAATTTGCCCAGTTTTACTATATGGCAGTTAAGTCCTCTAATTTTTTTTTTTCCTAAGTAAGAGTGCTTGTAAAATAAAATCAAATATACAGAGAATCAATACTCGAAGTCTCTCCTCATCCCTCTGACGACTCCCTGCACACATAACACTCATTTCTGCAGAGCAGGGTTTGGCAAACTGACACGCAGACTGCCTCCAGCAGCCCTGTCGCCCCGTCCATTTCTGTAAATAAATTTTATTGGGACCCAGTCACAACCTTTGCTTCATATTGTCTATGGCTCCTTTTGTGCTGCAAGGTCAGAGTTGAATAGTTTTGCCAAGACTGTGTGGCCACAGAAATAGAAATACTCGTTATCTGTCCCTGCACATAAAAAGTTCGTCAAGCCCTGCTCTAGAGCTGGTCAGTGTTTGCATTCTGTCATCTGTTATTTGAGACTCTTCTTCATGTTTTTGAGTGTGTCTGCATATGTATCCGATTGTACAAACACGTCTCTCTACACATAAACACACACATATATTTATGCATATATTATTGTTTAGTCACTCAGTCATGTCTGACTCTTTTGCCGCCCCATGGACTGTAGCCCGCCAGGCTCCTCTGTCCACAGGATTTCCCAGGTAAGAACACTGGAGTGGGTTGCCATTTCCTTCTCCAGGGAATCTTCCCGACCCAGGGATCGAACCCATGTCTCCTGCATTGGCAGTCAGATTCTTAACCAGCTGAGCTACCAGGGAAGCACATACATATATATGTACACACAAACACCCAGGCATACACACACACACACACACACATTTTACCTAAAAGGAGTCATATTATGTATATTGTTCTACATAATATATCTTGGTAATTTTTCCATATCAGTGCCTATAAGATTACTCCGTTATTTTGAGGAAAGCATTTGGAATCATGGTATAGATGTACAATAATATATTTGATCATCCCCTGCTCTACTGATGAAGATAAAACTTGTTTCTGATTTCCGTCAGCCATCTTGAAGGACTCCCCAAAATGTCTTTGAAAACCCAATTGTGGCCGCTATTTGCTTAATTTGTAACATCCTTGGAAGAAAAGTTATGACCAACCTAGATAGCATATTGAAAAGCAGAGACATTACTTTGCTAACAAAGGTCCGTCTAGTCAAGGCTATGGTTTTTCCAGTGGTCATGTATGGATGTGAGAGTTGGACTGTGAAGAAAACTGAGCACCAAAGAATTGATTCTTTTGAACTGTGGTGTTGGAGAAGACTCTTGAGAGTCCCTTGGACTGCAAGGAGATCCAACCAGTCCATTCTGAAGGAGATCGGCCCTGGGATTTGTTTGGAAGGAATGATGCTAAAGCTGAAACTCCAATACTTTGGCCACCTCATGCGAAGAGTTGACTCATTGGAAAAGACTCTGATGCTGGGAGGGATTGGGGGCAGGAGGAAAAGGGGACGACAGAGGATGAGATGGCTGGATGGCATCACTGACTCGATGGACGTGGGTCTGAGTGGACTCTGGGAGTTGGGGATGGACAGGGAGGCCTGGCGTGCTGCGATTCATGGGGTCGCAAAGAGTTGGATATGACTGAGCGACTGAACTGAGCTGAACTGAACTGAAGTCTTTGTTGCAGGAGGCTAACTTTATTCCACGTTAAGAGTTTCTAACTTACAGTAAACAGGACCAAAAATATATTCTGCATTTCGGATCTTAATTATGCACTTAATTAAAATTCCCATTGTCAGTAAAAGGTAAGGACTATATTAGATTGTGGTTGTTGGCATCCTGATTAATATACATATAAGCTTTAAAATCTGTTGTTACATTATGGTAGATTTTCCAGAAAGAAACATGAAGCTTTAAACTGCATTTTAAAAAACACAGAAGGGGATATGAACTCAGTGGAAGAAATCCAGCTTATTCCAGAGCAGATGATAGCTATATATAACGGAAAAGGGAGCCAAAAGTCACACCTTAATTTGCGTGTTGTTTAAAGCAGGCAGGTTCTTCTCTTTCTTTCTGAGAATTAGAACCGGTGCAAAACCAGGGGATGAAAAAATGCCAGGTATCAAATTCCAGGATAAAACTTGCGTGCAAATTTCTATTTGACAAAACCAAATAACTAAGTTTCACCAACCTGAAGGTTAGGTTTCGGTGGGAGTACCTGCTTGGTTTCTTCCCAAATCTCCCTTCCCTCGCAAGTCACATTTTCCAATGTGAGAACCTTATTTTCCGTTTGTTTTTTTTTTTTGACCCTACAATGTTTCCCTTTGTTCTGAGACTTATCCGTGGGCTTGATGTGAATTTTCCACTTTGTTTGGTGCGTTTCCATTTATAAGCTGTGTTTTTCTCACCTTCTCTGCTTCACGCTCAGTTTATTTCCCCTAAAGATCAAGAAAATGACTGTGAAAAGTTTGTTTCACGTTTTGAGGTGGCCTCACTTCTTCTGCTTCTGTTCCCTGGAAGCTACCCCCCACCCCCAGCTCTTGATTCTCGGTTTTTTTCCTATTTCCGTTTTCGGCCACAGTGGCCCTTTAAGCCTTTGTCTTTTCTGATGGCTAGCGCTGTCTTTGCTCTTTTAATTGGTTGTCTCCCTTTGCTCCCTTGTTCTTTGTTCTCTCTGACCCATTGCTTCTCTGTGATTGTCCTTAGACCTTGAAGAATTTTGAGGTGCATATTAAACATCTCAGGCAGTGAGTGCTTGTTTTCTCCTGATATCTCCCTTTCTTTCTTAGGAACTGAACCCCAAAGGTTCCAGGCATGTGTCACCCAGAATAACATCACATAGCCCTGGATTTGGTGGGACTAAGTGTGACCATATGACCAATTTCTGGCCAAAGGGATGTGAGTATAAGTCCTCTTTGCCACTGTTTGGGGACATTTTTGCCCCACTGGCTGCTTGCTTGCTGGAATGTGGTTATGGGGGTTGGCGATAGAGAGGTTCCTTTGGACCGGGACGTGGAAGCTGTGTCTTGACCTTGGTAGACCTGATGACCAGAGACACAGGTTAACATGAGCATCTCAGTAAGGTCAGGAGGTAAAAGCTAACACCACCAAAGACCAGAAAATATTGCCAGATACTAGTGGATAGATATGACTATATGCTCAAATCTCTTAGCCCTTGAAGGTTGCCCAGGGGAGAAGGAGTGTGTGTGTGTGTGTGTGTGTGCCTGTGCATGCAGAATCCTAAATTGATTGTGTGTAACCCCCAAAGACGGCACTTATCTGAAAGTGATTACATTTTCTGCTATTAGGTATATTGGGGATTTGAGAAAAAAATGAAATTTAAGTTATACAATTTAAGAAAACTGTGTTTCTTTCACACTCAAATTTGTGTTCTGTGAAAATTATGTCCACTGTGGGAGCCTGGGCTCGAGTGGGCAGCTGGGGGTCACTGCTGAGCTTTAAGCAGGGCTGTGACACTGTCAGATTTGTGTTTTCTCCCAGTCTTTTTTCTAATAGGTTGTGGCCACGTGATGGTCACGGATCACTTTCACCCCCTCTTCGAAATGTTCAACTGTCCTATATATGTCACTACATTTTTGCAGAGTCAGATGGTCTTTCCTGAAATATTTCCTATTGTCATCATTTGTGATCTCCACTATAGCCCTGTCTTTATATATTTTCTTCAAAATAGGCTCCCAGTCAATTTTTGGAGAGAGTGTTTAGATTCTCTGGGTCAGATTTAAGAACTGCAAGTGACTCAGTCACTCAACTGACAAGGAAAAGCAAAAAAAAAAAAAAGAGCATGCCTTTCATTTGAGAAATAAAATATTAAATATGTTACCTTTTCATCCATCTTCTTTCAATTTTATTTGTTCATAAAGTGGTAGTATCATGCTATTAAAGAATTTCTTTAAATAAGAAAAAGAAAAAGCATTCACAACAACCTAACTCTGGGTTTTTGGTTGGCGGGAACAAAAACTGAACTGAAACGAGCTGAGATGGAGAAAGCAGATGTGGGCTCCAGTCATGGAAAAACCCAGGAGTGGGGCTGGTTTCAGGCAAGGTGTCAGATAGGCTGGGTCTGGGGACCCCACGAACGCCCACCAGCATTTGTCCATGTCTCAGTTCTGTTTTCCAGGGCATGGTTCTTGGGCAGGACAACCCTTGGAATGGCAAGATGACCACGGGCAGTTCCAGGGGTAGGCACCATGGTTTCAGCAAACTCAGCCCTAGAGGGTCCTCTTGTTCTTGATATTAAAGAAGGAAAAAATCCTAGGCAGTGATTCTCATTGGTTCCCTTGAATGAATCACCATGGGCAAGGCGATGAAGTGATGTGTGGAGCCAGGTCTGGGGCAGGTACCTGTTTTTATTTATCCTTTTGCACATGCTTTTCTGCTTAGCACAATAGGATGTTCACAAGATGCTGTTTGAGGAGACCTCTAGAACCCTCCTCCATCTCATGACCAGTCCTGCCTTCTTGGGATGGTTGACTTTTCAGATTCCTCAGTGGTTTGTTCCTCTTAGTTTTCAGGCTAAAACCCTCATTCCTTAAATGATATATTGGTATCTGCCTTACTTTGGATTTGGGGGTGGGCTAAGTCCAGGGACCACATGGATTAAAGATGATGGGAAAATCTCCCTTAAATCAGAGTGTTGTACCCAGGAGAATAAATACATGTTGAGTACGGAAAATCATTAGAGGGCCGTCAAACTTACAATTGGCATTCTCCAAACACAGGATGCTTCCATTTTCTGTGTTTCTTTTTGTCTATTTTCATAAACACTGCACATTTATTTAGTTATACTTTTAATGTAGGATAGACTAGGCATTAGCAAACTACAGCCCAAGAGCCCAATGTGGCCATCGCCTGTTGTTGTCAATAAAGTTTTATTGGCACAGAACCATGCCCATTCACTCACACATTGTCTACAGTTATTTTGATGCTACAGCAGCACAGTTAGTAATTGTGACAGAGACCACATGGTCCTTGAAATCTAAAAATATTCACTATTTGGCCCATGACAGAGAGACTTTGCCGTTCTTGGTATATACTGGAATTGGAATTTTGTGGGGTTTTTTTGTTTTTATTTTTTTACTTAACAGTTTCTTGTGAATAATTTCACATTTTCAGAGTCTTCATAACTGTTATAAATTTTGGCTACAGAAATACTTCCATTGGGTTGAGTGATTCTCCTTTACTCATATGCCCCCAGGTAGAGAGCAATACTAAAGGTTTCCTGTACGAATCCACTCTTTTCATGCAGCTGAATAAAATGTGGAGGTCTTTTAGGTGCTTTCTCCATGGTCCTCTAAGCTTAACTCTGTTGAAGCCCATGTCAAACTGTAATTATGTTTTCCTTATCTAAAATATATGAAGTTCAGAGACAGTGATTCCTTAAGCATATTATTCTTAATATCTAGCACAATGAAAGGTACTCAGTTAAGGATGTTGTTTACTACCTGTGAATTAACAAATTCTATTGCTGGTAGTCCAAACCAAGTCATCTCCTGCCTTATGCAGAACTTTCTGTGGTTCTTCCATTGCTCTGAAGATAAGAGAAAAAAGTGCCTGAACATGCTGTACAGGTCTGTGTGATCTGGCCTTAACTTTCTTTATGCCTGGCTTTCTGTGCTCTGGCCGTGCTGGTCTGGTTCCCATGCCTCCGGTGCCCCATGCTTGTTCCTGCCTCTGGGCCTGTGCACATGGTGTCCTGAGATTATTTCCTAAAACAGACTATGTGTAATTCTTCTATTCCATAAGCATTACAAAGTGACTCAGTGTTAAAGAATCCCTCTACCAGCGCGGAAGATGCAAGGGACTCAGGTTCGATCCCTGGGTTGAGAAGATTCCCTGGAGAAGGGCATGGTGCCCCACTCCAGTATTCTTGCCTGAAAAATCCCATGAACAAAGGAGCCTGGCTGGCCGCAGCCCATAGGTTCCAAGAGTTGAACACAACTGAGCGTGCACACACACACACACACCCTCTCTACAGATTTCATCTACAAATCGTTATACTAAGGAATTCACTCACCAAACATTCATGTATTACCATGTGCCAGGGACTATTTTAGAGTCTGAGAATAAGACATCAGTAAATGAGACAGGTGCAGTTCTTTTTTTTTAATTTAAAGAAGATTTTTATTTTATACTGGAGTGTAGTTAATTAGCAGTGTTGTGTTAGGTTCAGGTGTACAGCAAAGTCATTCACTTATGCACAGACATGTGTCTATTCTTAAAAAAAACTTTTTACTTTATATTGGAGTATAGCCAGTCAACAATGTGATCGTTTCAGGTGGATAGCAAAGCGACTCAGGCATACATAATACGTGTATCCATTCTCCCCCAAACTCCCCTCCCATCCAGGCTGCCACATAACACTGAGCAGAGTTCTCTGTGCTGAACAGTAGGTCTTTGTTGGTTATCCATTTTAAATACAGCAGTGTGTGCATGTCCATCCCAAACTCCTTGACTATCCCTTCCTGTAGGAGACAGGTGCAGATCTGACCTCATGAAGCTTCCATTCAGTGGAGACATCAGAGGAGTAATCCATCAGTTATAACACAGAGTGACAGGTGGAGGTGCAGGAGAAGAGACCATGTGGGAGCAGAGACCAGGCCACCTCTCCAGGTTGGGGAGCTCAGAGAAGACTCAGGGGGTGTGCTATCAAAGATGCCACAAGATGGATGCAGATTTGGCAGGTGAAGGGAGGGAAGTATGCCCTCAGTTGGAGCAGCAGCATTTGCCAGCCCCAGAGGAGGGATTCTCAGAGGATTTCTGCGTTTGTCGGAGAGCCCAGCGGTGGCGGGATGCCCTGGAGGGCCAGGCCAGGTCCCCTGTCCATTCTCAGACGGAAGGAGGTGGGCTGGACTCCGGGCATTCTCAGAGTCTCACCTCCCACTGTGGTTTCCCTCGACTCTTCCAGTCCTTCCTGCTTTCACAGCAATGCCATTGTTAGGGTACAGGCCAGGACTAGCGTTTGAATTAATATCAGGCTTATTTCCTGCATACAATGACTTAGATTAAGGGTTGGTTGATTTTTTTTCTGTAAATAGCCAGAGAGTAAATATTTTAAGCTTTGCAGCCTATTCCCATCTCTGCCACAAATTCTAGCAGAGCCCTGCTGCTGCTGCTAAGTCGCTTCAGTCGTGTTCAACTCTGTGCAACCCCATAAACGGCAGCCCACCAGGCTCCCTGTCCCTGGGATTCTCCAGGCAAGAACACTGGAGTGGGTTGCCATTTCCTTCTCCAATGCATGAAAATGAAAAGCGAAGTCGCTCAGTCATGTCCGACTCTTCGCAACCCCATGGACTGAAGCCTACCAGGCTCCTCTGCCCATGGGATTTTCCAGGCAAGAGTACTGGAGTGGGGTGCCATCGCCTTCTCTGAGCAGAGCCCTGGGTTGTATGTAAATGAGTGGGTGTGGCTGTGTTCCATTAAAACTTTATTTAGAAGTAGGTTTGGCCAAAGGGTGTAGTTTGCTGACCTCTGACTCTTGACTTACTATTTGGGAAAAAGAAAAAGAAACCATTTATCAGTGTTTTTCAAATGGTGCTCTGTAGTCCCCTGGTGTTTAATGGAATCGTGTTAGAGTCTGTGGAGGTGATGAAATGATGAGCCCAGGAGCGGGGAGGCCTGTCCCCAGGGCGATGGGCATGATCGTGAACCTGACATTTGAGAGCCATGAAATCCAATCTTCTTTACACGTATGTGCATATAAATGCCCAAATGTGGTGGTAAACAAATGGTTTAATTTTTTTTCCGTAGGAAAATTGCATTTGTGTGAATGACTTTTTATTATTTCTTTAAGGGTAAAGTCTCAAAGGAGTTGTCGTCTAGTCTGAAGAAGTAGGAAGATCAGAAGTTATTTAGTCTGGGCATGACTTCTGGTTGGTTTCAAGAGAAATTGATGGCTCTTGACTAAAATTTGCTTTTTAGTCAAACCAACTTGTGTAAGTTTTTGGGTGAGGGTCAAACTCTTGTTTTCTTTTCCCATGAAATATATTATTTGAATGACCTTCTTACCGGAGCTTTTATGATGTTCTATCTGGTAGCACTTCTCCATTTGTGCTGGGATTAGGGATAATATTTCTCTTTGTGGCTGCCTCCCACTCATTTCCGTCTCTGATTCATGAACTCCTCCCTGACTCCACACTCTAATTTTGTGGCATGCTCTTATTATCCTTTCACTATTCCTTGAGAGGGCTTAGCACTGTTGGTCATGTTCCAGCAGGACACGCACGAGGGGTGGTTTGTTCCCTGTTAGCTCCCCCATGAGAGGGAGCCCTGCATGGGCAGTGACCATGTCTCCATGGTTCACATCGAACTCTTATTGCCAGATACAGGCAGTGCTCTGTAAGGATCCGCCAAACGAATTAGCATTTGTGTCTTTTCACTGGCATGGAATTCTAGAGAAGTTTGTAGGGTACAAAAGACTTAGAGGAAGAGTTCTGCTGTGATGTCAATTAGGAACAACCTGTTACTCATAATAGACTACTGACAAAGAGTGACTCAAAACCTGAGACCTTTTCAGTTTACTGTAGAAGATGATGTACCACTGGAATCCTCCTCACCATCACCCTGCATCTCAGCACACACACGGTACTCTCATGTAGGTCACTGGCTTATCACTCAAAGCAGGAGTCTGCCTCGGGGCTGTCTCTGGACAGGGGCCCTCGATGGCCAGAGGGGTTATCCACTCATTAACACTCTGAATCGGCTTCCTTCCCTTCCCTGTTTCACCTGCCTTCTCCTACTGGTACTTCCTGGGATCACATTCCATGTAAATTGCTGTTATTTAGTCATTAAGTCATGTCTGACTCTTTGAGAGCCCACAGACTGTGGCCCACCAGGCTCCTCTGTCCATGGGATTTCCCAGGCAAGAAGACTGGAGTGGGTTGTCATTTCCTTCTCCAGGGGATCTTCGAAGCCTAGGAATCAAACCCGCATCTCCTGCACTGCAGGTGCATTCTTTACCACTGAGCCACCCGGGAAGTCTGCTCCATGTAGACGGTTTGCACCCACATGCTGATCTCAGCTTCTGCTTCTGGAGGAACCTGACATAAAAGTATTTTCAACTAAGAGCCCAGAAGTGGACAGTGCTGGGGCTGGCTCACTTGGCAAGGTCGTCAACAGCCAGACTTCCATCCTTCTCTTCCCTCCTCTGCCCAGTGGCTCTGTACCTTCCGGCGTGTTCCGTCAGGGAGACAAGATGGCCACTGCCGCTTCAGATAGTGCGCTTACAGCTGAGGATCTAAAGCCAGAAGTGCTGGGGTGGGGGTCGGAGCTCCTTCACCAGGAGCAGCAGGTGAAGGGCTCTTTCCTCACATGCTCCTCTTGAAACAAGGAAAACCTGTTTCCCAGAAGGCACCTCTGTGTGTCTCATTGGTCAGGATTGGCCACATGACCAGCACTTGCCACAAAGGAGGCTGGGAAGGTGATTCCTTGGTCTTTTCAGTCTCTGGGTGGGAGGTGGGTCAGGCCATTGGGAACAGGCACACAGAGCCACAGTGTTCCTGTATCTGGTGCATCTCACCCTTTTAAAATATTTTGTAGCAGTGAGACCACTAATCTTTGTCAGTGCAAGACGGGAATACACAACCAAATGTGCCTCTAGAAAGGAATTTTAATCTGTTCATGGCTGAAAACTTTAAATTTTACAGCAAAAGTTTGAATTCTCTGTAAACGACAGAGATGAAAAGGTCGGCATTTAAATCTGTTTCCTTAACAGATGGCTCCCACAGTGAGCCGAGATCGGAATTCACTTTCTGGGCTCAGCCAGTCTCCATAAAGCTGGTCGTGCGGTTTATGACATCAGCAGAGCCCCAGAGTGAATTACAGCTTAGCCTTGTATTCACCGTGGTGCCATCTATTATGCTACTGTGTGTAATGTTGATTAGGAAGGTGTCTTTGATAGCTCAGTGGAGTAAAAAGCGCTTATGTTAGAGGCCTGAATTACAATAATGGTTAAAGACAAAGGTACATAAAGAGAGGGTTGGACATTAACAGCCTTTTGCATTTTTGTATGTCTGTATGTGAAAAGGAAGAATAAGATTACATCAAGTCATTAAAAATAGAAGCACTCCACGTTGATGAACAAAGACTTCCCTGTTCCTCCCCCCAAATAATTCCTAGTTGAGATCTATGTATCTCCTTAATAAAGTCCTGCTATTTACCTAATGCTGGGTGAAACACACACACTTAAAACCCGTAATTTTCGAGTCTTGAGAAAAGAGCTCTCTCTCACTCTTGGCACTGAAAGTCAAGGTCATAGATCAAAGTTCATTACTACAAAACAAAAAGTCAAAATGTATTTTCTCCACTGGAATTTTACTGGGTTGATATCACTTGAAGCAGCCATTGGTTGTAGCTGGGACATTTTCTGAGTGATGAAATTCTAGAAATGGTATTTGTGTTAACGTTGTTTGACCAGGAAGAGTTAAGATGCAAATAATTGTTGTAAAGACAAGCCTCTTCCATTAAACCCTACGTAGTGCTTCTCAGATTTGGGTACCAGATGCTCAGACCTTTTGTCAACTTGCTGAATCAGTCTTGGAAGGTGCGGCAGAGCCACCTGTATTTTTAATAAGCTCCTCAGGGAATTCTGATGATCATACCTAAGTGCTGTGCTTCTGCCAAGGAGCTCCTTTTAAAAAGTCTTCATCGTATCCTAGATGAATTTACCAGCTGCTGCGCTTGGCCTTAGGGGTTAGACCTACCCAGCGTGGCATCCACTAGCCACGTGAGGTTATTTCAGTTTTAATTTACATTAATCAGAATGAAATAAAATAAAAATTTAGTTCCTCTGCTGCATTAGCCACCAAGTGTTCAATGGCTACATGTGACTTAGTAGATAACACACTGGACTGCAAAGGTCTAGAACATTTTCATCGTTGCAGAAGATTCTACTGGACAGCGCTGGACTAGACAACAAAACAGATACAATTTCTGCCCCAATGGAGAAAACAGATCAGTCTCCCTCGCCCTAGTAAACTGACAAATCAACAACTACAAATTCTATTTTATGAGGGAAACCAAGAGCTGTGAGCAGGACTGGTTATACGATTTGTGGGGCCCAGTGAAAAGTGAAAATGCAGGGCCTCTTGTGAAAAACATTAAGAGTGTGAAACAGCTATAGCAGAGCCTGAAACCAAATACCAGGCCTCTGAGCAGAAGCTGTTCACCCAGCGGGGCTGCACTGTACCCAAACCAAGGAAGCGGGGCTATCAGATCAGATCAGATCAGTCGCTCAGTCGTGTCCGACTCTCCGTGACCCCATGAATCGCAGCACGCCAGGCCTCCCTGTCCCTCACCAACTCCCAGAGTTCACCCAGACTCACGTCCATCGAGTCAGTGATGCCATCCAGCCATCTCATCCTCTGTCGTCCCCTTCTCCTCCTGCCCCCAGTCCCTCCCAGCATCAGGGTCTTTTCCAATGAGTCAGCTCTTCTGCTCCTACTGGAAAGTGACCATCTGAGGTGGAAAAGAGGAGAAAGAGCTAGACATGCAAAGCACGCAGGAAAGGAGGTTTCGGGCAAAGGGAACAGCCTACAAAAAGGCCCCCTGACATGGGAAAGATGGAACATTCCAGAACCTGGAAACGTTCCAGAGTGGTCGAGGGAGGGAAGAAGGGCAGGGGTCAAGGTGGAAGAGCCAGGCGTGGTTGTTCCCTGCCAGCGGGGTGCTGTGAGTTCTCCCCTAAGCTCGCTGGCACGTTCAGCCCACCGCCCCACCTTTTGGTTTCCTCTGTGAGCCCGTGAGCATCCCTAACTAGTCAGGAAGCCTTATCAGGCAGGATGAAATTCTTTTTACTTTTAAGACAAGAGGAGAGAGAGACACACACAGGAAATTATTTGCTTTCATTCACAATCTGGTGCGGTAGCAGGTTAAGGAAATCGGTGAGATCGCACTGGGTTGTGAGCGCAAACCGGCTTTGAGAGCCTCCCCCTGGGAGGCAGCGCTGGGCGGAAGATTCGTGACTCCCACGTGTTGGAGAGAAGCGTCGCCGTGCACACACGCTACTTCCCGAAAAGGTGTTTCATCAACAGAAATGCTGATTCTCTGGCTCCCTGATGCTATATTTAGAAGTGACATTTACATTTCCACAGATCAACAGCCCCTTCGGATACAGTTCCAAGAGCTTCGCTGTGACGGAATATGCTGGCTTTTATTTTCCCCTGTTCCCCTTTCTTAGCTGTTGGGAGTTAGCGAAATTAGGAGACATCTGTAATTTGGTGGATAAAAATAGTCCAATATGACAAATCTGTAAATTTTTAAAGAGGTCACAGTGTAGTATCCTGACTTCAAAAGCGCTTTGGGGAAAATTTGTCCGACACTATAGTTTCTGTCTCATTCATGTGAAAATACCTTTATAGACTCTAGGTAAAACCTCCTCAAAAGCTTTTCCATGTTTTTTTGGGGTGCGTGGGATGGGGATGGGCACTAATTTTGAGTCTGAATTTCTGATACTGTAGATGGCTTACTTATTGACAGTTTGAATTCAGAGGGAAACCTTTTTATTCATCAGTAAAGCGTTATTTTACTGAGGCTTTATGTCTGTGGTGTGCTCTGCATGTGCATATTACTTTGCGTCTGATGGCATTTAAATGTTTTAGGTATTATTTTTTGATATGTTTCCTTCTTCGTAAAATGGTTCTCACAGATATTGATAAAAAAGGAACAGAGCCAATATCTTACTTCCTTGTCAAGAGGGTGGAAAAAATTGGAAAAGTAAAGATAACCATGGGTGCCCATTAATCTATGGGATTATTGATCTGTCTTTGGTAGTAACATCCTTCAGTCTTCTGGAACCTGATCAAGGGACCCCATAAAATTATGAGCTTATGTTACCATCAGAGGGCAGTGTGCACTCTCTCCAAGAGCCCATAAAAATTACACGTTTCTCTGCTGTGGCTAAAAGGATTTGTCTGGCAAAGGGCAAACCCATTAGGCATAAACAATCAGCATTTTTTGCTGTTGCCTGTCATAATGGAAACAATGATTTGAAAGTTCTGATTAAACCTGCAAGATTTCCTATCGAGTATGTCTTCAAGCATATGCTTTTCAAAGTTATTATTTTTTTTTAATTTCCAAGGGTTCTAAACAAACAAGAGTTAGACCTGGACAACTATTTTAGGCCTTTGGTATTTAATAGAAAAAGCTTACTTTAATCTCAGTGTCACGGCCCTCATTGGAATACAGATGGTCAGTAAATTTTAGGTCTTTATCAAAACAATACCCAAAGTTAAAAATTTTCTTAAAGGAAAAAACAAGTTCTGATTAGTTCTACAATGTACTAGAAAATTCTCATCCACCAAGATCCAATGCAAATATGAGGAATTAGTGAATAACTTTTTCAGTCCTGGTGTTCCTAAGACGCATAAAAAAGCAAACCGTGCCTATGAGCGTTGGTAGACAAGTAAACAAAGGCCAGAGAACTCATTTGTACGAATCTAGGTATTTGCATTTAAAATATGGTCTGCTGTAGCTTTGTTGACGATCAGAGTTTGATTCATCTGCGGGCATAAAATCTTTGTGTTGGAGGGTGGACCTGGAATTGGGAAAATTATGATTGCATCAACGTAGGAGCCAGCATCAGCTCCGGTTCAGGTGTGAGATTGTAAAGGAAAGGGTCTGGTAGACTCGTCCTTCAAAGATTTCAGCAAATAAATTGTGCGCTTTACAACTTCAGGAGCAGTTGCGACGGGCAGCATTGTTTTTCTGCTGACTGCGACAGATTGAGCTCTTCTGCTGGAATTTCTCTAGAGGGCAGTAAGGATTCAAGCCTCTTTCCCTATTTTTCTGAAATGACGGATCCTCATGCTGCAGCTGCCACGGTCAGGGAACTCAGCACATGCTCCGGGGCTGGAGCGAGCTGCCGAACGTTCTGGGAAGGAGCTGCCGCCGCCGCCTCTTAATGTCCTCCAAGATGAGATTTTGTGATGATTTCCCCCTTTTCAAAAAGAAATCTGGGTTTATTAATAGAGTGTAACCATAAATATAACATACTCTGCTAGCCTTAGTTGCTCAGTCATGGCAGACTCTTTGTGACCCCATGGATTGCAGCCCGCCAGGCTCCTCTGTCCATGGGATTCTCCAGACAAGAATACTACAGTGGGTTGCCATGCCCTCTTCCAGGGGATCTTCCCGAACCAGGGATCAAACCCTGGTTACCCACAATGCAGGTGGATTGTTTACTGTCTGAGCCACCAGGGAAACCCAAGAATACTGGAGTGGGTAGCCTATCTCTTCTCCAGGGGATCTTCACCTCCCAGTAATCAAACTGTGGTCTCCTGCATTGCAGGTGGATTCTTTACCAGCTGAGCTACCAGGGAAGCCCCAATACTATATATATATATATATATATATATATATGAATGGTTGACAAAAGATTTGAAAGTTAAATGCCTCCTGGGATGGTGGTTTGATGGCTGGGTAAAACAGGAATGATTAATCTAGACAGAATAGCTAGGAAAGAGAAATTGAAATAACCCAGTGGTCCTCAACCAGAGGGCACTTTGTTTCTAGGGTACATTTAGAGACATCTTAAAAAGATCATTTACTTGGTTGCATTGGGTCTTAATTGCGGCACCTGAGATCTTTCCTTACAGTGCAAGGACTGTCTGGTTGTGGGGCTCAAGGTCAATGGTTGCAGCGCCCGGGCTTAGTTGCTTCTCAGCAGGTGGGATCTTAGTTCCTCCACCGGGTATCAAACCCACACACCCTGCATTGCAAGGTGGATTGTTAATCACTGGGCCTCCAGGGAAGTCCCTTAGAGACATTCCTGATGGTCACATCGGGGGCGGGTGATGCTGGTATTTAGTGATGCAGCTGAAGATCCCACCACGCACAGGACGGCCTCCATCACAAAAAATTACTTGGTTGGAGGGGGCAGCAGAGGATGAGATGGTTGGATGGCATCATCGACTCAATGGACATGAGTTTGAGCTAACTCTGGGAGACAGTGAAGGATAGGGAAGCCTGGCGTGCTGCAGTCCGTGGGGTCACAAAGAGTCAGACACGATTGAGCCACTGAACAGCAATGTCAATAGCACAGAGGTTGAGAAACCCTGATACAAACAATTGAGTAGCCAGGAAGGGATTGTGAAAACAGAGTATAGGATGCTAAAGAAGATCTAGTTTTGATCTTCAGTGTGTTAGACTCTGAAGATAAAAAGCCAGGAAGTCTGTGGTATCCAATATTGTTTTTCTTGTGCTTCCTAGGAAAAGTGTGAAGTTCTGAGACCCAAGCAAATCTGAGCCCGCCGGGCAAGAGGAGACACTCAGGTGGACTGACTGAGTGCAGCTCTGCATGCTGCTGTGAACTGGTGGCTGGTCTTTGCTGCAGTTCTCGAGATGCAAGCCCTCCGGACGCTAATTTTTTTTTAAACTGTAGGTTCAGCAGAGAAGTGCTGACGTGTCAGAGCAGAAACATCTTCTTGGGAAGGTTCTCAAAATGGCATATAGTGCAAATGGCAGGCTTCGGTTGGGTATCTCTATGGCTGCAGCTCTCAGGCAAAGGTGGCTTTGTTCCCCAGGGAAAGACTTGACAATGTCTGGAGACGTGTCTCGGTTGTCACAACAGGGGACCTGCTGCCGTTAATAGGCAGAGGCCGGGGTGCTGCTGGGACCCTGCGAGCACAGGGCAAACCCCTCCCCTTCCCCAGTGCAGAATTCTCAGGCCCCAAGTCTCGATAGAGCCGAGGAGGAGAAAGCTTGTTCTAAGGTTTCTGGCTTTGCATAATACATCATAATACATTCACTTTTTCAAACATTACTATTTGTTTTTGGCTGGGCTGGGTCTTTGTTGCTGCGAGTGGGCTTTCTCTGGTTGCGGCGAGCGGGGGCTGCTCTTGGCTGTAGTGTGCGGGTTGCTCACTGCGGTGCCCTCTCTTGTTCAGAGCATGGGGTCTAGGTGCGAGGGCCTCAGGAGTTGCAGCACGCGGGCTCAGGATTTGCGGCTCACGGGCCCTGAAGGGCATGGGCTCTGTACTGTGGCACCCAGGCTTAGCTGCTTTGAGGTGTGTGGGATCTTCCCGGACCAGAGATTGAACCCTTGTCTCCTGCACTGGCAGGCGGATTCTTATCCACTGCACCACTGGGGAAATTCCATAATACATTTTCCTTTCCTTCCTGCTCCAGAATCAAAAGTCTCACTGTTGATGAAAATTTCCTGTCCTCACACATTCCGCAGATGATTTGCTTGTAGGGGCAAAGAGTGGGAATTGCAGGCACTGTATTTGTAAGATTGAGCCATGTACTGCCAGGCTTTTAAGGGACAACTCAGTGCGGAGAAGTGGGCATTTAGAGAAAGCAGGCTGGGGACCTGTCATCTTGGGATTAGTCATTTTGGAAACTCAATTTTCTGAAGACCCACGTACAGGGCCAGTCTTTGCAAGAACTGGAAGGTGACATGGCTTGACAGAAATCCAGGAATGAGTGGAAATGTTGACTGGTCAGGAGAGAGATGGGGAGAATAAGACATGAGGTGGGGTGGGGGTGTGGGTGGTGGGGAAAATCTCTGATTTTCTTAAAACAAGACCCTTTGTCGTGATATGCACCATTCCCTTCCTGTGCTTCATTATTCATTATTCTGACAGCATTTCTTGTTGTATGTATTGTCTCTCTCTCTCCTAGGTTGAGATTTCCATGAGGGAAGGGACTTAGCTTCCCCCCCCCCCCCCACTTTTGTCTTTCATGCTTAGAAAAATGCCTGGTATATAGTAGGTGTTCAGTAAATGCTTTTTGAATGCATATAGTTTGGCCCTTTGGGATCAGGTTGCTATCTCTTATCTGAACCTGTGAAGGAGACGTAAGGTCTCTTTTACTTATAATTTTCAGCTGTTTGGTCTTCCTCCCCATGGAGACAGTGAAACTGTATGGAATGAAATTACATGTATGGAGACAGTGAAAATGTATGTTACAGAAAATGTAACACTAATAGTACAAAATATAATGTAAGTCACAAATGTAATTAAAAATTTCCTAGCAATCATATTAAAAGGCTAAAAAGGAAAAGGTGAAATTAATTTTAATAATACATTTTATTTGCCAAACATATCCAAAATATTATATTAACATGTAATCCATATGAAAGAATTGATGACTTTGAACTGTGGTGTTGGAGAAGACTCTTGAGAGTCCCTTGGACATCAAGGAGATCAAACCAGTCAGTCCTAAAGGAAATCAACCCTGAATACTCATTGGAAGGACTGATGCTGAAGCTGAAGCTCCAATAGTTTGGCCATCTGATTCGACGAGCCGACTCATTGGAAAAGACCCTGATGCTGGAAAAGATTGAAGGCAGGAGGAGAAGGTGATGACAGGATGAGATGGTTGGATGGCATCACCAACTCGATGGACATGAGTTTGAGCAAACTCTGGGAGGTGGTGATGGACAGGGAAGCCTGGTGTGCTGCTGTCCATGGGGTTGCAGAGAGTTGAACATGACCTAGTGACTGAACAATAACATATCAATATAAAAAAGTTACTACTGGGATAGTCCACACCTTTTTTGGTACTAAGCCTTCAAAATCCAGTGTGCATTCCACACTTGTGGTATTGGGCGTCCCTTATGGCTCAGCTGGTAAAGAATCCACCTGCAATGCGGGAGACCTGAATTTGATCCATGTGTTGGGAAGATCCCCTGGAGAAGGGAAAGGCTCTGGAGAATTCCATGGACTGTATAGTCCATAGGGTCGCAAAGAGTCGGACACGACTGAGCGACTTTCACTTTCACTTCACCGTTTGGGTAAGTCACGTGTAAGGTCCTTACTCGCCGTATTGGTTAGTGGGTACTATAGTGAACAGCACGGGACAATAGAGTTTGAGTCCGGATAGGAGACAGAGTTGTGCCTGGTGACTCAGAAGCAGTTCTCCAGTAGCAGTTCAATACTTAATTTTGGCCAACCTTCATTGTGTTATTGTCTGCCAGAGTTTTGGGATAAACCATCACTGTAAAAATTTATGGGTGCTCAAGGGGAAAATCAAGCTTTCTGTGGTATAATGCAACACTATAAATTAAAAGGAATGCTTTTTAAAAAAATTATGATGTTACGTCATGCTTTGATGCAATGCAGTGTGACAGGTTGTAACTTTTGCAGGATTTCCTTAATGAAAAGCAGCAGGTGAGTGTGAGGACCTGGAGTCCGGGCCACATTGCAGCTGGCCACGGCAGCATGCCACTGCTCAGAGGCTGGCGCAGCAGATGCCAGTGGAGTCTTTTGTCCTGTCTGGTGTGGCTTTTTGCATGGTCCATTTGGATTTTAGGTTTATTCTAAGAATCTCCCAGGGACTAATGGGAAATGAAGAGAGATCTTTGCAACAAATCCACTCTACAGGATTATATGATATTGGAACTGGAGTCCCCATTGGTCCAGATGGCATGATTGGCAAATCAATTTCATCTCAAATGGCAAACTAAAGAACTGGGACTTGACAAGCTGACCCTACTGAGTGATATGGAATATTCAGCAGCTTCTGTTTGTGTATTAATAGATTGAAGAGGCAGCGGGTAGGTGCCTGGCATTCCCCCATCTTAGCTTCAGTCCTCAGGGCTTAAAATGATTTATTTTCAAGAGCCTGCAAATGTGTGACAGCCTAAGAATGATACCGATTCTAAAACGTTCCCCATCCTTTCCGCATTCTTTGCCTGCTAAAGAAGACTCTGGCTTCCCTAGATTCTCTCTTTTCCCCTTTTCTTCAAAGAGAGTCATCTCACTTGGGTCTTTGCGGAGGAGAATAAAAAGGAAAAAAGGAGCAAGATAGAAATAGGTGTTTGTTGAACTGAGCAAGACGATGGTTTCAGAGTGGTTTGAGGTGAGAATCTGGGCTGTGTGAGGTGGTGGGGAGACAGAATATTAAAGGGTTATTTCTTGCAGTCAAGTATAAAGGATTGGCATAATACTGAAGTCAGTTGGGCTTGCATGCAGCATGTTCCTTCAGCTGTGACATAGATCAGGGACAACACAGGATGGGTCCTGGGTCCCAACTTCAGGAGCATTACCCACGGAGGTCACCTTGGGTCACACCTCAAAACTTCACACTCTCATCAACCACTAGGAAGACTCACCCCCCACACAAGTTTGGGTCTCATGTCATCCTCGGGAAAATTCTCGTAGAGTCAAAACTACCCCTGAAAATCCCCAAACGATTTACATTAACGGGGGCTTCCCGGATGGCTCAGTGGTAAAGAATCCACCTGCCAATGCAGGAGATGCGGCTTTGATCCCTGGGTCGGGAAGATCCCTGGAGAAGAAAATAGTAACCCACTCTGTCTGGGGAAATCCCATGGACAGAGGAGCCTGGCAGGCTACATATAACATAGTCCACTGGGTTGCAAGAGTCGGACATGACTTAGCGACCAAAGAGTAACAACAACAATTACGTAAAAATGCAGCATCTTTCAGTACAGGTCCAAGCCAGCCCGGTTTTCCTTCAGGGTCAGTACAGCTTGCAGCTTCTCTGGTGGAACTCCAGATGAAAGAGCTGGCTTGCATTTACAGACACAAAATCTACACTCAGCAAGGTGAGATCCTTGCCTGTGGGAGGGGTGTGGTGATGAACGACACCAGGGGAAGCTCAGATTCACGCCTTGTTCCCACACCTGTTCTGGGCACAGGCTCGCGGAGGAAACTCACCTGCGTGCGAAGCTTTCTTCTTTTCCGCTTCTGTCTCTCTCGGCCCAGTGCATACTGTAGATTTGGCAGGAGCTGAATGCATGTAGGACGTGGCTCCTTGGTATGATATCTTCATGAGCACCCAGGGTGGCCTCGTAGAACCAAGACCTGGGACGGGGAGGGCCAGGAAGTCCCCACTGCAGGCTGCCCACTGCCCATCCTGGTAGCATGGAGAGCATCCAGGCTGATTTTGGTGCACATATGCGCACTCAGTCACATCCAAGTCGTTATGACCCCATGGACTGTAGCCTGCCAGGCTCCTCTGTCCATGGAATCCTCCAGGCAAGAATACTGGAGTGGGGTGCCATTTCCTACTTCAGGGGATCGTCCCAACACAGGGATCAAACCTAGGTCTCCTTCACTGCAGGCTGATTCTTTACCATTTGAGCCCCCGGGGAAGCCCGTATGATTTTGGTGACTGGGGAGAAAAGTAAGCTAGAGTTTAAATGTGTTCTTTACTTCCAGGGCTGATTCCTCACTTCTAAGTGAATACAAGCCCTGGGATGTAGACAACAGGACAGATGCTGAGGCATCAGGTGTGTGTGGGGCCTTTCTCTGGAAGCCAGCTAATAATTTCTCATTAGCAAGAACAAGTGAGGAAGACTGCGGTTCCACCGGAAACCTATTGACTATGATAACTGAGGTCCTTCCTCCCTGCTCAGAGTGAGGCCCGAGACCACACCGGCGCCTTCCCGCCCCAGCCCAAGTAGGTGACCTTCTGGACACTGCATAAACTCTGCGTGGCTGTGGCGAGAAGCGGGGTCTGTCTGCCCCGAGAACACGGGCCGCTGGGGGGGCGGGAAGGGTGCTCCTCACAGCTGCAGCCTTGGAGATGACAGCCCCGCTGCTTCCTCGCCAAGTGTGATGTGACCAGCTGGGAGGAACCTGGCAAATTCTTCCTACATTCTACCTTTTTCTGTCCTCTCATTTCACTCCAGGCTTTTTCTTTCACTTTTTGAGCTCCTTTCTATCTTGCTTCTTCCTCCCGAGCTGCCTTTGTGCAGCTGACAAAGGAGGCTCATGCTTCCGATGGGAAGAGAGGGTTATCTGCTGCCTTCAGCGCCGACACTTGCTCTGTGAGTTCCCCGACATGGGGGGCTGTTAGAAGCATGTGACAAGCATCTTCCCACCGTCGGAGGCTCCCACCTCAGGGCTCTTCATCCTCTATGTCACAGGGCCAGCCGGGGGCCCCACGTGACAAGCAGCAGGAGTGCTTATTCGAGGGTGGGGAGAGCTGGGAAAAAAAAAAAGAAAAAAACAGCCCATTTGACCATGACCTTGGTTGTCAGAGAGGGCAGAAAATTCTTTTTCTTTGTAGACACCCTGACTTCTTTAGATTTCAGTAGTTCATATACTGGTTAGGCTGCAACATGTCTAGACTTCTCTTGCAAATTCTGTCAATGGTCTAAGTTTTCGTGCTCTTGGATTTAGGAAATTGTACACAGTGGTGACATTAAAACTACTGAACTGTAGGCACCAGCCAACCATGAGAGAAGCCCAGTCAATCAGAAGAGGCTCCGGAAGTGAACAGTGGCACCGCCTTGCCAGGTGCACATGTGGAGCACACCCCGTGCCGTGAGTAACTGTATGTCGTTGAATCTCACCGCCGTCTTAGCTAGGAACTTGTGGACTCTGTCCTACGTGCTTTTAATATATGTCAAATTTATGCAAAGCAAAGGAGAAAAAGAGAAAAGCAATCTAAATAAAGACACTCTTCAGTTTCAGCTCCGTTCAGTCACTCATTCGTGTCTGACTCTTTGTGACCCCATGGACTGCCCAACTCATGTCCATCGAGTCAGTGATGCCATCCAGCCATCTCATCCTCTGTCGTCCCCTTCTCCTGCCCTCAATCTTTCCAGCCTCAGGGTCTTTTCCAATGAGTCAACTCTTCGCATGAGGTGGCCAAAGTATTGGAGGTTGAGCTTCAGCATCAGTCCTTCCAGTGAAAATTTAGAACTGATTTCCTTTAGGTTGGACTGGTTGGCTCTCCCTGCAGTCCAAGGGACTCTCAAGAGCCTTCTCCAACACCATAGTTCAAAAGCATCAATTCTTTGGTGCTTAGATTTCTTTATGGTCCAACTCTCACATCCATACATGACTACTGGAAAAACCATAGCTTTGACTAGACGGACCTTTGTTGGCAAGGTAATGTCTCTA
Organism: Bos indicus; assembly: GCF_029378745.1. Classification (NCBI taxonomy): domain Eukaryota; kingdom Metazoa; phylum Chordata; class Mammalia; order Artiodactyla; family Bovidae; genus Bos; species Bos indicus. The sequence goes on from NC_091772.1 coordinate 80,005,424, forward strand.
CTTTTTAATATGCTGTCTGGTTTGTCATAGCTTTTCTTCCAAGGAGCAAGTGTCTTTTAATTTCATGGCTGCAGTCACCATTAGCAGTGATTTTGGAGCCAAAGAGAAGTCTGTCACTGTTTCCACTGTTTCCCTGTCTATTTGCCATGAAGTAATAGAACCAGATGTCATAATTTTGGTTTTTTGAATGTTGAGTTTTAAGCCAACTTTTTCACTGCTCTCTTTTATTTTCATCAAGAGGTTCTTTAGTTCCTCTTTCTGCCATAAGAGTGGTGTCATCTGCATATCTGAGATTATTGATATTTCCTCAGTTTACTTAATGCTTAAGGTCCCACACATCTTCTCTGGTGGCTCAGACGGTAAAGCGTCTGCCTACAATGCAGGAGACCTGGGTTCAATCCCTGGGTCAGGAAGATCTCCTGGAGAAGGAAATGGAAACCCACTCCATTATTCTTGCCTGGAAAATCCCATGGATGGAGGAACCTGGTTAGGCTACAGTCCATGGGGTTGCAAAGAGTCGGGCATGACTGAGCAACTTCACTTGCTCACTCATAAGGTCCCACACAGTGTGAGATGGGAAAGGAGAATTTGCTTTTCCTTTGGTTGATCCCAGTTCCTGCATTTCACCCAGAGAGTGGGCAGCTCACCCTGTTTTCTGTGGTTCTAGCATTTAAAGAGGCATACTGGTCATATAATGTGGCCTTTACATGTAAGTGAACTCTAGAATAGACCAGAAAATCAACCATCTGTTTCAGTTCTTTAGGAAAAGGGTCTGCCCTGGGCTTGCTGGGATATGGTGTGTAGGTATAGGTGGTATGTAGGTGCAGACATGACAGTCTTTTAAGGATAATTTGGTCACTTGTAATTTGCACTTTCTGCGCTGCCTCTAGAGCCCAGCTCTTGTACAAGTTGTTGCGACTGTGTTTGCATCTTGTACTTGGCTAACTAAGCATGACTCAACCCTAGCGAGGAGTGTGAATCTGCCTTCTAGCTTCCCTGTGCTGTTACACTAGTCACCAGTCTAGGAAAGGAAAGTCAACACGAGACCATTCAAAAGGATCCTCTTCTTAAGGTCACTTGTTATTTCCTGGGGCTTTTAGACTAAATAATCCTCATATTTCATCATCCTACGTCTTCCCATGATAATAAGCGAAGATAGCCTCACATTTCTGATGGTTCTGATTGTGCCCCTGGAGTAGAAATAATGTGGATTGTGTGTCTCACATCTGGATCATTCACTTCACGCCTTCCAAAGGAATCTCTTAGTCACTTAACATCTGGGTTTCCCACTTGCAAACAAACCCAAAATTATACCCGGGATTAAGTTAGTCTTTCTTCCAGATACATTTTCTCACAAATCTGGAAGGAGAAGACTGATGTTAGATTTATTTGCAGAACAGGGGCTACTATAGAGGTGGGTATTCCATCTTTTCTTTTTTTTTTATGTTTTGGGCTTGAATATTTTGGACAAATCTGATTTTAAACCTACTACCCCATCTAAAATTTTGATCGCTAAGTAGATTTCAAATAGAATGTATTTGATAACGAAATTGCGTGTTTGATCTGTTGGCTGAACAATACTGGACTTTTCAGAATTAAAGCATCCATTTATGATTTACCTACTTTAAATCATAAGAAATTGAATAGCATTCCCTTCTCTGATTCCCAAGTGGATTTCATAGGTAAAAAGTGGTAGTAAATACAAAAAGACAGGAGGAAAATTTAGTTTCTCTGTACTAAGTGCTGTACTAGTGACCAGTATTCAATAAGGCTTGTTGATTCAATTTGAATTGACAAGAGAAATGAATAGTTGGCATTTCTTATATTGATGACCACCTCAAAGACCAAAATGAAATTCCTGGTGAAGCCGAGTAAAGGTCAAACTTTAAAAGACAATTGCATATGTATTTCAAAGGGAGACCAGAAATGTTCCAAATATGATACCAGGAAGACACATCTCTGATATGGAAACTGTCACCTAATCTTCTTAATAATGGCAAATACTTAAATATGTACTAGAATAAGATGTGATTCCAGCTGGAGTTTTGGTATTTCTTAGAAAACTTAAGCTATCTGAACTAATAGTTTGTTTCTGTTTGTGAAAAAATTGTAGAATAGTTACAGTGACTTATTCAAAGAATAACTTTGAAATCTACATATGTTTTGGTTTCCCTTAGAAATGGCTTCCCTGGTGGCTCAGACGGTAAAGTGTCTGCCTGCAATGTGGGAGACCTGGGTTCGATTCCTGGGTCGGGAAGATCCTCTGGAGAAGGAAATGGCAATCCACTCCAGCACTCTTGTCTGGAAAATCCCATGGATGGAGGAGCCTGATAGGCTACAGTCCATGGGGTCGCAGAGTCGGACACGACTGAGCGACTTAACTTCCTTAGGAATAAATGATAGCTCAGAACCTTTCTTTAAACATACACACAGATAAACTCGCAACTCTGGTTCCTGATGAGTGCGATCTTCTAGTCAGTTCTGTTTCCGCTCAGGTGGTGAATCACAGAAATGTGCTTGCATGTGTTGATCCAGGGGTGGTTCTTGTATTGGGTAATGTTGATTCTAAAGAGGGCTGTAAGCACCAGCCTTGATCTTTCTCTGAAATTCTTTCCTGCCTT